>NC_043703.1:114888674-114996574 GCF_006229205.1 Suricata suricatta
GAAAATAGTTATTTTAGGATGAGCCAAAAAACTTGGCAAGAGTTTGTGAGAAGATTGCTTAGTGTCCATTCAACACGAGGCTGAGGCATAGGAGGAGGCCATGTGGAAGGTGTGGGTTGGGATTGGACTTTGTCGGGCTTCAGGTGGTGGAGGAAGCAGGAGGAGAGAAAGGGCTCAGTAACTGTGTGGTGCCTAGCCACGGTAGAGCTTGAGGCCAAAGGAAAAATCAGTAATACTGATCCTGTCTTTATTTAAAATTTACTATTTTCTTCATCATGGCCTGTTGGCATTGATTTTTAACTTTTTAAATATTGCATCAAAATGTATCTTGATTACTGAGGGGTTTTTTTGGCCCTCACTCAAATTCTGTGCCTGAGGCAAGCATGTCATCCGCTCCCTCTGATCCTGGCCCTGCAGGAGTCTGGAGCTCTGGGGTGATGGTGGGGGAGGGCTAGAGTAAACTTGAGAAGAGAGAAAGCGGAAAGAAGTGGAGTAGGTGGGAGAATGATTGAAGTTCAGAGGTGCAAGGCCAGGGTCTTTTCTCATCCCTTTATATGGGTGCAGGTCTAGCATATGTCCTTGATGCTGTGGGTGGAGGTCTGGTGTCCTATCCCTGCAGCACTGCTTTTCAAGGTGAGAAGTCATAGCTGCCCTTGCCTTGCTGGGCAGTCAATGGGCAGACAGAATAGAGGCATCCCCAGCCCAGGCACCACCAATAGCCTCCAAGATGTGATTTTGGCCGCTGACCCTGAGCATTCTCCAGCCGCAACTGCTCCTGGAGGCCAGTGCTTGCAGGAGGCATCCGGGAAGGCCAGGCTGGGCTGGGCTGGGCTGATAAAGTCCGGCCATCTCTTTCCCTTTGGTCTGTTGAAGCAGAAGTCACAGAGAGGACCCCAGCTAGCTCAGTCACATGTAATACCAGCCATTGGGTTTCTGAGGATATGAGCCTTGCCCTCACCCACCGTCTCCCAGTGGGGCAGTGGTTTGGGAGTGTGGAGGACTCAGGTACCCCATTTCCACTGCCAGTCTGTGACTAGAAGTCCATGTCAGGTGGTGTGCAGGATGGGGTCCCCGGCCTGGCAGAATGGCAAGATGGCACCTTCTTGATGGCTGGCCTCCTGACCCCATCGAGAGGCAGAGGACTGAAGAAGCCTTAGAGGTGTGTTGGGAAAGTGAGTTCCCTGATGTCTTTCTGTCTCTTCCTTTAGTGTGATCCTTACATCAAGATCTCCATAGGGAAGAAATCAGTGAGTGACCAGGACAACTACATTCCTTGTACTCTGGAGCCTGTGTTTGGAAAGTAGGTTGGGGGCAGCTTGGGTGCTGGGGTGGAGGTGCCCATCTGGATAACACCATTCCCCCTGCCCCAGTGACCCCCCCTTCCCCCATTGTCCCTCCCCCCCCTCCCACAGTGGAGCTGTGGCCACTGCTGGGAAGTCCCCAGGTTCTGTGGCAAAACTTGTCTTGCTTGTCTATAGGGATGTAACCTCAGCCAGCTTTTCATTATGTGCTGAAGACTTGATCTGGCAGAAGCTCCTAGTTGATCACATAAACAATTCCCTCAAAGATCAGAAAGCTAAATGGAAACTCAGAGCACACTGGCTATTTATTCTTTTTCTTAGATTAATTTTTACTTTAGAGTAAGTTGAGATTTACAGAGAAGTTGCGGAGATAGTACAATTTTTGTATACCCTTCATACTCCGTTTCCCTCGCCATTAACATTTTACCTCACCGTGGCTTATTTGTCCAAACTAAAAAAAATCGATAGTGGTGCATTACTGCTTACTAAACTCTAGACTTTATTAGGATTTGGCCAATTTTCCATAATGTCTTTTTACTGTTCTAGGATCTAATCCAGGATCCCATATTGCATTTACTAATGGTTCTCTTTTTTGTTGCATGTTCATCTCTAGCGGATAGATAGAGCAAGACAGTAAAATGCTTCTTGAAATCCAAGAACAAGGAAAGGAAGAATTCGTGCCCCTTGCATGGGGGTAGCTCCCAGGCATCCTGAATTGCCTGCTGTTCAGATGTGAGCTTGGTTAGGCTGGAGAAAGAGTTTTGGAGGGAAGTTGGTGGCTAGTTCTCTAGCACCTGTGGGAGAAGGTGTGTTGTTTTGATATTGTCAAGTGACACATTGAATTCATAAACCCATATCTATAGATTTAGGGGTAGTCACTGAGCTCCGCAGCGAGGGCCCAGTCAGCCTGGAGAACTGCTGCCTTTGAAGGCGAAACAGTCCTTCCAGTGATGAGCCAACAGCAAGCTGGAATGGGAGGGAGGGGCTGCAGGGAAGGAGGTGGAGGAGCTCTGATGGGTAAGGTCCAGTGGCCTTCGTGAACCACAGACTAGTGGTGACCTGGTGGCAGATCAGGCCAGTTCTACCAGTGGGGCGGGGGTGAGTGTCAAGGTGCAGGGCAAGGTGGGAAAGGGAGCGCAGAAACTTTTTGTATAACTAACTCATGTGCAGAACAAGCACAACTTGTAGAATTGAATGAAAACACAACTTTGTTTTTGTCTGCCAATATCCTGTAAACATGTATTCGTGGGGGTTACTTTCCTCATTTCCTGAGTGGAAACTGGGCAGGCAGGTGACTTTTCTGCTTCCTTGTAGACAATCTGCTTTGTCCTAAACCCACAGTGTCCAGTTGGTAACCAGAATGCCCCTGTGTGCAGTCAGGAAGCTGACTGGCTCTAGGGTGGTTGTCCCCTCTCCCAGCGGGATGCAGCTGTGCCACTCTGGGTACAGATGCATGCAGCGTGTAGTCGTGTGTGTGAAGGGAGAGAGGGGCTCTGCCCCTCTCCCTTTCCTGTCTGATGTTTCCCACCAATCCCCGACTAGCTGCTGAGGTTCTGGTTCGTGCAGGGCCAGGACTAGGGGAGCTCCTGCAACAAGAGAGTCCCATATGCTCACTGCTCCTGTTTTCGGGGCGCTCTCTGGGTGGCAGATGTTCAAGCTGATTTATTTTCTTGTGAGTGCTTTCCAGAAGGCTCCTCTGAGCCCACCCACTCAAGCTCCCACAATGTGGCAGATAATGTCCCTTTACTGGTGGCCCTTTTCAGATGGGCCTGTCCACAGTCTGATTGCTGGAGCCCGGGTCCCAGGGGTAGGATTCAGGGTGGCTCTGGCTGGGCATCATGGGGGCCGGTCAGGAGGGGAGCAGCCTACAGCCTCTCGCTCCTCCTCCTCTCAGCTGCCAGCTGCTCGGTCCTCCTTAAGTAGGAGTCAGGTGCTAGGCTTCTGCCTCCCACCTGCAGGGAACTATTTCAGGGGCAAAGGGGTCTACTTCTGCATTTGACCAGGGTCGAGGGTGGGGAGCCAGAGCACAGCAGGAGCTCTCCCAAAGACATCTCTTCACAGATCCTCCTCCTTCTCACCCTGCAAGCAGGTGTATAGCCCCAAGTGTCCCCAAAGTGGATTCTGGGCCATGCCCTTGGTAAATTCCAGAGCTCTGCTGCTATCACATCTCTTGCTTCCTGTTGTCCTAGTAAAAACTTCAGTTTTAACTTTCTGTTCCAATTCATTTGTTCATTTTATGGTTTATCAGGTAGACACATACCATAAGCTCAGCCCAGATGATTTGGGAACATCTGACATGTGTGTATGCGTGCGTACACACACACACACACACACACACACACACACACACACACACACTTTCTCTCTCTCTCTCTCTGAAAAGCTCACTATCAGTAGAGCGCTGTGGGTAATAATTTAAGATGTATAGGAGGGTGGACCCCAGGACCACTCTTGTAAGGGGAAGGGGCCAAGGAAGGCTTTCAAGCTCTTGCTCTTGTCCTGCTCTCCCTCCCTTGAGTACCTGCTGTGTCCAACAACATCAGGGAGCCTGCAGCATCCTGACATCTGTCCTGGGCCCCCTGCAGGATGTTCGAGCTGACTTGCACTCTGCCTCTGGAGAAGGACCTGAAGATCACTCTCTATGACTATGACCTCCTCTCCAAAGATGAAAAGATTGGGGAGACAGTCATCGACCTGGAGAATAGGCTGCTGTCCAAGTTTGGAGCTCGCTGCGGACTCCCACAGACCTACTGTGTGTAGGTGCACGGGGGCTGGTTGCTTCTCTGCCACTAGTCCTGCCCCCCCACATATGGAGCACTTCGTGTGTGTCAGCCCTGTGCTTAGCACTTCATAGGCGTTCTCTTGCTCAGTCCAATTAGGGTCTTATCCCTACTGTACAGATAAGGAAAATGAGGCCCAGAGATATTATGGCTTGTAAATGGTGGGATTAGGATTTGAACCTGTTTGTCTGAGTCTAAGAACCTGGCTCTTCATCATATTGTTGTAATCCACTTCTCCATTAGACACTACTGAGTCTCTGTAGAGGGAAGAATCAAGAAGAGAGGAAAGACAGGGGCACCTGGGTGTCTCAGTTGATTAAACGTCTGACTTTGGCTTGGGTCATGATCTCCCAGTTTGTGAGTTCAAGCCCCGTGTCTGGCTCTGTTCTGATAGTTCAAGTGCCTGGAGCCTGCTTCGAATTCTGTTTCTCCTTCTCTCTCTCTCTCTGCACCCCCCTGCCCTCCTGCTCACGTTCTGTCTCTTGCTCTCAAAAATAAATAAATATTAAAAAAATAAAAATAAAAAGAAGAAGGGAAAGGTTAAGGGAGACAGATGGTGGGACACATGGGCACCAGTGTAGCCTGAGGGAGTTGATGTCAGGTGAACTCAGGTGTGAATAGCTCCTGTCCACTTTTTGCCAATTTGGGTCTCTTTAGGGTCTGATTCTCTAAATCTGGAAATGGGAAACATCTAGATTCCAACTCAGTACTTATTTTTTTAAGTTTATTCATTTATTTTGAGAGAGAGAAAGAGAGAAAGCAGGGGAGGGGCAGAGAGAGAAGGAGAGAGAGAATCTGAAGCAGGCCTTGTGCTGTCAGTGTGGAGCCTGACACCGGGCTTGAACCCATGAACCGTGAGATCATGACTTGAGCTGAAATCAAGAGTCAGATGCTTACCCGACTGAGCCACTCATGCACACACCCCCAACTCAGTATTTAAACAAGTCCCGTTATCTCTGGGCCTCAGTTTCTTTGTGTGTAAAGTGGGTGCCCCAGACACAGCGAGTGAAGGCACCCACGTAAAAGTGAAGGGTGGGTGATGCTGGGCATGTGGGTACGCAGGTCACTGCGCACCACTCTGCCCTCGGCAGTGCCCTGGAGCGTCTCTTCTTTGCCTTGTGTTTGGGCCTCAGCTCAGGACCCAACCAGTGGAGGGACCAGCTCCGCCCCTCCCAGCTCCTCCACCTCTTCTGCCAGCAGCGCAGAGTCAAGGCTCCTGTGTACCACACAGACCGCGTGGTGTTTCAGGATAAAGAGTACACCGTTGAAGAAATAGGTGAGCTGCCACAGGCCCCCAGAACCATGGTGGGCTCCCCTCTACGTCAGGGATCAGGGTGGGGCCAGGGGCCAGGTCCTGCTTAGGATTCATTTGCTCTGACTTTGGCCGGTCAGATGCAAATTGGAGTTTGGGGTGCAGACTACTTCTGTGGAACCATTTTCTACTTGAATTGCACTAGCTTGCCAGCTTGGCCTTCATGGTATCTTCCGAGCCTCCCCCGCCCCCATCCCTCCTTCCATCCCCAACACTCATAGCTCCCATACCTAAAGCATCCAAAGGGCGGCTGGAGAGCCTGAAGCATCTGTCCTCGCCCCTGGATCTGCCCAGTGCTCGTGCCTGAGAATTCCACCACAGGCTCCCTGTGTGTCTGGGATGTCCGCTGCCCATCAGGAGCAGCTCCGACTCCCTGGAGGTGTTTACAGGCCCAGGGGGCCCCTCACTTCCTGCTGGTTTCAGAGATGTTTGATGTCAGAGCTGGTGCTGAGGTTATAAAAGGGGAATGGTGGCTTTGATTCCCCCATCCCCCCCCTTCTTGTTCTGTTTTCCTGACTCTTCTGGGTGGTGCCTGAGCCAGCTCCTCTCCATTCAGCCTTGACCCAACCCCCATTCTCCTCTCCCATAGAATGTGCATCTGTTTTCGGGGTGGTCTCATTTCCTTCTGCTAGTCTGTGAGACGCTTTAGCACAGAAACCAGGGCTCATGGTCATAAATTCATAAGAAAGGAAAGCCAGAAACCTATTGATGATGAGGTCGGACATCTGCCTATTTTTGCAGATGAGGCCATTGAGGCCAAGAGTGGTTAACAACATGCCCAAGGTGGCCCAGTCAGTCAGGGGCAGAACCAGATTCCTGGCCCAGTGTTCCTTCTACAATGCTGTGCTGCTTCCTTTGTGGCATCTATTGAAGTGGGCAGAACAGGCTTGGTAGATGGATGTGTGTGTGTGTGTGTGTGTGTGTGTGTGTGTGTGTGTGTGTACATGGGAATCTCTGCTAATGAACATGGGCACATCTGAGTGCACATGCCTGTGTGTGTACATGTGTGTCTGGACAAATGCAGGTTCACCTATGCCCAGTCAAAACTTCTGTTGTGGGGGCTCCAAGTTCATTTTGCTGGCTGGTTGGCCAGGCTTGTCTGGGTCAGAATCACCCATGTCCTCATCTCATCCTCAGCTCTAGCCCTCAGCCCACCCCCGGGTAGGGAGGAGCTGTACCTGGGAAGCACGAGGGGCTAGGGAAGGGTGTTCACGTCTAGTCATGCACCTTCCTAAATAAGGGTGTAGTCTCAGCTGTCCTGCTGACCAGCCGTGTAACTGCTCTCTGTTTCATTTCTGGCATCTGTAAAATGGGTATAATAATAGCATTTGCCTTAGAGGGTTATTATGAGGATAGAACTTATTAATATCTAAGAAGAACAGTGATTTCCTGTTCTTGTTCACTATTACTGCTATTATTTTAGCTTCTGCTAATAACAGAACAGATTGTGTGAACCAGAGAATAGTAGTACTGAAAGCACTTAGATGCCCAATCTGGGAGTTGAGGTTGCTAAGGAACAGAGTTTGGAGCAGTCGGGGAGGGCTTCCTGGAAGGGGTGAGCTGTGGTGGGCAGAGAGGATTTGTATTGGTGGAAAAGAGGAAGAGCTTTACAGAAGAAGCTTGGTAGAAATGATGGCAACAAGGAATCTGGATTTTAAGCCAATGGACAGTGAGGCTTCCCTTACAGAGAGTGAGACCTGAGGATCAGAAGTGTGCCTTGGCTGGAGGTGGGAGGGGTGTCAGGGGATTCCTGAGGCCTCCAGGCACCCCCACCATCCCTTGCTCACTCAGCTCTGGCAACTTTTTTGTCTTCTCTCTGGAGCAGAGGCTGGCAGGGTCCTGAACCCGCACCTGGGCCCCGTGGAAGAGCGTCTGGCCTTGTATGTCCTCCAGCAGCAGGGTCTGGTCCCTGAGCACGTGGAATCCCGGCCCCTCTACAGCCCCCTGCAGCCAGACATTGAGCAGGTAGGACATTGACCCTTGGGCCCCTGAGCCCTGACCCCCAGCCAGCCCTGCCCCAAGGACAGCATGCATATGCCAGAGGCACTGAGCAGGGAGCTCAGGATTTGACCAACTTTTCCTTGACATGTTTTTCCACATCTGGGTGGTGGCCACTCTTAGCTTATGGGCAGAGCTCTTAGACCTGCTCCTCCACTCCCTCCCCCCCACCCCTTCATCCTCATGGATAGACCTCTGACTTCCCATGAGTCATTCAAAAGCCTCGCTATTTCAGCCTGGCCCCAGGATGCCCTCCGCTACCTTTGGTCAGTGACATCCAGGTGGCTGGCCTTAGGCTGGGCTGCAGTGGGGAATTCAGACAGGGCTGCCGCCACCCTATGACAGAATGGCAGAGCTGTCACCGAGAGCAGTCACCAGGAGGGCCAAGGGCATCCTCCATGCAGAGGGAGTGTGAGCAGAGGGGCAGCAGGTCCAGGGCTGAGACTGGGAGGCTTCCTGGAGGAGGTGAGGTTGGGGCTAGGTTTTGGAGGAGGAAGAGAGAAAAGATCACAGGCAGAGATAGGCCAAGGTAGCAATGAAGGTGCCTTTGTAGACATGCAGGGGACATCATCTCTGCTGTTTGGAGCTGAACTCTCTTCCCATTGGTATGAGGCCGCCCCAGAATGGCACAGCCAGTGCTGAAATGTGAGCTTTCCTTCTTGAGCTGTGTACCATGGAGCAGTTACTTCAATCCCTGCTCTTTCTCTGTGAGATGGGACAGCTTGCAGAGAGGGAGGGAGCCAGGGGTGACAGGTAGAGCGGTTTTCTGTTGTGGAAATTTTCTGAACCCCCTGTGACTAAATTGTGTTCTCTGACCCTCCGTGACTTTGTGTGTGTCATCCTCTCAGCTAGAAATGCCCTTCTCCCCTTACCCTCTAGCACGCTGAGACTCAACTCAAACATCACGGTCTCTGAGAGGCCTGACCCCCAGGCACAGGTCTGTATCATCAGCCCTGGGTCAGGGGGATCACTGCTGCAGTGGGCCCTGTAGCCCATGCAGGGCACCTCCTCTTTGGGGTGGTGGTGAGCCTTTCCATGGCAGGGCCTGGATGTTCCCTACTCTGTGCCCCACCTGTCTGGCATGGAGCAGGTGTTTGGTAGGTTTGGTGGAATGAAAAAAATGGGGAGAGAACAGAGTTCTGTCTCCCTAGGGGAAGCTGCAGATGTGGATCGACCTATTTCCAAAGGCCCTGGGGCGGCCTGGACCTCCCTTCAACATCACCCCGCGGAGAGCCAGAAGGTGACTTACCCAGCCATCGGCTTGGAGCCAAGCGGAGTGGCAGAATGGTTGCAGCCAGCTATGGGTGGGACCTGGAAGTCACTCTTAGGCCGGGCAGCAGGCCACTTGGGCCACAGGGTACTGCTCTTGTGGGGGCGTGGCCAGGTGCCCAGCTAGGCAAGCATTGGGGTCTTGTTGGGTGAGCTGGCTTCTTGGCTTCTCAGTCATGGACTGTCCACCCTTTGGTGGGAACTCCTTGTGGACTTGAGCCATTCTTCTCCACAGGTTTTTCCTGCGCTGTATTATCTGGAATACAAAGGATGTGATCCTGGATGACCTCAGCATCACAGGGGAGAAGATGAGCGACATTTACGTGAAAGGGTAGGGAGTCATTCCCCCTCCTGCCTGTCCCAGTCCCAGGGTGCTGCCCTGCTCCCTCTGGGGTGGGGGAAAGGAGGGGGCTCCCGTGCAGGGAAGAAAGAGAACAAGGAAGGAAGGAGGGCCTTATGGGGGTGGTCTCTGCCCTTGCAGTCATTCTCCTACTATATTTCTTCTACAAAAATCTCTGTGTTGAACGTATAGGGTTTGAGGCTGTTCCTCAAGAGAGAAGTTAGAATGCCTTAAAACTTATGGCACATTTGGTACTTCATGGAGATTTCTTGGGAATTATTTTTGCTTTATCTTTTACCAAGTTTATTTACCTTCTTAACTGCCTAAGTTGAAGGTGCATAGTGTGGTGGAAGCCTTAATTAGAAATGTTCTCTAAAACGTTATCTAGTTGGATGGTTGGCTTTGAAGAGCACAAGCAAAAGACTGATGTGCATTATCGGTCCCTGGGAGGCGAAGGCAACTTTAACTGGAGGTTCATTTTCCCCTTTGACTACCTGCCGGCTGAGCAAGTGTGCACCGTCTCCAAAAAGGTGAGCATCGCTCCCATCCCCCACACTGCTGGTCCCGGGACTGTCTGTGGCCTGTATGATTGCCCTGCCATCGTCACCCCTCACCACTGCCACCAGTGTTGGAATCCCCCCAGCCGTCACCATGTGATGACTACTGCCATAACCCCATCACTCATCTCTGCACCCCTACTTCTTTTGCTTCTACCGTTATTGCCATCATTAGCATTGCTACCACCCACAAACACCCCCACACCAGTGCTACAACCATCATATGTAGCCCAGTCCAGATCCTGAAACTATTGCCTTCCTCCCGAACCCAGACAAACCCAGCAGCAGGGAGGGTCACAGGGCAGAGTGGGAAGAACCCTTGAGGGAAAGCCCAGCATGGCTGTCAGAGGGGCAGCAGGGAAACCCCATAGGGCAAGCTTCCCCAGAGCCGCACTGATGGGTTGGGTTGTCCATAGGATTGGGGTTGCTTAGTTAAGTCCCTCTTGCTACCTCGTTCCTTACATTTCTGTGTCTGGTGCCTGTGGTCACCGTGGAAGCTGGACAGAGACTGGGAGCAGCTGTGGTCTTCCAGGCCAGAGGCCACTGCCCTCCTCCCTCCCTGGCCTCACTGCAGGCAGAAGGCATTGGCAGGGGGGGGCGGGTGAGAGGGACCTGGTGCATCAGCCAGAGGGCAGAGGTGGGTTCCAGAACCTCAGCTCTCTGTGTCTCAGCACCTCTCCATTTAGGGCTTATCTGGGCAACAAACAAATTCATTTTTCCTGAATTAGGCAGATCCCAAGGCAGGCAGCATCCTTCCTGGTGGCACTGCACTTGCCCTTGAGGTGGACCCCCAGAGCATGGGCTGAATGGAGGCGGAGGGCACCCCTGTTGGAGCTTCTGCCCACTGCATCCCACTTAGCACCAATCCACCTTGAGGTGTTCTGTATTTAACAAAGTGAATGCCCCTCTGGTGTAAGATTCCGCTGGTCCCACTACCTTCCTGTGGTGGCTCAAGGCTTTAAGCCGCAGAGCTTCTGTGACTCCTCTTTCTCTCCTGAATGCTTGAGTGACTTAAAGGAGGGAAATAAAGGATGTACTTCCTACGTGCTGCTTAGGTCTTTGTAGCTCTGTTCATTCCATCCTTTCCGCATGACCCCCTTCCCAGCTCGACACATGGGATCATCTGCATTTTAGAGAAACCAAAATGATCCACCAAACATTCTGAAACCATCAAACAAAAGAAAAGAGGGTTAAACAAGGTTAAATGAATGCTTTCGCCCAGGGATTGCTGCGTAGTGCCTGCCAGAAGGCAGAATTTAGCAACAGCCTTGGGTTCTGTGCAGTCAAGGAAAGCCTAGCCTGTTTGTAGGTTTAATCTTGTTTGCCTTTGCTCAGTGTGTTTGTCTAGCACAAGTTGTTTCCATAACAAAGCAAATGCTGCGTTTGTTGGGGAAGAGCTCCAAATCAAACACATACTGCCTCTCTTTGCCGTGGGCAGAGGCAGAGTAGGGTCCGGGCATGGGGAAGGGAGGGCTCAGGCATGGCATACAAGGGGCCAGGTGTGCATGGGAAACTGAGGCTGAGAGATGCAGAGTGACCTGTTTAAATGGGAGGTGAGACTACCCCTTTCATTGGGACAGGTGGAGATAAGGGCAAAGAGTCACAGGAAGCAGAGGCTCTGTTTTTCCTACAAAGTAGGAGGTGAGATAATCTCCTGGCACTGAAGCAGGTGACTTGAGACAGATGAAAAAGGGGGGGAAGTAGCCATTGTGCTTAGTGAGGGAGGAAAGAGAGAGAGAGAGAGAGAGAGACAGAGAGACAGAGAGACAGAGAGACAAGGAGAGGAAGAGGGAGAGAGAGCTCATTGTGATGCTGAGATAGTTACCTGGAAGTTCTGAGGGCCCAGCTGGAGTTGCTGGTTAAGAATCTGAGGTGGTTCCATTTTGGCAATGATGGCGTTTCATGTCGACATTACAGGCAACGGCAAGGAAGAAGGAGAGAATTGGGCACAACCCATAGGCTTGGGCTAGCCCCGGAAGAACGATAAGGCCACCAGGGCTGCTGGGCTGGAGAGAAGGAAGAGGGGTCAGGGAGTCCAGGAGAGGCCTCCCGGGGGGGTAGGGGGGCAAGGGGAATGGAATTCTGGGGGGCGTCATGTTGGAGAGTAGCTGGAGGTAGGGGTGGAGGAGGTCAGAAGAGGAGCCCAGGGGGCTCTGAAGTCCAGCAGGAGCGTGAGGGGGGAACTGGCTTGGCCTGGGAAGAGCTAGCTGGCCCCTCTGTGGGGGAAGGGGCCCAGGAGGCAGGTGGAGCTGTGCCCATATTGCGGCACCAATGAGCTGGCCTGGGCCACAGGACTGGGGCTGGGGGTGGGAGTGTGTGGGGGTACTGCGTGGCCTCTGGGCACCCCAGTCCTGCTGCAGAGCCAGGCCTCTGCCGAGGGGTTCGGGGCCTCTGGCAGGAAGGCCCTCCGGGGACCCCATTAACCAGACGAGACTGTCGTAAAGCACAAGGTCTCCTTTCATCCGGCTGCTTTGAACCACTGCGGGTTGCCCCGGCCTGGCTCCCCACCTGGAGCCCAGCACACCCACTGGGGCCTGCCTGTGCGTCAGGCACCCACCCTGCAAATAAACAGCTAGTAAAAGGGCCCAGACTGGGAGCATAATGAGCGCCTGGGACCTGGGGGGCCATTCCCCAAGCTGGAGCCCCAGCCCAGCTGCTCCCATCAGGGGCCGTTTGAACCTCTGGCTCATTACTGAGCCCATAAACCAGGCCGGCCAGAGGAATGGAGGATGCTGGCGGCCTGTGCAGGCGGGCCTGCGGAGCTGGCCATAAAAGCCCCGCCAGAGAAGGGAGGCACCTGCAGGAGGGCTGGGGCCTGGAAGAGGGGAGGCACCAGACAGGGGCCAGCTGGGGGCCTGAGCCCCTCGCCAAATCAGGCAGCGGTCCAAGCTGCAGTTGTGTGCTTTGCAAGATGACCATTCCTCACAGGGCATGGATTTTCGTTCAGGAGCCCCATGGGTCTACATGACCTACGGTGGCCATACAGTGGGCACAGTCCTGGCTGGGCGGCAAGCCTGTGTGTACAGGGCACCCAGGGGCAGGCAAACCCCCTGTATCAGCAGTGCTCTTGGACTCCCCATTGTCTGTCCCCTGGGACTCCAGATCATCACAATGTTTCCCGTTTTTGCCACTCACTCAGCAGAAACTTCAGTGAGAAGAGAGAGGACAAGCGGGAGCAGGAAAGCCCCAGCAATGGTCCTCTGGGTTGAGCATGGTTGGATTCAGGGGTGGACCCAGGCCTCAGCATGCTTGTCCTTACCCCTCAGCTGCTCTGCAAGGCCTCTGTGGGACGAAACCCAGCATAATGCTGGTCCAGGGGGTGGTCTGAGGGAGGTGGAGTAGGAAGAGCAGGAGGGTGGTGACCTTGACAGCATCTGGGGCTTTGGATTTGCTCCAGGGCAAGCTCTTGGAGATAAAGACAGCATGGGTTGCCATGGTGAGGGAGGAGCTGGGGTTACTGGCCCCTGGTGTCAGCAACTTCCACCAGCATGTCAGGGGGATCCTTCCAGTGACAGCAGGGTTGGGGGGGGGGGCAGGTTCCTAGCCAGCCAACCCTGTCCCCAGGAGCACATGGGTAAAGCAGGATTTAGAGCTGAGAGCAGGACTGGGACCTGACTGCCTGCGTTTGAATCCCGGCGCACTGCTTTTCAGTGATGTGACTTGGGCAAGCTATTCGCTCTGGTTTTGATAGCCACGAGGCCAGCGGCAGGTCCCAAATAGGTTGTTGGAGGGATAAATGAGCTCATGATGGTAAAGGCTGGCACATAGGAAGTGCAGACCAATATTATTATCATTAGCTGTCAGACCTTGGGCAAATTCTTAACTTCTCCAAGTCTCTGCTTCATCATCTGTAAAATGGGAATGAAGCCTCTACCCATGGACTTGGGAGACTTACAGGAGCCACCTCATGTGAAATCAGCCTGCATGGGTCCTTCCTGGGTCCTTGAACACTGTCCTCTAGGATCTTAGCAATCTTCCCACCCAGTCCTGGTTCTGGCAAGTCCCTAAGCGATGTCCCCTTCACTGCTTCCTCCAGGCAGCCTTCCAGGCTGGAAGGGACCACTGTTTCTCTCTAATCTTTCTTCTCTGCTTCTTTCTCTGGGCCAGGATGCTTTCTGGAGGCTGGACAAGACTGAGAGCAAAATCCCAGCCCGAGTGGTATTTCAGATCTGGGACAATGACAAGTTCTCCTTTGATGACTTTCTGGGTGAGCACCGTCTCTGTTGAGCACCATCCTGCACATTGGGAGTTGAGCCAGAACCCTCGATCTGTGTGTGAGTGAGTGAGTGTGAGTGTGTGTGTGTGTGTGTGTGTGTGTGTGAGTGAGCATGCATGCATGTGCACGTGTGTGTCACTCTTGGGAAGGTTGGCAGGAGTGGTCCTACTTCCTGTCCTCAGGTTGCTCAGGGTCACTGCCCCCTGGTGCTGAGTAAGGTCTGTGACACAGAGCAGCACCTATGAGGTGAGGAAGAAGGGAAAGCACAGGTTTGAAGGCAGGGCAAGCATGAGCTGGCTGTCGCCAGCTGTCTGGCCTCACACTTGACGGGATGCCCCCACCTCAACCCCTGTCTAGACTGGGCAGACCGGGCCCAGTAAGTGGGGGGCTCAAGTCAGTCTTCACCCTTACGCCTGAGTGATGAGTGAATAAGCCACCGAGGCTCCATCCTCCAAGCCCCCAGGCAGGAATCCGGTGGGGGAGAAGAGTGCAGAAACCTGAGCTGGGCTGAAGGATGTGGTAAGGATGGGGTGAGATGCGGGGCGAGGAGGATGGCTGCCCCGGGCCAGCAGGTGGGACTGTGAGTAACAGCCCTGTCACAACCGTGCAAGCTACCCGGAAAGTGTGGTCTAGCCATACAATTGGACATTATTCAGCCACAGAAAGAAAGGAAAATACGGATCCATGCTATAACATGGATGAACTCTGAAAACATGCTAAGCGAGAGAAGTCAGTCCCAAAGGGACGAATATTGTATGATTGCAATTATATAAATCGTCTTCAGTAGGTGAATCCAGAGACAGCAAGTAGCCTCGTGCTGGCCAGGGGCTGGGCGCAGGGGATTGAGAGTGACTGCCGAGGGGGATGGGGTTTCTTTTGGGAGTGAGGACGATGTTCTGGAATTAGATAGTGCTGGCGGTGGCACAACTCCAAATATCCTAAAAGCGACTGACTTTTACACATAAAAATGGTTAAAGTGGTACATTTTATGTTACGTGAGTTTTAACTGAGTTAAAAAAAGAAGCGAGCCTTGTGAGAAAGGCAGTCATGGGTTCCTGTTCTACTCTGCCATTTGGGGACAGGGCAGCTTTGGATGAATCACTGGAGCCCTTCTTGGGTGGCCCTTGATTGCGGGAAGGTGAGTTGATCTTTTCCAAGCCGTTGGGCCTTGCTGTGAGGAGCAGCCCCAGCAGGGATGGGGGAGGGCTGCCCGTTCCCCCATCTCCACTCCCCACCCCACCCCTGCCACTCCCGGCCTGGTCACCTGTCCTCTGAGGATGGGGGTTCTTGCAAGACTTCCCTGTAAAAAAGTCAGCCTGTCAAAATCAGGGCATCAGTTGGACTTTTCTTATTTTACCAATTCTCCTAATGTACACAATTTCTGTAGAAAAACTAGAAAATATAGCTCAACAGTGCCTCCCTTTACTTATGTATTAAAATTTCTCTACCCAGAGATAACCTCCACTAATACTTTGGCATGTATTATTTCATATATAAGCAAACACATATATGTTATGTGTGTATTCATACATACACATATATAATCACCTGTGGCATATAAAGAAAGCAAAGTGAGTTTATATCACACATATGTTTTGTATCCTGTATTCTTGGGGGGAAAACTCAACATTTCAAGAGCATCCTTCCTGCTGGCAGTTTTCTGTCTCATTTATATCTGAATCTTCGTCCTTAATTCCTGCCTGTTGGTGGGCCTTGTTCTGCCTGTCTTCTCTTAGTGGGCACTCAGTTCATCTTTAGATCTAACAACGTGAGTGACCCCCTCAGGCATCTATCTCTGAAGCCTTTTGTACATATTTTTCCTGAATTATAAGTAGTTGATTTTTAGGGTCTTTATACATTTTCGTGGTTTTGAAATAACTTTGTTCAAATGTTCTCTAGAATGTTTTTACATTTTTATGTTTACATTTACTCCCATCTGTGCCCTTTTTGGATAAGGGTGCCATTTTCCCCAAACTTTTGGTGCCAGTGTTCTCTCTTTTTTTTTAAATTGCCAGTCTAACACCTTGTTTTAATTTTTTACTTGCATTTCTTCATTCTTGGCAAGGTAGAACTTTAAAAATATATGTATTATCCATATTGTTGGTGGGATTTAATTTTCCATGGTTTTGTTTGACTTGTTCATCTTCAATTTCTGATTTTCAGAGCTTTTTATATAGTAATGACACATTCCAAATAATTTCTCCTAGTTTTTCAGCTGCTTTTTAATTTTTTGTGGATTCTTTTTTGCTTACAGATTTAAAAAATTTTTGGCATCATTCTGTCAACCTTTCCTTTATGAGACAAGGCTTTAGAGAATTAATTTTAAAGAGAAAAACAAAGAAAGCTGCATTTTTACTGAATGAGAATACAGTGTTCAAAATAAAACTAAATGGGCTCATCTTTTGTTTTTAAAAATAAAATTATTAAAACTACCACTTTTTTTCTCCTTCATAATATGTTTCTAGTTACATAGTTTGCTTTTTAAAAATACTTAGTACTTTGGAAAAAAGGTAATAGCTAAAATCTATAAGCTTGCCATCCAGAGATACTACTGTAATTCCTTAGAGTCTTATATGTAGATTATGCAGGGATAATTTCATGTTACATACATACACAGACACGTATGGTTTAATATCCTGATTTTTCTTAATATTATATTAGGACCATATTTAGAATGGGAAATAAACATTCACCTAGACTTGAGGGATAGAGAGATGTGTGGGTGGGTTGATGGATATATGAACTCTGATACAGAATTGAACAAATGGATGGGTAGGATAATAGCCTGATTAATGGGTAGATGTAATGCTCAACAAATGGTAGCTATGGAGGAATGGAGATAATTAGATCAAAGCAGATGGGTGGGTGGAGGGACAAATGGATGAATGGAAAGAAAGAAAACTGGGCAAGTAGATCCAATCAGTGGATACTTACAGTAACTGAACATTCCACACTGAAAAAAAATCTAATCTCTTTTGCATGGTATTCAAGAATTTCTTTAATTTGGCCTCAGAAAACATTTTTTAGATTTATCTCTCTCACTTAATCCCTTCAGCAATTTATGCTCCAATCCCATTGACTTCAGTGTGTTGTTGTGATTGGATTAGGTGAAACCGCATGAAATTGCTGCTTTTATAGGCCAACGATAGTTGAATACCATGATCATATGGTTCAACCAAAGAGATGGAGCTATGCAGGGAGCTGAAGGATAAAACTGATGAGTAGATAAACAGCATAGGAAGATGGCTGCTTGGATAAGTAGGTGGGAGATGAAAAACGTGATGGATGGGCCGCAGTGAGATAGCGCGTCACATCTGCCACGATGGCCATAAAAAAAAAAAACGAAAAGTAGAAAACAACAAGTGTTGGAGAGGATGCAGAGAAATTGGAAAGCCTCAGACATGCTGGTGTGAATGTAAAATGGTGCAGCTGCTGTGGAAAACAGTGTGACAGGTCCTCAAAATACCAAACACGGAAATTACCGTATGACCTAGCAATTCTATTCCTAGTTATATACCCAAAAGAATTGAAAACCCAGACTGGGGCGCTTGTATGCCAAAGTTTAGAGCAGCTCTATTCACAACAGTCAAAAGGTGGCAACAACCCAAGTGTCCCATTGACAGACGAATGGATAAACACAACGTGATCTAGCCATACCACGGAACACTGTTCAGCTGTAAAAAGGAATGAGGTACATGGATGAACCTGGAAAATTTGCTATGTGAAATAGGCCAGACACAAAAGGACAAATATTTTTATGATCCCACCTATATGAAATAGCTAGAATAGGCAAATTCATAGAGACAGAAAGGAGATTAGAGAATATCAGGGGCTGAGAGGACGGGAGAATGGGGAGATATTGCTTAATCAGTACAGAGTTTCTATTTGGGAGGATGAAAAATTTTAGAAATAGGTAGAGGTGATTGCGTGCATGATGTTGTGAATGTAATTAACACCATTCATTTATACATTTAAAAATGGCTATAGAGACAAATTATATATATATATATATTTACCACAATAAAAGCAATTTAAAAGATGGCCATCCATCTTTTAAATTGCTTTTCACCTATAGATGGAGACAATGGGTGAATGAATGGATCTGCACAACGTAAGCTGAAATTGAGCATGTGGGAAGCCCTGTGAAGGGTGAACCATTAAGGGTAGATGGATGAAAATTTGGATATATGAGTAGTTGTGTGGGAAGCTGTGTACATGGAATGGGAGGCAACAGGGGGGAGGGGAAATAGAGAGTTTGTGGGATGCAAACCGAGGCTAAACCCATGGATCAAAGTGGAGGAGGTGACAGTTTTTCTGGAAACTGCCCAGCCCTAGGAATAGCCCTAGGCTGGCAGTGATTGAGAAACCATTGGCCAAAGAACACCTCTCTGTTGCAGGCTCCTTGCAGCTAGACCTCAACCACATGCCCAAACCTGCCAAGACAGCTGAGAAATGTTCCTTGGACCAGCTGGATGACACCTTCCACCCGGAGTGGTTTGTGTCCCTTTTTGAACAGAAAACTGTGAAGGGCTGGTGGCCCTGTGTGGCAGAAGAGGGCGAGAAGAAGATCCTGGCGGTAAGTCGGCTCCCTCCAGCCTAGTGCAGGTGCCCAAGTAGCTTCTTCTGTAGATATCACTGGGCACATACGTGGCGCTCTCCCTCTCTCCTACCCTGCCTCTCTCTGTCTTCCAAGGCACTGTGCCTCTTCTCTTCCAGTTCCCAGCCTTCCTCTCCTTGAGGCTTCCATCCCAGGAAGCCTATTTAAGTGGAAATATCCCCTTACCTCCTGTGGGCCCTGTTTAACGTATACTCTGCTCTTTGGTGTCTGGGGATCTGTGTCCTGGGTACCCCTGTGGCCTGGGCATTCTGTGGAGAACGGGGGGGAGTGCCTCTCCCATTTGAGTATCCTTGTACTACTCTCCTGGCCCAGAGGTCTGCTCAGGGATGCCGTGACACCCTAGAGAACAGCCCTTGCTCTGGAGAGGAAGTGAACCCCTGACAGTTTACTGAGAAACTGCAGGCAGCCAGCCAACCTCTAAAGTGGACCTTGAAATAAAATACTCTTGTGGAAGAAGGAATTGGAACACTTATTAAGAAATACTAGTGCCTCAGAAGAAAAATGAGCAAAGGGCATGCATAGATAATACACAAAAGAAGTACAAATGGCCATTGAACATTAAAAAAAGGTTCGTTTCCCCCTAGTAATTAAAGGAATAATTTTAAATGTGAAAACATTTTTTGCTTATTAAATTAGACATTAAAAAAAATCTAAATGCTCATTGCTAGTGAAGATGTGGAGACAGGCCCTTCATTTACTTCTGCTGGGAGGGATAATGGTTTTACCATTTAGGGAAGCAATTTGGTAATATATAGCCAGAGATTTAACAATATTTATGCCCTTGGACTCTGTCATCCCACTTTAAAAAATCTCTCCTAAAGAAATAAACAGACACAATTAAAAATGTAGGCTCTGGGGTGTTTTTTTTTGCAGCATTATTTATAACATCAAAGAGTTGGAAACAACCTAAATGAACCAAAATAAGCGGTTTACTAAATAAATTGTGGTCAACCATCCCATAGAATGTTTTTACAGCCATTAAAAAGCAAACTTTAAAGAATATACAATTATATAGTGAAACATAATATATTTCTAAGTGAAAGAAGCAAGCTCTAGAACTCTATATACACAGCAAGATATTTCATATGCTTGCAGGGGGAAATTGTGATGCATAAAAATATGAACGGTGCTCATCTCCACAGAGTGGAAGTATGGGTGACGTTCTCCTTTATACATGTCTGTAGTTTCTAAATGTTCTACAAGGAGCAATAGTGGTTTTGTGATCAGATCAACCCTGTATCTTTTTTCTTTTCTTTTCTTTTCTTTTAATAACAAAGTGGTTTTTAGATCTGTTCTGGTCGGGTTCCTCTCCAAGCCATGGGGCAGAGCCTTTGTGTCCCTGACCAGGTCCCTTCTGTCCCCTCAGGGCAAACTGGAAATGACCTTGGAGATCGTAGCAGAGAGTGAGCATGAGGAGCGGCCTGCTGGCCAGGGCCGTGATGAACCCAACATGAACCCCAAGCTCGAGGACCCAAGGTTAGTGCCCAGTCCTTACCCTTGATGGCCAGGGGGCTGGGAGGTGTGGTTCAGGAGGCAACCACTGCATAGCAATGCAAAGGTCACAAGGCCCACATGGCTCAGAGTGGGGTGTGACTTGTCCCAAGCCACACTATAAGTTAGGAGCAGGCGACAGGCATCATTACAGGACACACCGGGCCCCTCAGCTCATTCAGGAAGCAGAGGCTGTTGGGTAGCTGTTAGTTGTGTGTGGAGCATGTGATCACGTGGTCTGTATATGTAGTGGAATAGAGCCTTCCCTACGGGTTGTTACTATTATCCCCATCTTACAGAGGAGGAAATCATGTTGGCAAAGTTAAATAGTGGTCATTCCACTAGGAAAGTGGTGAAGCTAAAATGCTCACACCTGTTCTGATTGGCTCTGGAGCCCAATCAAGGTTTTTACCTTGACCAAGCTGCCTTCCATGGCTTTCCTGTGATGTCAAGGTGGCTTTCAAATATCCTTTCAGCCTTAATGTTCACATCTATGAGTCCCTGCCTTCCCTACCTCATAGGCCCCTAAAGTATGTAGACCAATCCAGTGGATGTGGAAGGCTTGAAAGCAGTTACTGGGGGGCAGGATGGCTGTGGGAACAGTGGAGAGAGCTGTATTTGCTGGGTCCCTCCCCACAGCCCCGCTCAGGTGGGACTAGACATAGATGGACCACTTGATTCCGGTGCTGTTCCCAGTGCCATGGGGCCAACAGAGCTGTGAGAGATGTCTCTGCCCTAGGATGTTGGGATCTGACTGAAAAGCAAGAGACCCAGTATACCCTGTGGTATGCACTGCAAGGCTAAACAGCCACTATTTAGACACAGCATCCTGCATGCTCTTTAAGTTGGGAGATGACCTAGGGGAAGGTTGTGAGGCTCTTGGCTGTGAGTGAGAGAAAATCAGCTTTCTGGGTTCACTTCCCACCATCCTTCCCTGCCATGGACCAGCCATGTGCATCCAGGCAGGTGGTTTGGCTTAGCTGGGGCTCAGTGGGCCACAGCTTACCTAATGCAGCAGCCCCTTGAGGCTCTGCCTGGCTCCCAAATCTCTAGTCAGTGATTAAGTTCTGGGTCAGGAAGGGGAGCTGATGGCTGGGAACTGGGTCTCTGAGGATGCGTAGAGCTTGGTGGCACTGAGAAGAAGAGGAGAGCATGGGGGAGGCTCATGTTGTGGCAAAGGCTCAGAGGACAAGGGGATGCACAGCAAAAGGGCTGGGGGCCCCGAGTCTTGGGTGTGTTCTGGGGATGAACAGTGGAGGGTCAGGGTGGAAGGCGGCCCTGGTAGGGGGTACCCTGCTGACCTCTGGGGTCTTCTTTCCAGGCGACCTGATACCTCCTTCCTCTGGTTTACCTCTCCGTACAAGACTATGAAGTTCATCCTATGGCGGCGGTTCCGGTGCGCCATCATTCTCTTCATCATTCTCTTCATCCTACTGCTGTTCCTGGGCATCTTCGTCTATGCCTTCCCAGTGAGTAGGCCTCGGGGGAGGCCCAGACCCTGCTGTGGAAGAGCCCCTGGTCTAATGAGGGACACATAACCCCTCCTCTAGGGAGTCCTCAATCTGGTAGAGACAAAGTCCTACCCTTGGGACAAAGTCCTACTCTTAGTCCAGTGGGGGGAACTGAGTTTTTGCCCTCAGTGGGGAGCTACGGCTCTCCTAAGCAAGCCCGTAGAATCTGTAGTCAATGTTGGCAGAAGGTGAGGCGCCTTGGGCAGGGGTAGCAGGGG
The DNA here is from genome assembly GCF_006229205.1 of Suricata suricatta. Lineage (NCBI taxonomy): Eukaryota > Metazoa > Chordata > Mammalia > Carnivora > Herpestidae > Suricata > Suricata suricatta. The sequence goes on from NC_043703.1 coordinate 114,910,286, forward strand.
AATGTTGTTGAAGGAGCATGTGTAAGTGGGTCTATGGATGGCAGGGAGGAGGTGAAGGCCCCTCTGTTTGTAAGAATGGCACCTGCTGAGGTCCACAGGAAGGGAGGCCCTAGGGCTGGGAGAGGGTCTCAGTGTCCAGCTGAGGACCTTGGTAGAGCATGTCCTGTCTTATGCAGTGAGCTGGGATTGGGGGAAGGTGTGGGCTGGCAAGAGGCTGGCTCAGGAGCTTCTCACCAGGGCAACGTCGGTGGCACTAGTAAGAAGCCAGCTGATGCTTGGCAAAGAGCTGCAGGGACCACTCTAGTGAGGCTGCTGTACCCCCAGCTTCATAGGGCCCCTCCCAGGGAGGAGTATCAGGGGCTCTGTTCCCTGTCTGTGCCTCCCCACCTCACAGCTCATCAGGGGAGCCCTGAAGACGCTCCAGCCCCCCATCCCACTGTGTCTCCGGGACTTCAGACCTTGCAGTATTCTCTTGATTTTTAATGTTCTTTAAATTAAAAAATAACTTTCTCGTATGAAAATTCCAAATTGATATAAAAGTAGAGAGGATGGCATAATAAACCCCATGTCGCCCTGATTCTAATGGCCATGGAACAGCCAGCCAGTGAAGGGAAGGGACTGGCTCAGGTCTGCATGACAATCTGCACACAGCTCCTAGTTCACGATGCCGGCCATGGTGGGCCTCAGTCCTGCTCAGCACCAAGCTGCTGGCCAAGGGCACTGTCCCCACAGTGGGCAGTCTGCTCTGGGAATTGCTTGTCTGTGTGCTTCTTGCTTTGTGACTCCTCCAGGAGGAGGAGGAGGATGGAGAGCGCTCTCCCGCTGTGGTTGGCGAGGCCTTATATGAGCAGTATGCACCTCCTACCAGGAAGACAGTTCAAACCACAAAGCCATCCACTTCAGTTCCTAATACCATGGACTGTGAGGCATGGCAGTTCTGTCTGGTCTGGACATCCAGGGTCCTGCTACTCTCTGGGCCATAAGTGACAAAGGAGGGTCTAGAGCCAGGAGGGCTGATGTGTCAGGCTGCAGGCCAGGCCCTCTAAGCTCGCTGTGGTCACCTGGAGCGCCATGCTGAGACGTGTTCCAGGAAGAGTCATGGCCAATTGGCTAAATATGGCTGTGGTCTAGGGAGGGTCCAGGTTGTAGGGCCCTGAAGCATGTGCAGTTTGGGGGGCCCTTTTGAAGCAAAGGAAGACAAAAATCACAAAATCACAGATTCGGGGCCATGGAAGGGCATGTGCGAATGTGGTGGGTGGCCTGGTATCAGGAGTCAGGCCCAGGCCTCTGCCTCAGTGTTTACCCCCATTTGGGGAGGCCCAGGTTGCCAAGGCAGGAGGCATGGTTCCCCTTACCCGCCTGTCCCCAGGCTCACCTCCTCTCATTTTGGACATACCTGGATGCCACTCAGTTCAGGCGAAGCCTTCATTCACTAAGCACAGGGTGTGTCTCCAGGAGGTGAGGGAGTGCTGTGGGGGTGAAGGAGAAAGTGATGAGCTCTGTGCCACTGGCGAGACAGTGAATCCAGGGAATGAGGGACAGGGCACTGTTCAGGTCCCTCCATCCTGAGGCTTGGCCAGGGGAGTTTAGGCAGAGGAGAGCTGGTGCAGACCCCAGCCCCTCAAGGAGGTGGTCTGAGGAGGAACAGCAGTTCCATGTCCTGGCTGGAAATGCAGAGTCCTGACTTGGCGCTGCATCTGCAGAGGGCAATCTGCCCCGGACTTGCTGAGGTGTGTGCCTCACTGCTGTACAGGACGGAGCTCTGTGCCTGCAGTCACATGTTGGCTAGGTTCTGGCTCGGCCAGTGACTTCCTGTGTGACTCTGGCAAGGCTCTCTTCTCTTAAGTGGGGGTGGGGAGGGGCTGGGCTAGGACTGCTCTGACCTGCTGTGACAGCACTGTGCTCAGGGGAGCTCTTCTGCCTTCCCTGGGGGTGCTGCACAATGAAGCCAGCAGGGGCAGGTCCAAAGTGTCACCGCTGCCCATTCTGTGACTAGCTCCAGCCCCTGGCCAGCTGGGCCCTGTCCTACCGGGCACTTGGGTGGCAGCCCAGGTCTTCAGGGGCCTGGGGAAGGAAGGCCTGCTACCTGGCCAGGAGAGGGAGAGATTTCCAGGCAGTGTCAGCCTGTGGTCCTTCCTCGTATCTGGGGCAGCCTTAGCCCCAGGCCCTGTGGGCAGGAGCAGAGGAGCCCTTTGGCCAGTAGCCCTGGTCAGAGCCCCTCCCCTGTCTCGTCCCCCAGCTATGGCCTCACTCTCCTTGAGTGCTGCTGGAAATTGTCCTCTTTAAAATACCAGCTCTGACTCTCTGTGAGGGTCAGATCCTAGGTGAGGGGTCTGGGCGGCTGAGACCTGAGGCTGCAGACTGTTCTTGTCTGTAGGTCTCTGCTACAACCTGGACAAGTCCTGCTTTCCTCCAGCCAAGTCACCCAATCAGCTGCTGGGTCCCAGACCCTCACCTGGCCTTTAGGCCTTGGGGACAGAGGGCCTGGTAGAGAGGCCAAAGCCACCACTGCTCTCCTTCAGTTGGCCTAACTTCCCACGGTCTTGGAAATTGCCCTGGGAGGGGGACATGGAGGGCAGCCTTTCTTATTCCTCCCAGCTCCCCTCACCGCCCCCCCCCCCCACCGGAGCCAGCCGGGAGCAAGGCCAGCGTAGGGAGGCAGGAGGCGATCTGGCGGGGAAGGAGCGGCGGCTTTGTTTCCAGAGTTGGCTTTCCCGGGCCGGCGCTGGGGAACATACTGTCCCAATTAGGAGTCTTGTGTTGTGTTGTATGTGTTTTCATGGTTTTTTGGGGGGAGGAGTGGGGAGGGGAGATTCTTGTCAGTCCTGCAGCAGGCAGGGCTTAATCAGGGGCGACCCATCTCTGGTCCTGATCTGCATGGTAGGTCATCCTTGTACACACCACCCCCCAACACTCTTTCTCTGTTTTCTGGACAGAAGTGTGGTGGCCAATGAACTCATGTGGCTTCCCAAGTTGGGGAGTGGGTATGGGAGGGGGGCGGGGAGAATCATGACCATGCCTTCAGGCCACCTGTTTGATGGAAGAGGCCAGGGCAGGTCTGCCTCTGACCAGGGGATGATCAGAATCCTCTTGGCAGGTGGTTAGAACACGGGAGTGGGCCTTGGGTTGGTGAGGGAGAAGTCAGAGCAATTCGGCTAGCTGTGGCCCCAGGTGGGAGGGTGCAAGCAGAGTTTCTGGGGTGGGGTGGGCTGGGCTTGTGTGATTGGCAAGAGGGCTGGGAGGTGGGGTGTTGAGCTGAGTGTGTCATGGTGGGTGGTGAGGATAAGGCACAGGCAGCTGGTTTGAGGAGGTGAGCCTCCTTTCCCAGCTCTGGCCCCTCGGCAGTGTCATCACCTGTCCCTGCTCCTTCCCTCCCTCCAGAACTATGCTGCCATGAAGCTGGTGAAGCCCTTCAGCTGAGGACTCTGGTCCGGGACCGGCTGCCTTCTCCACCCAGCTTAGCTGAGCTCCTCCAGAACTCCAGGGCTGCCCGGACTGCCAGGGGAGACAGACAGACAGACTGGCACATGCTGCAAGCGTGGGTGACATCGAGCCCTGGGATCACCCCCCGCTTTCATCACTGTTCCCCCTTTCTCCCCCTCAACCCAGCCCATTTTGGATCAGTCCATATGTATTTCAGTATAAAACAGTTTGAACCACAGGGCCCTGTTGGCATGTGTGTCCCTATAGTCGCTGAATGCGGTGTGACTGTGGAGAGGACGTGTCTGGGTGGGTGGGGTGTGAGTGGGGTGTGGGCCATCTCTGGCTCTGCGTTCTGAGTGCAACTTTGTCCTTTGACAAGACTGGTGGTGGGGGCAGGGGGTTGAGGCTTGCTGTCTGGTCTGCCTAAAGACCTAGTATGTTCTGGTTTCTCTGGGACCTTCCCCTTTCCCCCTGCCCCTCTTCACTTAGGCTTCTCCTCTTCTTTTCCCAGGTTGTGCTCTGCACAGGTGGGCCATTACCTTTCCCTTCTAGTTTCTTCAACCATGCCCAGGAGGAGGATCCACTTGATACAAGTGGATCACCACGGAAAGAGTTGGGTCAGAAACTCTCGAGGCAGGGAGGGCTCCAGGACCTTTAGCTGTGATCTTATCCCCTACACGTTTGGGATTTCTTGTGGCTCTGTCCCTTTGCTTCCTTACTCTGCTTTAAAGATCTGGCCTGCACAAACACACCTTTTTCTTGTGGTCTGAAGCCTAGCATTAGCTACGGGTCTGTCGTCTCCTGCAGGAATCAGGCTTAACCTACGGGGGCAGCAGGAACATACTTAGAGAAAAAGCAATGAGCTTGAAAACATCGTGTTTCCAAAATAGAGGCCTCTGCCTCTCTTGCCGGAGGGGCTGGAACTCTGGAGCACAGCAGCTGGCCACCTCCCCTTCTGTTACCCAGGAGGGCTTCTCCTATTTCCTGCTGTGAGCCTGCTCCCCTGGCCCAGGCCCCAAGGCCCCAGAGTGACCCTCCCAGGTCACTTGGCTCTTCATTGCTCTTCGCTCTGGGACCCAGACTGAGGCTCTGCCTTCTTCCACCTGAGTGGCACAGGGCTGAGGTCCTGGACCCTCCTGGGTGAACTGTATCTCAAACACTAAATAATTCTCTCTTCAGGAGAGGTTCAGGCTGGAAGTAGTCCTCAATGTCCAGCTAGGGAGGCTCTGAAAGGCAGGGTAGGAGTCATTCACTCATTAATTCATTCATGCCTTTCATTAATTCATTAAAGAAGTATGTGGGGGGGGGGGCATCTGCACACCAGGCAAAGTGCCAGGCTCTAGAAATGCAATGTTGATCAAGATAACATTGGCTTATAAAGATGGTTCCTGCCCTCCCACATCTCACCATTGAGTGGGAGAAGAAGACAAATAGATAGGCAATTACCATGCGCTGATAAGCAGGGATTACAAGGCCAAGGGCAGAGAGTGGGAAAGACAATAGAGGGAACAGAGTGTGTGAAGACTAACCATAACAGATCTGTAAGAATTTCCATGTGGGCACAGAGCAGTGGTTCTCAACTAGGGGCAATCTTACCCTTCAAGGTATATTTGGCAGTACCTGGGAATGTTTTTGACTGTCATGTCTGGAAGGTGGGGTGGGGTGAGGGTACTGCTGGCGTCCAGGAGCTAAACGTCCTTCAAGATATGGAACAGCCCACACTCCCCTCCGAAATGTCAGTCCTGTTGCTGTTGAGAAAGTTGGTGTAGAGATAGTAGAGTCCAGAGATAACTGAACATTATACTTGATAGGCTCAGGGGATCGACTGGTTAGGGCTAGGAGTGAGTGTGGTATGAGAGGAGAGAAATTCCAAATGGGATAAACCTCAGCTGTCTGGCTTCATGAGTGTTGGTGCCATTCAGGAAGTCAATTTTAGACAAGAAAGGTCAGACATGTGTAGGGCAGAGTCATGTGTCCCTGCAGTTATGGTCTCTCCTCTCCCTTCACAAAATTCTAGAAAGCATCCTCTGCATTTGTGTCTCCCTGTCCACACCTTGCACCCACCCCTCCACCTGCTGTGGCCTGACTTTATGCCTGTAGCACACTCCTCTCTTTTCCTCCTTGCTGAAAGAATCCTCATACAGTTCAGCTTTGCCCACGGCCAAGTGCTGAAAAAGGAGCCCCACCCGAGCCCTAGTGTTTTATTAGATCAAACCATCACCGTGATGCCATTCCCCTTGCCAGTGATTGTTTTAGGAAGAGGCATGTGACTCATTTATAACCAGTGAGACTTGAGGGGAAGGTGGGGGGGGGGGGGGGGAAGCAGCTGAGAAAGTTTCTAGGAAAGTCTTATCCCCAATAACAAAAGACACAAAAGGACACACATCTTTAACCTTGTTGTGGAAAAAGGTAATGACTGGCACTATGGCAGGCACCTTGTGATCATGAGGAGACCAACCTGAGGAAGAAAGCCAGCACCACAGGATGGCAAGCACCTGGTTGAGAAAGAACCAATTCTGAAACTGCCCTAACTTCTAGTCGTCTTGTTATACGGGGGTCATAAACTCCTTATTGTTTAAGCCATCGTTGATTATGTAGCGTGCTACCCACAGCTCACAGCATTCTCCCTGGCAAATTTCGTGCTTTCCTGAACACTGTTTTTACTGCATCGCCAATAACTAGGGCTACCCTGCACACACACCACATCTGAGACATCATACATTTATTATTTATTATAACAATTTTCCTACAGATGGCAGTAAAGTGTTTTGTTCTAATAAAAGCAGCATGTTACAGTAGTTTGCTGATAGAAGTAAACTACCTTGAGGAAGGGGCACCTTTTTCTAATTCGCACTGGGGCCCATCTAGCCCTGGTTGTTCAGTCTGTGGCCACTTAGCCTTCCGGCCTCTCAGGAGCAGCCGCCAGCACTATTTCTCTGCTTCGTGATACACTCTCAATCTTTGGCTTCCACAACATCTCGGTTGTTCGACTTTTTTCCTGTCTTTCTAGGCATCCTTCTCTGTTGGTCTACGGTGTTCCCAAGCTCTTGCCCTGGCCCGCTGTTCTTTTTACATTGCACATCTCCTCGGCAACCTCACATGTTCCGATGTCTTTGTGCTCCAGAGGCTACTGACCCTGGAATCCTTCCCTCCAGCCCTTCTTCTGCTCTGTGCTGGACCCTTATTATCCAATGTCTTACCCAAGGGGCATCTCCCCGGGGTCATTCACAGGCTCCACAAACTCAAGACCTCCCACTCAGCGTCTGCATTCTCCACCCCCTGAGAACAGTTCCTGCCCTGTTGTTCCCTCCAGATGCTTGGTCACTGGAGCTGGATGTGTGGGAGGCATCCTTGAGCCTTGCTTCCTCCTAACCCTTATCCAAGACGTCCCTGCACCCCAGACTCTGGCTCTCAAGGCTCTCTGAGTCAAGCTACTTCCCTTCCCATCGTGACACCACTTGCACTTGCAGTGAGGCCGCCAGTGGACCCACCTCCTGGGAGCTCAAGGATCATTTCTTTCAAGCCACCTCCTCTCTGCTCCATGATCCACTGTCTACAAGCAGCGAAACTGAGCCTGGCCTGGTTCTCCACCGTCCTCAGGAGGGAGATCAGCCACAATGGCGCAGGGCTCCTCCAGAGGCCTCTCCTCGCTTGCCTCTCTCGTGTCATCTGTTGCCTTTCCCTCCGCTGTGCTAAGTGGAACTGTTTTCAGGCCTGGCCTTTGCCCATCACTCAGGTCTCTCCTTGGCCCTTCCCTGGGGGTGTTTTCTCTGACCTGCTCTGGTAGGCAGCCACCACTGCAAACCAGCAGACGTGATTCTCGCTGCCTTCACCCCCCCCCCCCCCCCCCAGTCTGTGCCTCCAGGACTGAAATCGCATCACAGTCCTTAATGAGACATCTGCTTCCTTCATGGGAGGGATTGACTTGACCTAGGGTTTCACTGAGAGTTCTCTTTAAATAGCTGGGCTCTCAGAGCCATTTCAAAATGGATCTTTATGTTTTGAAATTCAGTTAGCTCTCAACGTTTGAGACCCACTCTTGCTGCAAGAAAAAAACTCTCATCTGTTAAAAAATGGTTCAAGGGCACCTGGGTGGCTCAGTTGGTTGAGTGTCCGACTTCGGCTCAGGTCATGATCTCATAGTCTGTGAGTTCTAGCCCCAAGTCGGGCTCTGTGCTGACAGCTCAGAGTCTGGGGCCTCCTTCGCATTCTGTGTTTCCCTCTCTCTCTGCCCCTGCTCCGACTTGCTGTCTGTCACTCTCTGTCTCAAAAATAAATAAACATTAAAAAATTAAAAAATAAATAATAAAAAATGGTTCTGTAAAGGGGCACCTGGGTGGCTCAGTCAGTTAAGCTTCCAACTCCAACTCAGGTTATGATCTCATGGTCTGTGAGTTTGAGCCCCACATCAGGCTTTGTGCTGACAGCTCAGAACTTGGAGCCTGCTTCAGATTCTGTGTCTCCCTCTCTGCCCCTCCCCCAGTCACACTCTGTCTCTCTGTCTCTCAAAAATAAATGTTTAAAAAAAGTGGTTCATACACTGAGATACCACCTCACACCAGTCAGAGTCCCTAAAATGAACAAATCAAGAGACTATAGATGCTGGCGAGGGTGTGGAGAGACGGGCACCCTCCTACACTGTTGGTGGGAATGTAAACTGGTGCAGCCGCTCTGGAAAACAGTGTGGAGGCTCCTCAAAAAACTATTGATAGAACTCCCCTATGACCCAGTAATAGCACTGCTAGGGATTTATCCAGGGGATACAGAAGTGCTGATGCATAGGAGCACATGTACCCCAATGTTCATAGCAGCAATGTCAACAATAGCCAAAACATGGAAAGAGCCTAAATGTCCACCAACTGATGAGTGGATCAAGAAGATGTGGTACATATATACAATGGAGTATTACATGGCCATGAGGAAGAATGAAATCTGGCCGTTTGTAGCAAAGTGGATGGATCTCAAGGGTGTCATGCTAAGCGAAATAAGTCAGGCAGAGAAGGATAGATACCATATGTTTGCATTCATAGGTCTAACAGGAGAGACCTGGCAGGGGACCATGGGGAGAGGAAGGGGGAAAGAGAGCGGGGGAGAGTGAGGGACACAGATCAAGGGAGACTACTGAATACTGAAAACAAACCATGGACTGAAGGGGGAGGAGGATGGGGGGTGATGGTCATGGTGGGGGGCACTCATGGGGAGAAGCACTGGGTGTTATATGGAAACCAATTTGACAATAAACTGTTTAAAAAAAAGTGGTTCAGTAAAACTTGATAAGCCCTTTGTATCCAGATACTGGGCTCCTTGCCTTTACTTTCTCTGTCAGTGTTTTAGAGAGAGATGTTCTGCCTGCACATATTGCATACATATATGTGTGTGTGTGCTTACACACACGCGCGCGCGCACACACACACACACACACACACACACACACACACACACCATTTTCTATTCCTTTTCCATGGCTATGTGGACAGCCCAGGAAGGGTGATGGGGAGGTTGGACAGATAGAAAAAGCTATAAGCATAGCCCTGGTTTGCTGCTGGGCCCACACACCCCTCCCCATTTTGCTCCCACCTCCAGGGAACTCAAACTTGTCTCAATCCTTTCTCCACGTGTTTCATAAATGTAGGATTATGGGATTTCCAGAGGAGCCAGGTGGGCATCCCCTGACAGGAACATGGGGACAGCCCAGGAAACCTTTCCTGCTTGCAGAAGAGAACAGGGTAAGGACCAGGGTTCAGCCTGATGTGCTTGTCCTTAAGTGGCAGCTGAGATACTGACGTGACAGGTGGGAACTGCCCTCTCCCTTCTTTCCCCATTTGCTGCTGTTCCTTCGTCCCAGCTGCAGCTCCTCTTCCCTGTGGCTTGGCCCAGTGTGGGTTTCATACCATTTCTCTGCCTTTGTTTTGGTCTCAGTTTTTCATGGGGTGTGTGTAAAAGACAACAAAGGATACAGATGTAGAGAGACACAGATTCGTGGTGAGGGACAAGACAGACGAACAGAATAACTGTGGCAGGCAGTGGGGACAGGAAGGAGAGCAGAACCTCACGCAACTGCTGTAGCATTTCCTCTGCTGGCTTGTCATTCCATCAGGGGCCAGAGCTGGCTCCTTCTGCCCTCCCCACTGGCTCCCAGGCCTATTCTATTAGAAACAGAATATGGGAGGAAGAGACAGACAAGCCCCCCTGCCTGTTCCCCCCAAGTCCAGTTGGGGAAGCCTCACGTCACATTCTCCTTACAACGCAGTGGTTCACGGTAGGCTCCATCGATTACCCCGGCCCCATGTTTCCTCCTGGCTCTGCAGGGCAGGCTTGTGTGTGTCTGGGGGTGGGGTGGAGCTGGGGGCCGTGGCTGGTTCCATTTCTGTGCAGAGGGGCTGGGTGCTGCCCCAGTCTGGCTGGTTCCCCATGTGTCCACCATCAGCCTGGGGCCAGAGCCTGGCTGCCCCTTCCTCCTGCAGACACAGGGGGTCCCTGCGGGGCCTTCCAGAAGCTTACCTGTGGCCCTATCCCCAGCCTCCTGGGCCCACACCATCCCTTTCCCAGCTCTGGCCTATGTAGGAAACTCTTACCTTTATCGCTGGCTTTGGCAGAGATGTTCTGGGATCTTTTCAAAAGGAACTTGACCAAGAACCAAGGGTGAGATAAAAGACCAAAATCCACAAAGAAATCCCTACCTACACTTATGATGGGGAATGCTGGTATATTTTACCTCTTTGTAATCTACATTTTCCTCTCCTTTTCCTGGGGCGTTTTTACCATCCGGGCTCACTACCCAGAGAATAGGAAAGGGGTGACAAGAGACACTTCAGATCAGGGAAGAAAAAAGGATAATACTGTCTGAAACCCCAGGAGGGCACCCCTGTTGGGTCTCCTTGGACGTGAGAATGCAAGAAGCCTGCCCTGTGAGCACTCCCACTGTGGAGACCCAAACTCACCTGGAAGATACCGTCTGGGAACAGAGCTTCGAGGACCAAAAGTCTTCTTCAGTCTTAGAAGGATCTCCAGCCTGACAGATTCCTGGTCAGAAGAGATTTGCTAGAGTGTGGCTTTTATTATTATTTTTTTTAAGTTTTTATTGAAATGCCAGTTAGTTAACACACAGTGCAATGTTACCTTCAGGCGTACAGGATAGTGATTCCACACCTCCATACATCACCTGGTGCCCATCAGCACAAGCACCCTCCTTATCCCCCTCACCAGAGGGTGGCCTTTAGCAGCAGGCACACAGAAGCTCAAGCCCTGCCTCTGCCACTTAGCAGTGGATCACAAGTCACTTTTCCCGTAGGCCTCTATTTTCTTATCTGCAGCATGGAATGACGGGGGCCTTTCCCTAGCAAGGTGTTTCAGAACTACTCGAGATGATGCAAAGTGCCTGACACACAGCGAACACAGTTGTTTTTGAAAAGGACCTTTGTGCTGACCTGGGTGTCGGGGAGGAGGGAGAGCACTAAAGAAGACAGGGCAGGTGGGAGATGGCTCCCCTCTGGGGGGGCACCTCCAGTGTGGGTGGTGGTGACCCCCTTTCTCTGTCCAGCGGGGACTGGGCTTGCTGCTCTCTGCAGGAGGACGGGGGTGGGAGAAGCTGTGAGGCTCCCCTGACGCCCTGGCAGTGCTCATTGTGCCACCACATCCGGGCTTTCCTTTTGCAGCAAAGCGGTATGGCCTCATTTTGGCTCCGGGTTAGCTGCAGGAGAGTTGCCCACAAATGACCAGACTGGGCATCCCTATGGATGTGCACCCTAGAAGACTCCCTCTGCCCCATACAGATGCCCTCATGCAGCCAGCTGCGTCCGTCATGCCCAGACCCACCCCGGGAGCCCCGTGCTTTCAGACACAGTCACGAATACCAGCACACGCACACTCCCAGCGTGCACTCAGGGCACACATGCTTTCTCCGTGTGTGTGTGTGTGTGTGTGTGTGTGTGTGTGTGTGTGTGTTTCACATTGTCAGCCAGAATGCTCTGGAAACCTAAGCAGAAAGGAGCGTGTGAATGTGGCCATCATCAGGGATAAATTAATCCCAGACATGTAAAGGTTTTTTTTTTTTTCATTCTCAGCCCTACTGCAAATTCAATTATGACTCTCTGCCAGCTACTGAAATGAGGGGACAAGTAAGTACGTGGCTGAGCCTGGAAAATGGGACAGGGCAGGGGACCCTTCTTGATCCACACCCTCGTTTCCCTTCCCTGCTGTCCAGGGTCCAGGAAAGAGTTGCAGTCATTCCTGGGTCCCCCACACGGATTGAACCTTGGGGCGGCAGCAAGGTGCCGTCCAAGAACGTAGCACTGGTGGAAACAGAGCTGCCCTCAGCGCTGAACTAGGAAGTGACTGCATGCAGGACAAGAGTGCAGGCTGGCAAAGGCTCCCTGATGAGGTGTCTGGTCCCAGGGCCGGGCAAGCCTTCATGCAGCACGTGTTCACCCTTCTAGGGAGAACCGTGTGAGTCTCAGACACCCACCTTGACCATGTCCAGGGAAGGGAGACTTGGCTAGCCCCTGGCGAGGCTTTCCATCCCCCAAACCTCTATGAAGCTTTGAATTTATCCCTGTCCCTCCTCACTCGCGGGCAAACCTCTGGTGCTGTTCTGGCTCCCAGCAGGCCTGCTTACAGGGAGTGGGCGTGTCGTGATGCCAGCTGTGCCACCCACCGGACAGACACTTCCACACTGGCATTTTGGTTTATCCACCCTTTGTGAGCTCCATTAGTGAGGGTCTGCTCCTTCAAGCTAGACTCACCTCCCTCAGACCCATACCATCAGGGGGCTTGGCTGGCATGTATGCCTGGGGGCGAATGTTTCTTGAGAAGCCTGCTGAGGGGAGATGTGACCAGCCTCTCCTTGGCAATACCCTTCCTTCCTTCCAGTCGTGGGAGATTTGGGACTTCCTGTCTGTCCCACACCAGGAATGAAGCACATCCCCTCTCAGACGGAGGGGTGGTCCTCTGGTAAGCGGCAGGTGGGGGAATTGAGTTACTCTCGGGATTGCAGGGATGGGGGAGTTGGGTGCCTTTGAGTCCACGAGCATTCATTCCTGAAGAAGGTCGGTGAGGCTGGTTTTGAGAGAGGAGGGGTGAATTGGAGGAGATTGGATTTTGCGTGGGGGCATCACGAGTGGGCAGTAAAGGGAGTTTGAGGCTGGGAGGGAGGAGGCAGGGAGGAATGGCCCCGGTGACCCTGAGCAGAGAGGCTTGAAGTGGGAGCTGAGAGCTGCCCCTGTTTGCCCAGGAGGTAGGGGCTCTGGGGCCTCTTACGTAACCCGGGCCTGGCCAGGGAGAGCTGGATTTTCACAGTTAGGCTCAGGCTGCCAGAAGAATGAGAAAAATGGGCCTCAGGGAACACCTCCACCATAGAGAATAGGAGGGAGGAGGCCAGAGAGGGAGGCCAGGCAGGCGGGGATGTGTGTATGTGTGTATGTTTTGTGTGTGTGTGATGTATGGTATGTTTGTGTGGTGTGCGTTTGTGGTGTGTGTGTGGTGTGTGTCTGTGGTAGGTGTGGTATCTATGTATGGTGTGTATTGTGTAGTGTGTGTGGCGTGTGTCTGTGGTGGGTGTGTGTGTGTGTGGTGTGCGGTATCTATGTGTGGTGTGTACTGTGCGTGGTGTGTGGTGTGTACCATGTAGTGTGTGTGGTGTGTGTATGATGTATATGTGTGTGTGTGTGGCATGTGTATGTGGTGTGTGTATGGTGTGTATGTGTGTGGTGTGTGTGTGTGTGTGTGTGACTTGAGTATGATGTCTCTGTATGGTGTGTATTGTGTAGTGTGCATGGTGTGTGAGCGTGGTAGGTGTGTGTGGTGTGTGTATGGTGTGTATGTGTGTATGGTGTGTGGTGTTGTATGTGTGTGTGGCGTATGTGTGTGTGTGTGTGTGAGGGAGGCAGGGATGGAGACAGAGAGACACAGAGAGAGGAAGAGAGACAGAGAGAGGGAAGGCTGGCTCTGTCAGCCCCTGGTCCGTCAGTGCCAGCCGTAGGGGCCGGGTGCCTGCCCTCCCCGCGGGCCGCTGGGTGGGGGCGGCTGCACTCCCTGCTCAGTCAGGCTGTCTCAGCCGCCTGGGGCCCCCATCTTGCCAGGCCAGGATGGACCTTCCCCACGGGGCAGCTCTGCTCTCCCGTTCCCAGCAAGGGAAGGGAAGCCTGGGACAGGGGGCCTGGGGGGAGCTCTTCCCTGGCCTCTGTAGTTGGCTCAGTTCAGGGGTGAGGGTGAAGTCGGAGGCTGGTCAGAGGGGGAGCCCTTGGCTACTGAGTGCCAGCTGCAAGTCAGGTGCTGTACAAGGCACGCTGTCACCTTCAATCCTTGTCTTTGAGAAGGAGCTGTTTTGAACCTCATTTTAGAAACCAGAAAACTGAGATTCAGACAGGCCACACAGCTGCTGATTCGAGGCAAGGCCAGCCATGCTGACCCAGAGTGACTGTTCCTTGCACACCACGCCCCTGCCCTGTCACAGGCCCAGGCACTCCACTGCCAACCGCCAATCTCACAGCTCGTGACTTTCAGCTGGACCCAGAGCCCCTTCCCGTGGAGTAGGCATAGTCCAGAAGGGGCAGTTGTGCTTGGAGGTGGCATGGGCACTGTGAGGTGCGCCCAGGCTCTGCTCTAAGCACAAGATTCTTGCCCTTGTAAAAGCTCCCAGTCAGGCAGCCAGGCAATAAACAATATCAGGTAGCAAGAAGTGAACATGAGGAGGAAAAATGACGCAGGGGGAGGAGATAAAAATGACAGTGGATGGGGAGTGGACTTTGTCCACAGGGTCTGGGGAGAAGCCCTCTGAGAATGCAATATCAGAGTAAAAACTGGCTGAAGTGAGAGAGTGAGCCATGCAAAACCTGGGCGAGAGCATTCCAGGCAGAGGGTACAGCAAATGCAAAGGTCCTGAGGCAGGAAGGAGTTGACTTGCTGGTCTGGTCATACTGTTCACTGCCTGAGAGTTGGCTATCATTGGTTTTACAGCTCATCTTCAACTCTTCCAAACCAGGGAAGGCAGCATCTCGGCAAGTGTCACCTAGTTCATTCCTATCCGTCCCTGTGTTGCCCTTGCTGGGAATGACGTAGGTGCCCTTACCCGCTCTAGGCTAGGCTAAGTGTGGCCCAGAAACTCCTTGACTGTCTTCTTTCCCACGGTTGGCCACTTGGGGGAATGCTTCCAATGTTCACACTCCTCACTACCCACTGTAACCCCTGCTGGGGATTTGGGCAACACACTCTTTCCAGATGGGCAAGGGTGACTATTTATTTTATTTTTAAAAATAGCTTTTATTGGTTTTTGTCTTATTACAAAAGTATTATGTGTTCATTATAGAAATTTGAGAGAACAGCAAGCAACAGAAAGAGTACAAAAGAGCCACTAATCCTATTACCCAGAAGGAACCACTGTTGGCACATAGGTATCTCTAGAATTTTCCATGTGAGTATGCAATATATGTTAGTATTTTTAAAGAATATGATCTCATTGTACACAGTGGCTTGCAACCACTATACTGACTCTCCATCCACATCACTGAGCGTGCCGCTACATCATGGTTTTGTAGCTCTGTACTAGTCTACCATTTGGATAAGCCACAGTTTATTTAGCCAGGCCCCTGTTGATGGACCTTTAGGTAGTTTCCTTTTCTTTTGGAAAATCTGTCCATATGTTCCCCCCACCCCCGCTTCCACTGGCCATTCTGGGAGGCTATTTTGAAGTGTTAAGCAGTCCTTGGGATATGAGGTGGGGAAGGATGCCTCAGGATGCCAGAGGTCGGCACAGGGGCCTGGGTGGAGCGAGTGGGTCCCTGCTTCCTCGTCGAGGGCAGGAGCCTTTCAGGTCTCTTGGCTGACCCTGACAAAGGCTGAATCACTGGCAAGACTGAGGAGAGAGGATTTACTAAGAAAACTGTGTTTTCCCTACAGCTGTCCACAAACAGTGCTGCTTATGGAAGAAGGAAATTCTGGACTTCCAGCCTGCCCACAAAGGCTTGGGGTGGGTTTGGGGGGGAGGCATTGTAGGGACATGATTCACAGTGGGGGGAGCCCAGGATCACCTGCCCCCATGGCAAAGTCCTGAGAGTCTGCAGGCTGCTGATTCTCCAGAGAGTGCTGCAGAAAGGCTGCGAGGTGCTGAGGCAGGGGGTGTCAGGGGAGAACCCCCGGGGAGGTGGGAGTGTAGGTACCATATGGATGAGGGAGCCTTTCTGAGCATCACCAGTTGTGAAAAACCTCCTTTGCATCCTTCATGAGGCTGCCTCTGATTTCTCCACCCAGGCAGGCTCAGAGACCTCGCTTTCATGCCTTATGTCTCCTTCAGGGCCCTTGCCACCTCCCTGCTTACTCTTATAGTAGTATTTAGATCAGCCTGAATTTGACCCCCACCTCTCTGGTTTCTTTCCCCACCATCTGTGAGGCCTGGGGAAGTTCTGTTCCCCCTTTAAATGTGGACTTGTCGTAGCTCCTTTGAGAGGGCTACCGTGAGGTCCAGAGGGCAGGAATGGAGAATGGGGCACATGGTAGATGTTCATTTTTAAATATTTCTTTCACATGTTCTTCTCTTACCGCAGGCTAAGTCTTTAAGGGGATATAAAATGTTTTCTCAGGGCACGTGGGTGGCTCAGTTGGTCAAGTGTCCGACTCTTGATTTTGGCACAGGTCATGATCTCACAGTTCATGAGTTCGAGCCACACACTAGGCTCTGTGCTGATCATGCGGAGCCTGCTTGGGATTCTGTGTGTGTGTGTGTGTGTGTGTGTGTGTGTGTGTGTGTGTCTGCCCCCTCCCCTGCATGCTCTCTCTCTCTCTCAAAATAAGTAAAATTTAAAAAATAATAAAAAAATTAAATGTCTCCTCCACCTGTGTGTTTCGCCCCCTCCCCCTGGGGTGGTCTCCACAGACCACAGGAGGCTCACAATACTTCACTGGGGTATGAAAAGAAAATATTTACAAAATCAAAGCTACTACTTTTTCCTAGTATGTAATGGTCAGATTGATCCTGGACTCCTCATATGACATGTGACAGAACGGTACAGGTTTTATGCCAAGGAAATAGGTATCCTGAGGGGGTTCTTGGTGGCATCACTCTTATCAGTGTTTGGAGTGAGCCTGGTTAAGAGGATTTACAGATTACATGATCTGATTGAACTAAAACAGCCCTCACAAAAATGGCCACGCGGCTCAGCCAGATTCCTGCCATGACACCCTCCAGTGGAAGACAAACTAACAACGCAGACAGAAGAGACTAGCGGGGTGCAGTAACAAGGCAAAGCAGAAATGCCTGGCCCAGCTGACGTGCATATCTCCTACCCCACCAGCACTCATCCGACAAGCTGTCCTAGGAAGTGAAAACACAAGCACCTAATCAGATCTGACAAGAGGTCAGTGATACAGACTGAGATATCACGCGGACTAGTTGAAATTAGGATTTACATCCATTACCTGCACCAAACCTTGTTCTAAGCACAGAGTGTGCCCTGAGAAATGAATCCGTGGCAGCAGACTAGAGGTAATTTATGGAGAGAGAGATATGTTGGGAGTGTGGACTTTGCACTGATAGGGGTTTGCTGTGAAAGGGCCTGGAGACAGCTGCCTCATGGCGTCCAGCGCCAGGCCTGGGACACAGCGGGGCTCTGGGAGCTCCTGTGGGGCTGGCCTGGTCCGTGTGCGCGTGTGTCTCTCAGAGGTTTTTATGACAGTGTAAGTGTTCTGCTCGCCTCCCTTATTTGGAGTCCTTTCCCCTCCTCCTCCTGCCCCCTCCCCCAACTTTTCCTCTCATTTCTCCTCTCTTGCCAGTGGGTGCCCCTGCCTGACCCTCATTAACTCAAAGTGTAAAAACCATTTGTCTACAGCCCCCTTTCCCCTCCCCCTCCCCCAGCTGGTGGCGGGGCCAGCGCCTTCTTTCCTCCCATCGGCTGTCTGCACTCAGACCTCTGTGGTTTATGAGCTAGATCCGAATCTGCTGGGCCCCATGGAACAGGCAGGACTTGTTAGGGGACAGCCTCAGGTCTGCTCAGAAGACCTATAAAGAGTGAGCAATGGCCCCCTGGGGGAGCCCAGCCCTGCCTCTTGTTCCTTAGAAGCTGACAGGGCTGTCTGGGAAGGCTGCACAAGTTGTATACTGCACACGTCCAAGGACCCTATCCCTAAGGACACCGATATAGATGGCACTCCCTCCCCGGGGCTGTGTGGGACACAGGCAGTGCAGCCGTGTGGCCATTCTTTTCAGTTCTCTCCTCTCCACCCCTGCCCTAGCCTCCAGAGTAGCCCCTGCCCCAGGACTCCTGCCCCCACCCTTCTCACCTGGAAGAGGTGACAGGGAGGAAGGAAGCCTACAGAAGTGTTTGCTATGATGTCAAAGAGGTGATGGATCAGGAAGAGTGGCTGAGGAGGGAGCCCAGTGGCCTTTGGATGGTAGACTGTATTTAAATGAAGAAGGAGCGTGCCCAGAACGGGAGTATACATGGCTCGAGAGGGCTGTGCATGGCTTCCCCAAACCCAGTTGGGGTCTCCCGCAGACAGGGGACCCGTGTCCTCTCCTGGCACAGTCTTAGCAGGTTGCCCAAGGGGCTGGTTGCTTGCCTTCCTTGGGGTAGCCCAGCAGCGTAGGCAGAGGCGAGCAGAGCGGGAGGGGAGGGGTCCCTCTTCCTCTCCCAGGCTGGCAGGGACCCAGAGGAGTCCAGGAGTTAGAAGTGGATCCAGGGTTTGTGGCTGGGAGCCCAGCCTGGATCTGCACAAGAAGGCGTTTGAGTTTTCATTACTCTGGGGGAGCCACAAATTGTCTTGACGAGCGTGGTTAGGTTTATGTGATGTAAACACCTCAGCACCCAGTATCTCCCTTAGCGGGGAGGACAGGTGGGGGCCTCAAATGCCAGCTGTCAGAGGCAGGGGGTAGGGACTAGCTGGCCTCACCTAGAGGCTGGGTAGGGGCCACCCAAGTGGTATGCCAGGCTGGAGCAGAGCCTGAAATCCTCCCACCAGTGCTTTACTCACTGGCTTTAGCAACCACGTCTCCTGGCTCCTTATTTAGAGGCTAACCCGTGCTCTACTTCCAGCTGAGGGTAACTGAGCAGGTGTCCCTGTCAGGGTAAGTTAGCCAAGACTCTCTCTTCCTTCCTGTACCCTTACCAATTTGGATGGGCCAGAGCATCCTTAGGGACCTAGGGGGAAACAGGTGATGGTCCTTAATTAGGAGTTGGTTGGGGCGTTGGGGGCTAGGCTCCATGGGTCTCTGGCTCTGTTCTAGGCCAGTTGTGTCAGACCGCAAGGACCTGGAGTGTTGGGGCAGCAGAACTGGGGATAGATGCAGTGCCCTCCTGGGGCTCTTTTTGGGAGGCTATCTTGATTCTTGGCACAACACAGGCTGACCTGGTGCTCCTCTGGTGGGCTGCCTGGGTGGCCCTCAGCTGCCATGGGCTGCCTGCCCCCCCTCCTTCATGACTGCCCCAGCCTAGGCCCTCATTGGCCCTTGTGGTGGCTGCTGTGGGACTCACTCAAAGCCACCACTGACCTGCCTCCCCACCCGCATGGGTAAAAATAGATGTTTCCACCACGGCCACCTCCGCAACCTCAACTTTCTCCTACTTGAGCCCCTGCCAGTGCTCGCTCAGTGACTGGAGCATGAATCGCAAGGCTGAGCCTGGCGTCAGGACCCTGCTGAGAAGCCCGGCTGCTCCTGTATGCCCCATTGTTCCTGGAGGTGACCCTGTGGGTCCCTCCTCCAGGTCTCGGGCCTGCACTGTTCCCCTACAGGTCTCTTCCCATTCCCTTTGGCTTTGTGCCAGTCCAGCCTCTCAGCTCTTTGCCCTCCACCTCAGAGAGGAGGCCTGGGTCCCTCCTCACAGGGCCAGCTTTATGGATGTGTGACCTGTTGCCCAGGGCCTTGTGCCGAGAAGAGCCCTGCCTTTGCCTTAACACTCTCCTGTCGCTGCCTGGAATTCTTAATACTTTTTGAATAAGGGGCCCTGCATTTTTATTTTGCACTGGGTCCTGTGAATTATGGAGCTAAGCCTGCTCCATTGGGGGCAAACTAGTCTGAGCAGGGAGACACAGGTCAAATGGGAGAGGTACATTCTCTCCCTTAGGGATCCCATAGATTGGAGGGAGAGGCATAGACCATCCAGGGACAGAGAGGGTCTTTGCTGCTCGTAGCTCCATGCCCAATGTGGGAGACAAGATCCTTGCTCTCAGGGAGCCTCAGATGACTAGCCCCTGAGCTTGAAGGGACATAAAATTAGTGAAGGCAGTGCCCTTAGAGAGCACATATTCTAATGGGGGAATTGAAGCCTCCACGGTCAAATGGTGGAGACACAGCCCCTGTCCAGGGAGACACTTAGAATGTAGGGCAAACACTAGAGAGACATGGGTAGCAAGGGCTAGTCCCAGCTGAGACTCAAGGGCATTCAGGTGGGCATGTGGGGTCTGACCAAGAACAGAGCAAGAGACCCCCAGGCAGGCTGATTCCTGTGGGAGCTGCTGTGGGGGAAGAGCTTGAGCTTAGGCCCTGCCAGGAGAGGAAGAGAGATGATGGAGAAGAAGGCAGCGGTGCTGATGCTGGAGGCGGTGCAAGCTGGCTGCTGGCGGGCAGGGCAGTCCTAGGAGGACTGGAAGGATTTTTCTGAGGACTTCAGGGAGAACAGCAGAGCTTGGATGCCCCAGGAAAGCATGAACATCAGTGTTCTCCAGACAAAGCAGCGCTGGCCCTGTGTGCCGGGGACTGGGTGGAGAACGCAGCAGAGGCTGGGAGCATGGCAAGCCCCAGTGGGCTAGAAGCATGGAGACCCTGGGACCCACTGAATTTCCTAGGGCATATGGGGTGGGGGTGCTGACTGGGGTACTGTAGGAGGAGGAACATTAATTAGTAACTGGGCACAGTGCTACCTGCCTTCCAGACCCCAGGGAAAGCAAGTAAATGGCAGTAGCTCTGCCCCTGCCCTTGAGGGCCAAGGAATGGCCACAGAACACAAGGACTTCCCTATGAGAGGAGGCTTCCTGGAGGAGGTGGCCCAGGAGGTTGGACTTTTGGAGCTCTGAGAATGCCTCTGCTTGCCCACTAGAACTCTACTTCTTTAGGGGTGGGGACACATTGCCCTCTCAAGGCTCCTAGTTTACAATGACCCCCATGGGGAAACCGTATGAGGAGAGGTCTTTCCAGTCCCCTTCACTTCCTGAGTTGTTAGAGTGCTCAGGGGCAGAGACCAACGGCAGAGGAGGTAGCCCTGGGACCTGTGTGAGGTCAGGGCTCTGGTTTGGAAACCACCCCTTCTCACTGAGAGCATGGCTGTAGGATGCTGCCTTGTCTCTTGCATCTTCCTTTGGCCTGGCAAGGGCAGCCAGACCTTGGGGGAGCCTCTCATGGTGTTCCTGCCATGCAGAATCCTGGGAAACCCCTGCATGGCCTCTGAGGAGCAAATTAAATCCTGGCCTGTCCGGGGCTATGTCCATAGAGCTGCTCTGCCCCTGGACTACTCACTAGCCCTCTCCCCAGTGATGTCTGTGGGGGGCATTCCCAGGGAAAGGTTGGATCCCACGCTTGGGGGAGGCCATTGGAGTTGCAAAGCAGTTCCTGTGTGCACTTTTCAGCCATGGCCCATTGGATACTACATGCTGGGGAGACAGCAGCACCCCCACTCTCCGTGCATCTAGTCCAACCCCCTGAGGTCAGAGGCAGCAAGGAAGTTGCCTAAACCTGAATAGCCAAGCAGGGGGGGAGAGAAAACAGGACTCCACACTCAGTCTCCCAGGTTGCCAGTTTGTGTGAGCACCACCCCTGCATTCATGTAGCCATTCAGTCAGTCAACCAGCATTTATGGACTGTATGCTGAGCGCAGAAGCTGTGTAAGAAGGATAGACAAACGAGGCAGATGCTGCCTTTGGGGCAGCAGATGGATAGACCTGTGCAAGCCAGTGCCCCTGCACCCTACGAGGCTGTTTTGGGCAAGTGGGGGCAAGGGTGTTGTGGTCAGTCCTAGTGGAGTGTGGGGACTCCCTGGGAAGACTTTACGGGCAAAGACTTCTCCCCAGGGCTTGTGAAAGCGGGCGGGTGGGGGAGGCAGGAGGTGAGACTGAGGGTTGGTTGGTAGGAGGACCTCAGCATCCATCCCTCCCACAAGAGTGCCCTCCAGGACTGTGGGCTGGACCTCTTTTTGACCTCCCCTCACCTCTGGACTGCCTCTTCCCCAGGCGCCTTCAGAGGATGTGTCCCCCTTGCCTCCCCAACACCCACCTTCTCCTCCCCTCCCTGTCATCTCCACTCCAGAAAGAAGCCTTCACTTTCCCCACCTGCCTCTCTCCTCTCAACATCCAGCATCTGTTGGGGAAATTGGACCATTTGAAGAATAAAGGAGAAGGCAGGAGGGAGGAAACTCCCGTCTGAGAGCCCAGCCCACAGCTGGGGTGAAAACCTGTTCCTTGTTAACACCCTGCGTTGGGACCAGAATGTGGGGGTGGGGGGGGTGTCGTGCCTCCTTAGTCCTCCTGCAGGGACTAGGAGGTGAAAAGCATGCTGGGAGATGTTAGCTGGAGTTATTGGGAGCAGATGGGAAGGGACGGTAGGAGGGGCAGGGACGTGAAGGAGGAAGAGGGTCAGCCTAGGCATGGGGGTTGGTGGGATTATTTGTGGGAAAGGACTGGGCAGATCCTCACCCAGATCCTGGGGGTCCTGAGCCAATTCTTTAGAAATATTTCCTTCACAGGAAGTCCTTTGGTCTAGACTGAAGGGAATTCCAGATTTAAGGTACACAGAAGCAAGAGCCATGTCTGTCTAGGGAGTGCCCAAGCAGAAGCCCCAGCATGTGGACATTGGGGACCCACACTACCATACCCATCTCTTGAGCCCCTCGGGGCACTGGCAGGGGTGGGGTGAAAAGTGGGGGCTTGCATGAAGGTCTGGATGGTGTACAAGGAAGCTGGGATCTTCTCTACCAGAAATAGGAGGACCTGGGGGAGCCATGAGGGGGGTGTTCAACATGAGGTGGGGAGGCTACCAAGGGCATTGCAGGTCGATGACCGGCATGCGGAGGGTTGATAGGGATAGTGACAGCGATGTTGGTGATGGTGGTTGTGAAGGTGCTGATGGTGACAGTGTGATGGTGGTGATGGGGTAATAATGGCAGAGACTGATGTCCTCAGCTTAGCTCCACTTGGATGCCCACAGTTTTGGGGTCGGGTGGGGTATCAGGCTGGCAAATCTTCCTTGGCTTTCTCTTCACCTGGATCCTACTCCCTCATCTCCAGTCCTCAGAAACACTTTGGACTCAGCTGGGCAGAGTCTTGGTCTTCACCCTTAACCCCTGCGGTCCTCAGTCCTCAGCCCTCAGCCCAGGGCTGATTAACTCTCTCTGCAGAGTATAGTGGTGTGGTGTCAAAGTGCCTGGCCACTTCAGAATCCAAGCAACTGAGGTTCTGGAGGAAGGGGTGGGGCCAGGGCCATAGTTGAGTCCCCCCTTAGCCCTTGCTCTTCAGCCAGGCACTCATCCCACTTAGCCCAGGCCCAGGCACGCCCCCGGCCTGCACTTCCTGTGCCACATGGCTTGGGCCCAGATTCCTCCTCCAATGTTTTAATTAGATCCTGAGCTCATTAGCTGCCCAAATGCCTTCCAGACACCCCACAGCTGCTTGGGCCCTCCCCACACCTGCCCATCCAGCTGGGCCTCCCCCACACCTGGAAGACATTGAGGCCTCCAGCCAGGGCCCCAACTCCAGCCCCTCCCTGTGGCCTCGAACAGCCAGACCAGGAGAGGAGAAGCCAACTGAGCTGCTGAGGGAGGATTGGGGCCACAGGAGGGGCTGCTGCAGGGAAGTCTGGGAAGTGAGTTGTGGCCACAGCACAGGAGACAGAGTAGCAAAGAAGATGACGATGCCCCCTGCCTGTCATGGCCAGGGGAGCAGGTCTCTAGTCCTGCCTCACCATGCTGAGGCCCTTGATAGAACTGCTTCCGGCCCAGAGAGTTCACCTCCTGCATGTGTGTCGTGGCCCGGAAGGGTGCATGAGGAGCAATAGCTCAGAAAGGGGGCTGTGGGAAGTGGGGATTTGACCTCCGCCAGTTTTTCTGTAAGATTTGCCAGCCCAAATCATCACTCAATGGGTGGCAGAAAGAGGGTCACATCCAAGGTCATGAAAAATGACCCAGGCTTGAACTCAGATTGGCCCTGGTAGCAATTCCCCCACCAGTTTGCTGATTTGCACTAACTCCAGGGCACCAACCACACAGAATCAAATGAATGAATTCATTTACTATTCACTTACATAGCACTTATGAGGAGTCAGGCACTGTTGTAAGAGATTTGCAAATATGTATGCACTTCATCTCACATTTACCCTATGAGCTAGGTACTATTTATCCCCATTTAACAGATGAGAGCCAGAGCAGTTGAACAGCTTGTTCAAGTCTGCACAGTTTATAAGATGCTGTGGCGACAGGATTCTAATCCTTACTTCTCTTGTTCTCAGTCTTCATGTTCTGCTGCCTTTCTAGAATGTACCATGAGTAATGTTCCTGGGAGTGAGGCAGTAGTGGTCCTACTTAAGGCTTCCTCTCTGTAACCAATTGCTGCTGGAAATGCTGCCACCCCAAAGAAGATGGGAGATTCTGGCTGTGTGGTTAGGGGCAGGAGACTTAGCCCATGTCTTCCAGACTCAGTTTCCACAGTGTAAAGTGGGAGGACCACCCTTAGCTCGTAGAACTGCCTTGAGCATTAAGTAGAGAGTTGCAGAGCTTCCCCATGTTTCCTCTGTCACCATTGTGATCCTTGCCTGGCCTCAGCCACAGCTCGGCACCTCTGGCCACCCCCACCCCCAATCCCCAATCCTTAGGATGATGGTTCTTTTAAGATGTAGATCCCTTTAACTTAATGAATGTATGAGGGCCCCTGTTTGTTTACTTATTTATTTATTTTAATGTTTTTTATTTACTTGAGAGAGAGTGTGTGAGAGAGTGAGCATGCATGTGCACGTGAGTTGGGGAGGGGCAGAGAGAAGGTGATAGAGAATCTGAAGCATGTTCAGCACTGTCAGCTCGAAGCCTGATGTGAGGCTCAAACTCATGAACCAGGAGATCATGACCTAGGTCAAAGTTGGATGCTCAACCATCTGAGCCACCCAGGCGCCCCTATTTATTTATTATTAAAATTTTTTTAATGTACATTTTTGAGAGGGAGAGAATGTGAGTGAGCAGGGGAGGGGCAGAGAGAGAGAGGAGATGCAGAATCCAAAGCAGGCTCCAGGCTCTGAGCTGTCAGCACAGATCCCAATGCAAGGCTGGAACCCACAAACTGTGAGATCATGACCTGAGCCAAAGTCAGATGCTTAACCAACTGAGCCACCCACGCACCCGTCTATTTATTTATTTTTTAAAGTTTATTATCTATTTTGAAAGAGCAAGAGAGTGTGGGGGGAGGGGCAGAGAGAGAGGTAGAAAGAGAGAATCCCAAGCAGGTTCCACACTGTCAGTACAGAGCCTGATGCAGGGCTCAAACTCATGAACCATGAGATTGTGACCTGAGCTGAGGTCAGATGCTTAACCTACTGAGCCACTCAGGTGCCCCAAGGGTCCCAATTTATTCAAGCAGGTGCAAGAGGAGCTGAGCCGGTTCAGGTCCAGTTTGGAGGGGGATGATGGTGAGGGGCTGATGTGGGATGGCTGGCCTGCAGCACTGCTCTGTCCTCCAAGGCAACCAAAGAGCCCTACGACTCCCCAGATCTCAGAGGGTCCATCCTGTCCTGAAGGGTCAACTGACCATATTTTGGGCAGCCAGCTGGTACCCTGGTTGGTGCCCCAGCCAGTCCCTCTAGAGTCTGCTTTAGGACTCTCCTCCCTCATTTGGTGACAATTCTGGGCTGAACCAGTTAGTCTGGGAGGAAACATGGAAATGAGAGCAGTGAGTTGGGGCTCACTTACATGTGGGGAACAGAGGAAGGGGAGCAGAAAGAGAGCCTCTCTGCTCAACAGCCATCCATGGTGTGTGTGTGTGGTTAGTACCTTAAATAGTTTTTCCTTCCACCCTCCACCCCTTATTGTCAGTTTCCCCTGCAGGAGGCTGGGAGGGGCTGGCTTCCAGGACCAGCTCTAAATGTCATGGCCTGGAAAATCCAACCTGCCCCCAGGACCCTATATCCCCACCCCAGGCAAGACATTCAGCAGGGAGAACATTGAAGTTAACCTACTACTCTTTCCATCATCCACCTCTGCAGGGTAACTCTACTGTTGATCTGGCCCCTGGGCCTCCCATGTCCAGGCTCCTTCCCAGCCATCCCACACACCTAGACCAACTCAGACTTTGTCATTCCCTGCTTCTCAAGAAACTTCATTGGCCCTCTACTACCTGGCCAGGATGATATTTGGTCCTCAGCCTAGTACTTAAGTTCACACCATGACCTGCTCCTACCAATTTTGATCTGGGTTATTTCCAACATGTCCATTGTGTGCCCCCTTGTAAAATCATCTTTTCCAGGAAATCTTTGATCAGCATCAATTTTTCTTAATACATAGCTTGTGCTTGGGGAGACAGCCCGCTATCTATTGTGAGTGGGACAATGATACCATGCTCAGTAGACTACAGCTGCTGGACAGTGGGGGACTTGTCTTCTGAGTCAATCACTGAGTTTGAATTCCATGTACCCAGTCCTGCCCAATGATGTGACTTTGGGCCACTCATTTCATGCTTGTGGGCTTTCATTTCCTAATTTCAAAATGGGGATCAGAGTCCCTCTCTTGTCTACATCAATGTATATATCTCCTAGAAGATCAAGGGCATGAAAAGTACAAGTCTAATCCTGATTTCCTGAAGCAAATTCCACAGTATGCTTCTGGATGTACTAGTCTGTTTGGGCTGCCATACAGAATGCTACCAACAACACAAATTAATTTTCTCACAGTTCTGGAGGCTAGACGTCCGAGATCAAGGGGATGTCAGGGTTGGTCTTTGGTGAGACCTCTCTTCCTGGCTTGCAGATGGCTGCCTTCTCACTGTGTCTTCCTGTAGCCTTTCCTCTGGGCAAGCACATGGAGAAAAAGAGAGAGCTCCAGTGTCTCTTCCTCTGCTTGTAGAAACATCGGTCCTATTGGATCAGGGCCCCACTCTCATGACCTCATTTAGCCTTATTTATTTAAGACCCTATCTCCAAATACAGTCATACTGGAGGCTTCACCATAGGAAATTTGAAGGGACAGTTCAGTCCATACCAATAGGTTAAAGAGAATAAAATTTCTTGGTTATGTGAGAAAGGATGAATTCAAGCACATTAAACAGAGCTCTTGACCACAGGTTTTATCATTGCCTTCCACTGTAAACAAGGATGCTCTACGTGGGGCTGGAGGAGATAACATGCTGTGTTTCCCAAAGACATTTGACCTTAGAACTCATTTTTCACTGATCTTATTGAAACAGTGTTTTGTATAGCTCTTTGGGACCCACTGCCCTAACCAACTGCTGCATAGCTTTTTTAACCTAAGTACCTATGGGCAAGGTCAGCATTACTGCTGCACCCAGGTAATGGAACAGTAACAAAGTAGCTTTTCTTGGTTAATGCTAGGTTTCTGATGAGTAATCCCAATTTGACCTTGTCAACCTTGCCAGCTAGAGTGCTGAGTGAGGTTCCCAAAACTAGAATTTCTTTTATTTAAAAAAATGTGTTTTCTAATATTTATTTTTGAGAGAGAGAGAGAAAGAGAGAGAGAAAGGGAGATACAGAATCTGAAGCAGACTCCAGGCTCTGAGTTGTTAGCACAGAGCCTGGTGCGGGGCTCAAACTTGTGAACTATGAGATTGTGACCTAAGCTGAATTTGGAGGCTTAACTGACTTGGCCACTCAGGCACTCTTACAATTTCTTTTCTTTTCCTTTCTTTTCTTTTCTTTTCCCCTTTCTCTCTTCCTCCCTTCCTTTTCTGTGTGAGGCCTAGGTAACGCTGACTGGCAGCTGTACTCTCACTTGGCTCCTCCATCACAGCAGTACAGCCTGGGTCCCTGGAAGGCAGTTTGTTGCTATCCTATGCCATCGTGTCTTTGCTACATTTCAGTTGCAACTTTGCCTGGAGGCTGCTGAGTGATGGACAACCCTCAGTGTGGGTCCCCTTCCCCTTCCCTTTTCCCCCGGCAGGCATGATCCCCAAGCCCCTTTGCTAGAACTGGTGCAGATCAGGAAGTTGTTACTCCAGGATCTGAGGATCAACTTCATATCACCTGGGAGCTTGTTAGAAATGCAGAGTCTCAGGTTCCATTGAACCAGAATCTGCATTTAGCAAAGGCCCAGGTAATTGACAAGCAGGGTCATTAAAGTTTGAAAAGTACTAGTTTGGAGCAGTGGTTTTTAGAAAGATTGTGAAAACAATGCCCCAAGTTACAATCAGCATTTTAAAATAAGAGTAGAATTGAAAATATAGGATGCATTGACTTAATAAGGGCGAGTATTTTGGGAGAACCTTTATGTGTTCTAGGTGGCAGCATAAAAAGTGTGTCACTATCAAAAGTTTGAAGACGCTGGTCTAGGGACACTCAGGGTGATGAAACAGGGGACAGGCTGTGGTGACCTATGTCTGGCCCTGCCCACCCCTTCACTACCTGGCTTCTCCCCAGCTACCCTAGATGCCTAAGGGTTTCCTGTCGCAGACCACACACACCTTGTCACCACACCCTACAGCCCAATGCCTTAGCTTTGGGGTGTGGTGGGGGAGAGTGACTTTTAAAATAGGTCCTACTCCAGGTTTGTTTCTCCCAGCTCCTACTCTCCCTTCCTTTTCCAGCTCCTTGTCCTGGTTCCTCCTTCTCCCTCTCCTGTTCCAAGCTGGAAGGCAAAGCCAAGTCCAGCTCATCAGAGATGGGAGTCTCTCTCCCTCCACACTATAGACTTCTCCTTCCCAAGGCCCCTCATCCCATGCCGAGGAGTCAAAATAACCCAGCTGACCCCGCGCCAGCAGGGCCATTCCTACCTCTGGCAGTCGGCCACCAGTCCCACGTCTGCCAGAAAATTTATCTGATCTTTGAACCTAGCACTCCCCTGGAGATAAACCTGGGCGGCTGCTAAAGGCATCAGCGCAGCCTTCCAGTCGGAGAGTCAGGGCATGTGGAGGTGAGTGGGGCGGGGAGAGGGCAAGAGGCCCGGAGCGAGCGAGCGCAGGGGCTGCGAGCCGAGGCGGTGGGACCTCCTGCTGCCCTTTCTCCCTCCCTTCACCTTCAGCCCCTGGCTGGTGGCCAAGTGAAATGCCTGAAAACCTAGCAGGGGCGCTTCCCTTTAGAATCTTCCCTCCTGCTCCTCATTATCACTACTGTAGATGACAGAGGGTGATCGCAGGTCATAGGGTGATCCCATGTCCCCATTTGCCTGGAATGGTTGGGATTCATACCTGTTGTCTGGGTATAATTATTAATAGTGTCATTATCATGAGTGTTCCAATTTGGATTTTAAGTTGTCACCATACGTATGGAAGCTAAACTAAAGAAAACTTTGCCGGAGGTCATAAAGCTAATCAGCAGTTCAGCCGGGATGGGACCCAAATCACAATCTCCTCCCAGAACGACGCCTCACGCCCCTCCCAGGATGCCTCACGCCCCTCCCAGGATGCCTCACGCCCCTCCCAGGATGCCTCACGCTCCTCCCAGGATGCCTCACGCCCCTCCCAGGATGCCTCACGCCCCTCCCAGGATGCCTCACGCTCCTCCCAGGATGCCTCACTTTCTACTCTCTCTCCACCTGGTCAGAAGGGTAGTGAGTGTGAGCCTGTGTGCTGGGCTCCTAAACTCCTGCTAGGCCTTGAGAGACAGACGAAGTCACTTCGCTCTCTGGGAATCTGTCCCAGCTATCGGGTGCAGCAGAACCCGGAGAGGTTTCCAAAGCCTCAGATTTTGGTTCATGGGTGGCAGAGCTGAGATGGAGGTTGAAGTTTTACCTTGAAGTAAAGAAGTAAGAAGTAAGACATGGGATCTTTTCTCGGGGTGCTCTGTGGTTTTGCCCCTCAGGCCTCAGAATCCTGGCTGTGGAAATGTGAACTTCCTGCGGGGTGGAGGGCACACGGGCTCCTTCTTCCTGATCTCTGTAAGGGTGTGTATGGAGTGTGGAGTGTGGCAGGTGGATCTGGGAGTTAGTGCTGGAGCGGGGACGTGGGAGCTAGTGCTTTTCTTGCTGACGGGCTTGGGACTTGGGGCCTGGGAGCAGGATTTGGGGAGAGAAGAACAGCATTAGCTGCAGGTGCTATATTCTGGCAATAACTGCCCCAATGAACTTGGACTTGGTGTTGGGATAACAACTTTGAGGCAAAAGGCCACCCCCAAAAGGCTCTTGGTATCCTTATTCCTCCCAGGCCACCCATAGGCACTGAATTGCTGACAGGCTTCTGGCTCTATCAGGGCTAATGGCCACAGACTCCGGAGGCCTGGGATGCTGTCCCACTGGACCCAAGCCCTGAAGCTTTGCTGGGAATTTGCCATATCCAGTCCAAGGATTTTGCAGGAAACACAGGTGAGGGGCACTGCAGGGCACCTCCCCCAAGAGGCACACTGCTGGTCGGGGATGGAAGACCAACATATTCTCAAACACACATGGAGACACATCCCATATATAACACATTCACAATATCCACCTAATCCATGCACACCCACACACATACTAAACACAGGCCCATCTGGATACCTCACACATACTCATCCGTATCTATGTATCTGTACACACCTAAATGTGCATGTGTACAAGCACACACAATCACGCACACTTCATACACACACATGCTTACAAATAAATATGCATAGCAGATATTCACATGTGTGTGCATGTCCGCTGGCCAGTCCTGCAGGAATGGGGACTGGCCCTCTGCCGTGACAGAGGGAAAGTGCAGAGCTCTGAGAATGGAAGCTGTGAATAGAGAGCACCCTAGTTCTTAAGGAGTCAAGGCTCAGGAATACAGGAGAAGAAAGAGCCGGTGGTGCTTGGAGCATAAGTGCAGTAGTTGAGGTGAGGAGATAGCATGACCAAGGCACCCTCAACAGTCTTCACTCCATTGTCCACACCCCCATTGTCCCAAGGGATGAACTTCTTTTTGCCCCTTCTGCCCCTTCCCCTTTTCTTCCTGACTCATCGGGAGAAAGAGAACAGATTACCTACAAAAAGAAACACAAATAAAATTGGCAGCAGACTTCTCCCTGGAAACAACGGATACAAGAAGATAGTGAAATCATATTTAAATAATCATAGAGTGGTCTCTATTGAATTGTGTTGGAGGAAATTAGCAGAAGGTGCTGTCTCTAGTATTGAGTTGAAAAGTTGGAGAGAAAAATTCTTCAGTGACCCTCTTAGAGGACACTTCCCATCAGGATCATGTGGGGCAAAGACCTTTGAAAACCTAAGTGGGGGCGCCTGGGTGGCTCAGTTGGTTAAGCCTCCAACATTGGCTCAGGTCAGGTCTCACGTTTGTGGGTTTGAGTCCCACGTCAGGTTCTGTGCTGACCGCTAGTTCAGAGCCTGGAGCCTGCTTCTGGTTCTGGGTCTCCTTCTCTCTCTGACCCTCCCCCTCTCTGTAGCAAAAATAAATAAAACATATAAAAAAATAACAAAAAAAAAAGGAAAAAAGAAAACCTAAGTGGAGCATTAGGACCAGCCTCCTTGGGCAGGTGGTACTAGATGTAACAGGATTCGAGTTAGCAAAAGTGAAGAAAGCCTGTTTGGCGGGGAACTCCAAGGCAAAGGTCCAGAGGCCAAGCAAAGCTGGTATATTTGGCAACTACTTGGACCTTTCAAATGTTCCGGAAGGTGCTTCTGCGTCATCTTGCCTGAGAACAGTTGCTCAGGACCTACTTGCTGCAGGTAGCCCTGGGTTTGCTCAGGAAAGATCCTCTTGCTCCTGGCCCACATGGCTGTCACTCAAGTGTAGCTAGATTGGTGCACCTTTGGGCTCACGAGGCTGTGCTATGGTTTGGTGCATTCTTCTAACCTTATTCCAAGGTCCGAGGTCAGTCTGTGGTTCAGGGTCAGGGTCAATATTGTAGGTAGGGTCAGGATTAGTCTTTGGACAGGGTCAGCTGTGTGGCCAGTGTCAGAGGCTGGTCTTGGCTAGGGTTGGAATCAGTCTGAGTCAGGGTTGGTCTGTGGCCAGAGTTGTGGTCAGTCTGAGGTCACACTGATGTGACCAGAATTAGGGCTGAGTGTGACTGGGAAACAGTTTATCTACAATGTAACTGATGTGGATGAGACTGTGACCGCACAAAGCCCTAACTGATGAAAGGTTGCCCAGTCCCTCCTCCGGTGGAGACCCATGCAATGTCTTGACATTTGCAACTCTGAGTTCTGAGCACCTTGCTGAGGCCTGGGGTTAGGGGAGCAGCCGATCTGCCAGGCCATGTGTCCCTATAACTGGAAGGCCCAAGCTCACAACTGACGGGACTCTTGCACATGGCTGAAGTCTGGGGGGTCCTATGGGAGCCATGGCAGATGGAAGCCCTGACCGGAGCTTGGCATCTGGAGGCCAGGGTTTGGCATGGAATGTGGCCCATGGGAGGGGCTCTTCAGATGTGCATGGCTGTGTGTGGGCCTTCAGCATGGCTGGGTGGCAACCCTCATCCCATCCAGGCCCATTCTTCAACCCCTAAAACAACCAGTGGCCCTCTGCAATGCTGTTCCTCTGCCCAAGAGAAAAGGCAGCCTTTGGGACATTTACTTGTGGAACCATGCAGTGAGGGAGCCAGACAGCCACATGGAGAGGTCACATGTAGGTGATCTCACCAATGGGTCCAGCAGAAGTCCCAGCTGAAAGCTGCCACCCACCACCAGACAGGTGAGTGAGCAGGACTTCAGGCCAGGTCTTCCCCTGGTGACTCACTCCCAGCCTCAAGCCACCTCGTAGGGCACTGGACAGAGCAGAGATCATCTGTCCCTACTGAGTGCTGCTCGAAGTGTGGATTTGTGAGGGAAATAAATGACAGTTGATATTTTGAGCCAGGGGCTAGAAAACTTCCTCTGTGAAGGACAAGATAGTGAATATTTTGGGCTCTGTGGGCCCTTAGTCTCTGTTCTGACTATTCAACTCTGTTGTCCCAAAGAAGCAGCCACAGGCAGCACATAAATGAACAGGCGTGGCTGTGTTCCAATAAAACTTCATGTACACCAAAATTTGAATTTCATGTAATTTAAACATGTCACGAAATAGTATTCTTTTGATATTTTTTGCAACTCTTTAAAACCCCAAGAGACCGTTCTAAGCCTGTGTGCTGTACAAAACCACAAAGCGGGCCCATAGTGTGCTGACCCCTGTTTTAAGCCGTTAGGCTTGAGGTGGTGTGTTACGCAGCAATAGACAATGGGGACAACAGCCCAGCCATGTAGGTGATTTTGTGAAATTTATGTGAAAATGAGATACAGGGCCTTAAGAAACTCCTTTGAGTTCACAGCTGCAGTAACTGTGAACTTAGCTCGCTGATGGTCAGCTCATTTACGAGAGGTCGGGTGGGTTGAAACAGTGAGATCAGAATTAAAAAGATCAGAGAAACAAGAGCAGCTTGCTGCTTTCCAGCCATGTTCAGGAAAGAGAGGCTCAGAAAATAGAGGAGGGTCCACTTGTAGAGTTGAGATGTTTTATTGGGCTTCCCTAGAGCAAAGCAAAATTTCTCTCCACAGCTCTTTTTGAGCTGCCCATTCACCAAGCCATCTTCTGGGTAACTTTGTCTTCTCAGGTAATAGCAGTTGTTATGATGACTATTTACCGAGCGCTTAGTGTAGGCCAGACACTGTTTTAACCTCTTTATGTGTATTAGCTCATTAAATCCTCACAATAATCTATTTCCCCAAATTTGTAGTGAGAAAATGTAAGCACAGAGAGCTTAAATTAAAATATAGGGCTAGGCTTTGAACCCAGGCAGCCTGGCTTCTGACTCTATGTATTTAACTACTCTGCTAGTCTGTTCCACATCCTGACCTTGGGAAAGGGTATCCTGGGTGCATTCTAGGCATTGGGAAGGGATAGTTCCTGCTGCAGAAGAACAAATGACATTGGCTTATACTCTGGCTTGGGTAAATTGAGTTAATGCAAGTCTGTGTCAAGTTCACGGAGACCGTTCAGCATCTGAACACTAGAGAGGCAAAGGTTTCCACCTGGAACAGGCTGACTGGGGCCAGGAGGACATCTGGCTGAGGGAGGGCAGACAGGCAGCTGGATACCACTGTGGTTGCTTCTCCCACAGGTCATTTTGGTTCTTATTTGGCTGGACACCACAACAGTATCCAACTTTATTCTTGTGTATTTTGTTTTGCAGCACATTCTCTTGTCCTTCTAAATCTTTGCAGCATCTGCAGAGACGTCCACTTTCTTATCATAATGTTGGTTAGTCTTGTCTTCTCTCAGTCTCTCTCTCTTTCTCTCATCATCATTAGTGGTTTATCAATTGTATTAGTTCTTTCAAGGACTCAATTTTTCTCTGTTGAACCTCTCTATTATATGTTTGTTTTCTATCTCATCATTTTCTGCCCTTACCTTTTAAATGTTTATTTATTTATTTTTAGAGAGAGAGAGCTCACACACACAAGTGAGGGAGGAGCAGAGAGAGAGAGAGAGAGAAAGAGAGAGAGAGAGAGAGAGAGAGAGAGAGAGAGAGAGAGAGAGAGAGAGAATCCCAAGCAGGCTCTAGGCTCTAGGCTCAGCAGGGAGCCCCATGCGGAGCTTGATCCCACAACTGTGAGATCATGGCCTGAGCTGAAATCAAGAGTCTTGGAGGCTTAACTGACTCAGCCACCCAGGCGCCTCTCTGATCTTTTGATATACCCTTTTTATTATCTTTTGGTTTGTTTTGGTGTTCTAATTTAGCTCATTATTTTTCAGCCTTTTGAAATATATTTAATATAAGGCAGTAAATTTCCCTCTTCCTGTTTTGGTTACATCACAAACTTTCATATATAATATTTTCACTATGGGAGAGTTTAAAATATTTCCTAGTTTCCAAATGATTTATTTTTGACACTGGGTTACATAGATAGAACTGGGTTTCCTGATTTCCAAACATATGGGGATTTTTCTGTTATCTTTTTTTGTTATACTTTTCTTGTTTAATTGAACTGGGATTAGGGAGCATGCTCAATGATGATTTCATTCTTTTACATTTGTTGAGATTGACCTGGGAACCAAGCGTAAGGTCTGTTTATAGAAATCTTCCAAGTGTGTTTGAACAAAAAAGGTGTCTTCTACACTTGTTGAGTCCTGTTTCCTACATATGTGCATTAGGGAAAGTTTGTTAATCCTGTTGTTTAAAATTTCTGTGCCCTGATATATATTTTTTCTTTTTGTTGTGTCAATTACTAACAGAATGTCTTAAAATCTTTCACTGTGATTGTGGATTTGTCATTTTTTTTGAAATACTGATAATTTTTGGATTCACACTATTGAGGCTCTGTTATTAGGTGCCTAGAATTTAAGGTAGTTATGCTTTTCTAATGAACTAAATCTGTTATGATTGTGAATGAATCACCTTATCTATAGCAATGCCTTTTTCTTAAGATCTCTTGTGTCTAAAATTAACAGTTACTTTAGTTTTTCTTTGGTAGGGAACTCATGGTATATATCCTTAAGTCTTTGATATCTTATGTAAACACATTTAATTGGATAAAAAAGTTATCTCTTTTCATAATATAATAGGGGAAAAACCAGACTAAATGTATGATCCCGGATATATAAAATTTCACAGTGACGCAACTTTGGTTGGTGGTGCCAGTGGAGAACTGGTGTTTGTTTTATGACCTCTCAGTGATGGGTTTTCTTGTCTTCTCTTCCTTCTCTTCCTTTTTTTCTTTTCTCCCCAAATCTGTCCTGTGTCAGGTCAATTCTGCACAATGCTGGGAGGCATGTGTGTGCCTGTATGTGTGTCTATGTGCAAGTTGAACATGTGTACGTGCCTAATCCTCTAACCTTCTTTTCCCCAAGCTTCTGAAACTACACCCTGGTCACCTCAGTCTTCCTTCTGTTGCTCAAAGACTGCGAGCTCGTCCCCACTCTGAGCCTTGGCATTTTGATCCTCTCCTCTGGAAATGGCTTCAAAGAATACCCTGCCCAAGGTAGGCCCTTTTCCCAAATCCGTCTTTACTCTTTATCCTTTTTTAGTATCTTCTTAGCACTTATCACTACCTAAAATGATCTTGTATTTGCTTACATGTTTATTTTACATTGTACCCATGCCACTGGAATGTAAACCTCCAAAAGCAGAGACGTATTGTCTTGCTCAACGACTGTGTCTCCAGTGCCTAGCAAAGAACTCCACGTGTGTTAGAAACTCGTGGCATTGCTGTTGAATGAATGATTGAATGAGGGAATGTTTTACTTCTCTCTGTCTCTCCTTCTCATGTCAAGTAGTCACCATGTCTTATGGCTTCCATTTCCTAAATGCATCTCAGGACTGCTCACCTCTCCACCTCCTCCTTCTGTTACCTGAATTCAGGCGACCATCACTGCTCACCTGGACATTTGCAAGTGCCTCCTGACTGCTCTGCCCTCATCCTGTCTAAGCCCTTATGTCCAGGCTCCATACTGTGACCAAAGGATCCTTCTCACATATAAGTAGGTCAGCTCAGTCCCTGCTTAAAACCCTTCCAGGGCTCCTTGTTGCCCTCAGGAGGAGTCTGGCCCCAGCCCCCCCACTCCCTCTTCTAACCTCCCCCTGCCTTCTAACCTCCTCTCTCCCCTTGCACTCTGAGCACCAGATTGCCCTTCTTCCACATCCTCAAATGGCCTCCTTTCCCCTCCTCAGGGACTTTTACACACAGGCTCACCGAGTCCTCCACCTTTTCTTCCTACCTGGCCTCCAGAGGCCTTCCCAGTGCCTATCTGCCCCTGGCTAGGCTCCCTGCTGCTGTCCATCATAGCTCTAGGCACCCCTGGGTGGGAGTGGGCAGTGGCCTGGGCGGCTCCTGGCTCCATTCCCTCTGCTGCTCTCAGTAACTAGCATGCCACTTGGCACATGGTGGCTCTTGGGGCACCTTTGTGGAGTGAAGGGCCAGTGCCTCTACACTGAGAGCCCAGCGTTGACTACACCAGACCTGCATGGTCCTCCCCTTTCCCCTGCAGCATCACAGAACTGTGGCAGCCATAGCCTGGGGAGGCTGAGGGGGTGGCTCTTGGCATGCTCCTGGCTGAGCTGTGCTGAGTACCTGGCCCTGGCTGTCAGGGACAGTGAGGGGTGGCCTGGGCACCCTTACCTTCTCAAGTGGGGAGTCGGGTATTGCTTCTCACAAGACCACACCCCAGGGGGATTCCTCTTGGAAGGCTGTTGAAGAAAGGGCAAGCACTGTGTGCTAAGTGTGGATCATATTTGATAGAAACTGCTGGACATCATGGAAGTTTGGGCCCCAGCAGTGATGCTGCAGGACCCAAAGCACAGGAATGGAGGTGGGGATGTTGCTCTCTTCACTTTTCTCCAAGAAATGATGAATCGGACCCTCACCCAGCAAGGATCGGATGGAAAGCAGTGCTTTGACATTCCGCAGGCTTGGTGACCTTGAGAGCTTGGAGACACCTGAGCACAGAGGGGGTTCTCAAGGGACAGTGGCAGCAGAGGCTGGGGCAGGACTTCTTCAGATGGCATATGGTAAGCGGATATGTGAGGAGACTCCTCCCCTACTGTGAGCGAGCCCCTGCCTGGGATGGCCTCAAAGTACAGGGGATGCCTCTGTGCAGGCAGAGGGCCCGAGACCCAGCATCATGCACCTTATTCATTACTGAAGAAGAGGCACACAGACTTTCCAAAATTTAGAACTCAGAACTGAGCTTGTGCC
Organism: Suricata suricatta; assembly: GCF_006229205.1. Taxonomy (NCBI): domain Eukaryota; kingdom Metazoa; phylum Chordata; class Mammalia; order Carnivora; family Herpestidae; genus Suricata; species Suricata suricatta. Next base: position 114,947,407 of record NC_043703.1, read on the forward strand.
CCAAAGGAGCAAATGAAGGGTCCTGAGAGGGAACAGTTAAGAGCAGAGAAATGCTTGTCAAGAGTGTTAGCCTGAGCAGCACCTTGGCTCATCCTGGGACCGGCTAGTCCTGAGGGAGGGAGGGGCCCTGGCTGTTTTCTCTGGGGCCCTTGCTTGGGTCAACCCCCTACTGCTTGCTTCAGAAATCTCTCAGGATTCTGGAGCCCACAATTTTCCATGTTTCTCACTTCCATTTCTGCCCTGGCCTGAGGTTTCTTGGAGAAGAGGCCTCAGCATCAGTCCTCCTGGAAGTGGAAGATGCATGGGGTCTTGATCAGCTGGTTTGGGGAACGAGATGTTCTCTGTTATCTGCCTCAGGGCACAGCCATCAGACTGGCAGTTCCAGAAGATGCCAGCGGAGCCACTTTTCTTGGTTTACAGTTTGTTTGCAGACTTTTCCAGAGTGTGGGCTCCGTCACCATCAAGATCTCTCCTGCTCCTCCCTTCAAGTCTCCAGCTCTCATTTCCTTTGGGAAAAGGAGATCCAAGCCGATTTGGGAAACATTCCCTGTAGAGGAGGCTGGCACCATGTCCAGGTCGGCAAGGCTATATTTAACTGCTATATTTGCAGTTCCACTCACTTGTCCCAACCCCAACCCCGCCTGTCACCCCTCTCCCCCCTCAGAAGCCTGTCCTGCACCATCGGGGCCCTGTGTCGCCCCTGCTCACCCTACTCCAGCTGTGCAATTGTGGTCTGGGCCACAGGCTATTTTTTGCTTGGTGCCAAAGATTATTCAGTTATCAGGAATGTGTGTTTAAGTGGCCGTCTCCGGAATGAAGATTATAAATAGGAACTTGGGGTCAAGGCCTGGGCCCCAGTGTCCTCCTCCTCTTTGTCCCAGTTCCTGTCTCGGCTCCTGGATTTTACTTGGGGTGAACACCAGGAGGCTATGGTGAGGTTGTCTGGGGAAAGCACTGCAGGCTGGGAGGCCGAGGGGGTTCAGGACTGACTGCATCTTGACAGGCTAGTCCCCCAACCTTTTGAGACCTGCTTTCTCCTTCTGGGAAATGAGGAGACTCAGACCCCCTCATCGAATGGCAAACATATAGTATGGATCCCTGTCAGTCTGTGAAGGGAAAGCCAAGTCAGACAGGTGGGTGTCTGGGAGGGGAAAGGATCAACCATCAATGCGTTTTTTTTTCAGGGGTGATAGCAGGGTATTAACAAGCAAAGAATAAGCAGGAAACAGTCTTGGGAGTAAGCATGTAAAAGTGGAAGGGATAAAGATCCAGAATTTGCCTTTAGGGAGCTCGCAGTCTGATGGTGAAGGCTGGGCCCTGCCTCAGTTCCAGCACAGAGTGGCCTAGGCAGAATGGAGTGGGTGTATTTGATTACAGGTATTTGAGATGAAGCTAAATCTTTCTCTGACAGAGTGAGGACTGATTCTCGAGATGCCAGTTCTCTTGGACAGCCCGTCTGGGTCAGAGGCCCTGCTCTAGGCAGTTTGGCTGGTGAGTATGGGTGGGGGCACCTGGTCAAGAAGGTTGTGCTACTTCCTGATGACCAGTGGCCCCTCCTGTCCTGTTGAGAGCCATTGTCTATGACCTGGTTGGGACAGCCTTGGCTCCACTTCACCCCACCCAGGAAGATGAGAGACAAGAACAGGACTCCACCAGAATGCAAGATGAGGACCAGTGGCTCCATGCTCCTCTGTTGGTTCCCCATCAGGCTTCTGCCTATGAAGAAGGGTGTCAGCAAGAGAAGGACATAAATGTCATCACTTTACCTCAGCTTTTCCATCTGTAAAATGGCAAAAATAATGCACAAACTCCCTCCCTGGAGTTGTTACTTATGAGAAAGATCTAAAAGGTTATCATTACAGTAAATGGTAATGATATCTGGAATGGAAGGGCATTGATTGGCCTGAGTGGGGCCAGCCTCCTGGACTGTAGTCCCCATGCTTTGGGCCTCAGGCTTCCCCTCAAGTGTAGTTCTTTCATCTGACCTACCTACCTACCTACCTACCTACCTACCTTCCTTCCTTCCTTCCTTTTTTAATTTTAGAAATGTTTTATTTGTTTTTTGAGAGAGAACATGGGAGTGGAGGAGGGGCAGAGAGAGAGAGGAACAGAGGATCAGAAGCAGGCTCTGTGCTGAAGGGCTGACAGCCATGGGGGACCAACGTGGCCTGTGAACTGTGAGATCATGAACCTGAGCCAAAGTCAGACGCTCAACCAGAGCCACCCAGGTGCCCCCATCTGTTCTGCTTTCTTAGTGCCTTCCCACCCTTCTCCCCCTTGAGGCCTCAGAGACCCCTTCTCCCTCAATTCTAGGTTTCTGGACCCAGAAGTTACTTAGCTCTTTCTTCTTTTAGGGTGGAACCCTCCTGTCCCGTATTTTGTTACCAGGTTGGGGCTGCATTGGCGAGTATGACATTGCACCTGCAGCTTCAGCTCTCATTCTGTAGTTATTGAATGTCTACTATAAATGGAATTGCTTTTGTATATTTTGGTGAGACTTTCATTTAAATTTGCAAGTGAGAAAACACAATTCTCTGGCAGAGTTCATTTTTTTTTCCATAATATTTTATTGTCAAATTGTTTTCCATACAACACCCAATGCTCTTCCCCTCAAGTGCCCTCCTCCATCACCACCACCAGAGTTCATTTTTTATAAGTACCCATAGGTGTTTCCAAATGGAGGTGGGGATTGGGCCAGTGGGCTGCCTCCTGGGCTGATTCAGACAGCTCTGCAATGTGAAGAGAGGGGGCAGATGGCCAGGCTAGACACCTGCTAGGGGTAGAGCGCTGGGGACGGCAATCACATGGAGTGCCTTCATGACAGGTTCCTGTGGAGCCCTTGCTGGGTCATTGCCAAGGGCTTCCTTTACCTTTACTTCTTTTTTTTTTAAATTTTTTAAATGTTTTATTTACTTTTGATACAGAGAGAGACAAAGCATGAGAGGGGGAGGGGCAGAGAGAGAAGGAGACACAGAACCGGAAGCAGGCTCCAGGCTCTGAGCTAGCTGTCAGCATAGAGCTTGACACGGGGCTCGAACCCGCAAACGTGAGATCTGACCTGAGCCGAAGCCGGAGGCTTAACCGACTGAGCCACCCAGGCGCCCCCTTTACCTTTACTTCTAAAGACTGTTCTAACTTGGTTTGACCATGTTGACGATCCTAGGGGAACTAAGTTCCAGTTCCACAGGCAAGAGCAGAGATGACTTCAGAAGGAATTTTCCAAGAGGCCCCTACATGAAGTATTGGGGGGTGGGTAGTCAGGAGATAAAAAGGGAGTCAGAGGGGTGGGTGTGCTTGGAGTATTCAAGTCCTGGCCCTTACTCCCCACCTGGCCCCCAGATCCTGGCTGCTTTGGGGATGAGAATGTGGTCTTGTACTGGACAGCCACCAAGATTCAGTCACATCTAGGGTTGAATCAAGAGGGAGGGTTGAATAGTTTTCTTTGAGGGCTTAGCTGCCACCTCCTTTTTCTGTGCCAAGGTCAGGATGACTTGCAGCCCCGCAACTTCCTCAGCCTCTTGCCCTGTAGCCCCCACAGGCAAGAATCCATCTCCTTCCCTCATCCAAGATGAATGCTGTCCATTTCAGTCTTTGATTTAATACCTCTTTCTCTTATTTCATCTTCTGTGTCCCCTTCAGGCCAAGCAGGCAGCATTTCTGTAGGTATGACATCCTCTAGAATCTGACTCAGGTGACCCAGACTGGACCTTCCTCCTCCTCCTGTCAGGCCTGCATCTTGAACCCTGCTGGCCTCAACTGCGTGTTTTGCATAATAGACCTTCCTTGGACCTCTGCCCTCCCCCAGGGGGCCTTACCTTAGAGATCCCTCCAGAGAAGTAGAACTCTGACCCCCAGGGCCAGCACTGGAGACAAGGAGAAGTGGTGTTGGCTAGCACACCCCCAGCCTGGGGATGCTGGAAGGCAGGGGCGAGATTCTAGACGGGGACTTTACTGACTGTGGACAAGTCCACTCTTTTTAGGCAGAGGCAGGACCAGAGCACTGGGCGATTACTCTTCACAACACCTCTTTGAGGTAGGCGTTATAACATTGAATGAGGAACCAGAGGCTCAGAGAGGACAGAGCCAGTAAAGGTTACACAGCCAGTAAAAGAGCTAAGCCTAAAAACCAGGGGCTGTGGCCTGCCCTTCAGCACTCCTTACTGTAGAGTTATGAGGTACCCTGCTGAGAGGCTACTGCCTTCAGTCCCTGTACCATCCTAAGACTTGGGCATGAAGCCCAAGCCCTATGCCTTGAAGTCCTTTTCTTGAGGTATTTGACGTCCCCTTCTGTGTTTAGAACTGACGAAGGCTGCCAGTGTCCTCTGAGTAGGTCATTCTGAGCCTAAACTGAGATTTATGTGAGCCTCATCCCCTCTTTATCCTCTGTCAAGTGCCCTCCACCCCTTTATCCCATGTGTGGGATTGGCCAGATGCTCCGAGAGGCAATGAGACTTGTACCTGTGCCGCCGTCCTGAGGCCTCACAGCCACACTCCATGCCAGGCAGGCAGTCTGGCAAGTAGCTTGCTTCCTTGGCTGGTGAAGTATTTTTTATGTGGGATCACACGACACTGGGCTTTCAGAATGGTGCTGTCATGCTGATTTTGAATGATTGAAATTGTTCATGTAGACAGGAGCCTGGCAAAAAAATTTCCTGGGGTCCCGTACACCTTAGGGTCAGCTCTGCCATTCCCCTGATGTTAAGCCATCTTGCTGTATTATTGCTCATTGTGTTAATTGATTTTCCCTTTGTTGCCTTGAAACCTCTTTAAAAAGACCTACACCAAGGGAGATTTCCCAAATTCCCTTTATTACCCCCTCATGTTTCACAATCCTTAGATTTTAAAATTGGATCCAGATCTGACTTCCAGGCCTTAATTCTTCAGCTCAAACAATCTCCCTTTGTCCTGGCCTCTGTGGACAGTGCTCAGCTCCACCCGACCCTTAGCCTTCTTGCAAAAAAGCAGGAGGCCCTCTCACACCCTGGGATTTCCAGGAGCCCTAAGATGTAATAAAACCTGTCAGAGATCAAATGGCTGTCCAAGGAGGTATGGAATTGTCAGTTTATAGTTCCATCTGAAACGGGGCACTCTGGGTTGTCAGTGCAGAACATGGCCAGAAGGAACCTAAGGGGCAGGCATCCTTTGCGCCTGGCACCTGCTCCTCTTTCCTCTCTTTCAGCCTTCTTGTCCGGGTCCTGACCCCCTGGGCCTCTTTCTAATGCATGCTCTGGCCTGTGCTCCCCAGTGAAATTGGGATGAGGGCTTGGAATGGAACAATCATGGTCTGGGGAGTGATTGTCCCTTGGCAGAGAGAAGCAAATGGACCATCCCTCATCCCGGGAGGTCAGTGCTGTGAACCACATTTCCTTCCCAGCAGCATCTGCCCATGGGCCTCTCTCTGAGCCTCTTTGTCTCTCTCTTCTCAGTGGGGCTGTCAAAAGCTGAGCCTCACAGGTTGTGACTAATCACTAGCAGATTTTTTTTTTTCATCCAAGAAGAAGAAAAAGCTGAAGGAGATGAAGAAAAACCCCAACAGTGAATAACTCCGAAGAGTTTCCAACATGTGGGTGTTTTTCTGGGACCAAAGATCAGGAAGATTCCAAATGTAAACAATCCCAAAATAACCCAGCTCTCTCAACCCCAGGCATTCCCAGGACTGGATGTCCACACTCCCTCTCTCTCCCTCTGGGAACTCAAGGTCAGGGAGAGGTGGCAGGCTTGGGCACTGTGAAGAATTGCTTGAGTGAGGCCTTTAGACAGGGCATAGACTTTGAGGCTGGGATCGAGTCGTCTAGATCGGATAATAGTTTTTTGAGAGAGGAACTTCTTTCTGACTCATCAGATCAGGTCTCCCTGGGATCAGGGACCATGACTATGGCTCTCTTTGCTGAGAGTCATAACCCATTGTGCTTAAACCAAGCTCCTGAGATTTCTTGCCAGCATAGTGTAATGGAAAGAATATGGACTTTGAAGTCACACAGGGTTGGAATCTTGGCTCCACCACTCATTAATTGTGCGGCCTTGAGTATGTTATTTAGCATCTGGGAATCTCAGTTTCCTCCTTGTAAAACTGGAGCAATGATTCTTACTGGAGAAAATATGCTAACTAATGTGCCTAGGAGGATGTCTATTACCTAGAAAGGGCTCAATGAATGTCCTCTCTCCCCCACCCTCTTCCCATGTAGGTGGTTTGAGCTGGAGAAACCAATAGGTTCTTTTCTACTCCTCTTTTTGTCAAAAGAAAGATGATGTGTGTTCTAAGGCAGAACTCACTCCTTCCCCTATGTTACTGAAGATCACTATTACAGTTCATGTGGGAGAATATATTCACTATATAGTTAAACATTTTCTAGAGGTGATGATGCAAGAGAGGATGGTAGAAGTTTGGGCGAAAATTACACAAGTGGTGACAGTGGAGTTGATGGTACTGATGATGATGAGATGATGGCTGAGGGAGTGGAGATGGAGTCAAAAATTATAGTGGTGATGGACCCCATAGAGTAGATGATGGAGAAAGTGTTAAAGTGATTATGGGTATAGTGGTGGAGATGGTAGTAGAGGCTATGATGAGGTAAAGGTGAAGAAAATGCCAGGGATGAGGCTAATAGTGATGGTGGTCATAAAGGCTGTGTTAGAGGTGATGATGTTTGTGTTGTTTGGGATGGGTGTTTCACTTGATTGGGAGTCATGATGAGATATGGTGCTCTGTGACCAGGACTACCTTCAACAGTTATCCACTCCAGGAGAAAGGCAAAGAGGGAGCAGGCAAAGCAAGGTAGAAGAATGCTTTATGATTAACTGTTACATTGGCCCTAAACTCCAATAGAAAACATTAGACTTCTTAATCATTGCTGATTGAATACACAAGTTTATCTTGGCTACTTCCAGAAGCCCAACTAACATGTCGTTAATGGACTTTTTAAAAAAGAAAGGCATAAACCCACAGGGAAAGAGAGAACGGGAGAGGGAACAGCAGCAGACAAGAGAAATCAAGAATCTGGGAATCAGATGGATGTGTGGTACCTGACTTACCAGACCACAGAAAACTGAAACTCAAGCCCACAAGGTTGTGGGGGTAGATGACAGGAACCAATAGGTAGCAAAACATTTTTAGCCACAGATTCCCAGAAAAGCCTGGGAATGGGAGGCATCAGTTACTTCCAAAGGCTGAGGTTGAATGAGAATGGAAAATGGGAGGATTGGTTACAAGTTGTTTTTTTTTTTTTAAAGCAGTAAGAACCTCCCCATCCCAGAGTTATTCCTCTACCGTATGCATCCAGGTAACCCTCCCCTTCCATGCTGGTAGAAGACAGAAGATTTATGCTCCGAGATGTTGAACCTGCAAAGTTCTGGATGTAGGAGAACCAGGAACAGCCAGGAGAAGAGAGGAGCCATTCTAAAACTAGGAGTTAAAGATGAGCCTGTTCCCTGAAAGGTGAGGCTCTCAGCTCTCTTCCTCATCAATCCCCAGAAAACAGTAAGCTAGGTTAATACTACACAGGCAAGACAGTGGAGGAAAATTTCCCAGGGAAACTGATTTTCCCAAGAGAAAAGACTTACCGGTTTTGGTATTTGGTTTCCCTGTGAATCTGTAAGTCCCATTCAATTACCCTTTGGTAAGGCCCACATGTCAAGAACCTTCTCTCTTCTCCTTCCATTGCTTCCAATCAGAACTGCAGTGCCTCACATATCAATATGAATGGACAGCTAAGAATTATTTGATATTTTAGGAAGGCCTTCAACATGAAAGGCAGACATCCAAACCAACAAAGAGGAAAAGGGAATATAGAAAAAAACAGTGACTAAGAAAAGCACAAAAACTATTATTAACATTTTTAGAATTATAAAAGAAGGTTATGCCTTCTCTTAATGAGAACTAGAGGTGATTTTTTATAAAGGAGCAGAAGAAAGAAATTCTTGGACATACAAATATAACATCCTTATTTGATTAAAAGTCAGAAGAGTTGGAATATGATATAAAGTCAGGACAAAGTCCCAAAAAGTAGAACAAAGAAATGGAAATTGACAGAAAAAGTTAGATGATCAGTTTAAGCGCAGGATCTAAAAATATAGTCCTAGAGAGAAAATTTTAAAATGAGGAAAATTTCCTAGAACTACAGGACATAAATTTACAGATGATTTTTTTTCTATGAGTATATGGCAAACTGAATTTAAAAACAAAAACAACTCACCCTAAAGTCATCCTAAACTTCACAAGTTTCTAGAATGGGGAAAGAAGTAAATTTACAATTTATTGAGAATTCGAATTGTATCACAGATCTCTACAACTACCATGTAAGGTAGAAGAAAATGAACAATGCTTCTAAATCCTGAGGGAAATGATTTCCACAGAGCTCTATACCCAGGCAAACTAGTAATTGAGTATACCAATAAAAATAAAGACACCTTTGGACATGAATGGTCTTACAAATTTACCTCCTATGCAGAATTTTCCAGGAGGGTCTTGGGGAATGTTATCCACCTAAACCAATGGAGAGGAAGGAGACAAAAGATCCCATGATCAGAATAGAGACAAAGGAAAGTTCGAGAATGATGGTGAAGGAAAGTGTCAGGATGACAATCATGTAAAATATGTAGAGAATAGTCAGTCCATGTTAGCCATGAGGATGTAGAACTCCAGGAGGGAGATCTCCAAGAAGAAAATGAAGCTGACAGTAATGTACATTCCAAGGAAAATTTCAGTTCCGTTGGAAACTTGGGAGATGAGTTAGTAAATGATACATGGAAAATTCAGCAAATGGCAAAGCAAGGTTTTTATTATTTCCAAGAGAAAACAAACAGTTGTACAAGAAAGGAAAAGTGGTTTAATTGTGAATGATAGTTATATAGCGATAGGAATGCAAATCCTGAATATTATTGTAATAAATGCCAATATTGTGTGTGTGTGTGTGTGTGTGTGAGATAGAGAAAGAGAGAGAGAAAGAGATGATGTAAGAGAGCTGAATCCTCATCTTCCGTAGTAGAAGGTCAATAGATAAAATCTGGTACTGAAAAGTGTAAGAAATATCAGTATTACCATGTAATTTAGAAATATGGAAATAAATACTAGAAGAAAGAGTTAAAACAATTCAAAGTGCTCAGGAAAGGAGGACTCAAAAGTGAGCAGGATTGGAGAAGTCTTATGGTTTTCATTATAAACCTTGTAGAACATTTTACTTTCAAAAATATGTACATGTATTACTTTGATTAAAAAAATAAAGATTTAAATAGAATATAAAAATGAGAACTCTAGTGAGCCATGCTAGATTATGTGGAGAACTTCTTGACCAAATAAGTCAGTCCAAATGGCTCAGAACCAAAATCAGCTGAAAGACCTGTTCCATCTACTGCCTCTAGGTCCAAACCCAAGTCTTGGATGTGTCCACATTCACCAGAAAGCCACAAAAGGGAGCACAAGAAACACAGAAACATCTTGCATTTGCTCCATTTCTCAAGCCTTTCCAGGACCATGTGGCTGCCACATGGAAGAAAGAGAGAGGAATGGGGAGAAAAGGTTCAAGCCAAAAATAAGGAGAGATGATTGGGCCTTCTCCCTGGGGGAGCAACTCCAGCCCTCATACTGCACCCATGTGGGCTAGATGTTCAGTCTGGCACTCTATCTCCTTAACAAACACAGTGCACTATAAGATATTCTTAGACCTGAGTAACTATTGCAACACTTCTTCTTGAGTGTAGAGCAATGAGGGAGAGGAGAGCTATGAATATCTTCTAGAATTCAACAGTCATGGTAGCAGTGAAGCTGGAGGTGATAGTGTGGTGATGGAGCTGATAGAGGTGAGGAAGAGGCAATGACAATGAGGATTTAAAACAAGCATAATAGAGGGAGTGACTAGAGAAACTATAGATGCAGTGATGCTGCTAGCGATAGTGGGACTGATGTTGACAATGGTATTGGAGGTGATGGTGCAAATAATTCTAGTGGGATGATGAAAGTGATTGTATTCATGATGATACAGGTGATAGTGGCTGTGAAGATGGAAAGGTTAGAGGAGAGGATGTTAGCAATGATAGTGGAGGTGATATGGTGGTGACAGTGGCATGATGAGAAACATGGTATCAGTGGGGTTGATAGCAGTAATGAGAATCAAACAAGGGAAGGTGATAGTAATGTGGATGGCATTGATAATTATAGTAATGAAGGTGGAAGTGATAGGGGTGGGCCTTGGTTATGATAATGGTGGGAATGATGAGAGTGATTGCAGCTGGAAGTAGTGGTGGTGGGAATGTGGGCAGTGATGATGGATTTCACAGTGGTGGGGGTGCCGGAATGATTATGGCCAAAATGGTGGACCTCACGATGGCAACGGAGGCAATGACATACACAATATTATAAATATTAATCAAAATCGTAAGACAGATACCTATGTAGAACACCTAAAGACAACAGTTTAAATAGGCTTGGTTATGCTGTGGTAACAAATAGCCCCCACATCTTTGGGAGTTTATATAGTGAAAGTTTTATTCTTGTACTATATGTTAAAAGGTGGTTCTGCTCTCATACTAACCCATGGACAGTGCCGATGGAGGATCCAATTCTGTGTGCTTTTAGCATCACTGTGGAAGTTAGAAGAGAATGTGATGAATCATGCATTGTTTCTGAATTGGTCAGCTTGGGCTAGGTTTTGGACTCCAAAATTTCTGTAGCTTTCAACAACAGAATTTCTTACATTCTATGTACATTGCTCAGAAGTGACACATATTGTCTCTGCCTACATTTTATTGGTGGAAGCAAGACTAATTTCAAAAGAAGCAAGGAAGTGCAATCTTCTCAGGTGCTTAGAAAGAGAAGAACTGGAATATTTGTGCACTGGTTAATGACTGTACCAGGCACTGTTTGCTCCTAGCACACAGGAGAGAGTAGGACCAATGTAGGTGTCATGGAAGGCTGCTATGGCCATGAAAAAAAGACTTGGTCAGTGTGGAGGGGCTCATGGAAAGGAGAAAACAATTTAGAGGGAGGAGACACCAGAGCTAGAGGCAGGACAAGTTATGACAAAGTTCATTACCTGCTTGCCATTGTTCCTCATTTCCTTGGTTATTTCTGGCTTCTGTGAAATCCAACAGATTCTAGAAAAGTTTGTTTGGAGCACAACATTGATAGACAGAAACAGCAGAATATAAGGATGGAAAGGTCAGCTACAGCCATGGCATGGAGGGCTTTGAATGCCATGCTGAGATAATTTGCAACATAAACCACAGATAAAATGGTACAGAACCAAATAAGCTTGGGGAATGCTTCATGTTATGTCATTGTCTCATACGTTGATTCTCTTTGCACCAGGAAACCCACTGGTGATAACTCTGCTGTCTGTTGCACATGGCTTCCACTACTCTGGGTGTTGATGTCCTGGTCAGCAGGGTGGGAAAGAACAAGAAGTGGGGGCATGGGAGAATTTTATGGGTCAGGCCAGAAAATGGTGCACATTGCTTCTGCTGAAGTATCATTGGACATAACTTAGTTATGTGGTTGCACGTAACTGCAAGGGAGGCTGGGAAGTATAGTCCAGATGTTTGCCCAAATCAGGAGAGATGAAGTTTTGGAGGGCAGCGAATGTTCTCTTCATAAAAACTCATTTCACATCGTTAAAGGACTTGAAAGTGAATGAAGGCCAAAACTTTTCAGTATGAGATAGCGTGGCAGATGTTGGCTCAATGAATGAAAGGGTTTCTTTGACCATCTTAACATAATCATGGACTGTCCAGATTGGGAGGGACCTGCGTGGTTCAATCCCAATCTAGGGCTCGAGACCCATTTCTAAGAACTCTGTTTAGGGATGGGGCACTCTCCATGGATGAGGTAGCCTGTTTCATTTCCAGAATTCTGATAGTAGAAGTATTGACCACTGAACTCACACAGAACTGTGAACAAGAGCATATGAACGAAGGCATGTATTTTTAATTCTTGTGTCAGTTCCCATCTCCATACTTTTCTTAGCACCTTAATGGCCCTTAATTTTGTTTGATGGGCACCTCACCCCCACAAATTTCTTCATATTCCTTAGTACCAGGGCCACATATGTGACAGCTTTTACTTATACTCTGAGGAGAATGTTTTAGAAGTTGGATCCATGAAAGTGCTGTCTAGGGAGGAGCTTAAAGAGTGATCTCTGGCCCTTGCTATTCTGAAAAGTCCATCCTCACCTCTCCTGCCCATTCTTATTGGCCATATTTATCTGTAGGCCCAGCCTGGATACCGTATTGTCAAGCACCAACCCTCTACCCATTCCCCACACCCTTTCCTAAACCCTGTGTTCTCTCTAGAAATTGTCAAGGTTTTGTTTTCCTATGATGAGAAAATGATTTCCCTTAGCCACCCATCTCGTTTCCTTGAGGCCAGCTTTGCAAACCCTATGGTTCTTCAAGGCACTTTGCTTCACACAAATGTGTCTACTTAGAAGAGGCACTAGGGGCACTTGGGTGGCTCAGTCAGTTGATGTCTGACTCTTAATTTTGGCTCAGGTCATGATCCCAGGGTTGTGGGATCGAGCCCTGCATTGAGCTCTGTGTTAAGCTGGGAGCTTGCTCAAGATTCTCTTTATCTCTCTCCCTCTTGCTCCTCTTTCCCACTTGCGCTCTCTCTCTCTCTCTCTCTCTCTCTCTCTCTCTCTCTCTCTCTCTCAAATTAAAATAAAGAGAAAATGAAAGAAGGAAGGATATCTCCTGTAGGAGAAGAATCACTGCCGTTAGAATGTTAGTTGACTTTGGTTTTTTCCCCCCCACCAACTATTCACCCATCCATCCATTCATTCAGCACCTTATTTTGTGATCACCTATTATGTGCTGGGCACATAGGTAAAGTGCCTAGCAGATCAAGGACTCAATAACTGGTAGCTCATTGCTCATTGCCTTCTCTCCCTTCCCTTAGAAAATTCTCCTTGCAGATGAAATGACACATCACCAAAAGGCCTCTAGTTCTAGATGCTGGGGAGAGCTGTGCAGCTATGGGAATGGCTGCCCCTGAGTGCATGGCCCCCTATCCCTCAGGCTCCCCCAGTGGAGACAATGACCTCTAAAGAGGGATTATACCTGAGTGTTCAACCTCCGAGGCCATTGCTGTGATTGACAATGGCAATGATTCTGAGAGTCTCACATCGCCTGTATAGACAAGACATCCAGTTTTTCTAGTTGGTAATCTCGTAGGGGTTCTGGGTAGTCCTCCAGGGATGTCTGATCCAGTCTTCCCAGTACCAGACCTGGCCAGGGTGTCACTGGCTCTGCTGCAGTCTCATTGACTGTCTCATTAACTGTAGTCTGTCTGATCTTATTCTGACTTTGTGAGATGCAATGGGCTGCCTTCCCCTTGGGAAGCAACATGCTCTCATTTAGATTAGAATCTCCTATGCAGGACTGTTCTGCAGCGACCTGGCTCCCAGAGAGAAACTCAATGGTCAGATGACTAAGGTAGCCCCACTCTCTGTGCAGGGAAACTTCTGGACAGCCATTTTCCCAGCTATAGGGTTGGGTCTGTGGATCTTCACCACTCCCAAGAGCAGCATTCACATTACGGAGGTGGCCCATTCCTAAAGGCTGCAGTGTGAATGGTGGCCCCTGCGGTTGTATAATGTAGCAGTCCTATAAAGTACAGTACACTTTATTTGCATCATTAATATGCTGCCCTTGAGTGCAAAGAGCTGTAAGCTTTCAAAATCTAATTCTGTACTTTCCATTTATCCTCAAAACACCCTAAAGTCAGGTGGCATTTCCATTTTACATAGGGGAAACTGAGGGAGACAGTGGCTTCCCCAGGGTCACACAGCTATGAAGTGGTGGAGCAGGAGCTGGGGCTGGCCCTGTGCTCAGACTCTTAGTACAGTGCTCTGACTACAGCATTGTGTGGCAGCTCCTTGGCTCCTACCAGATGTCCCCAGCCCCACCATGCTCCTGCCAACCTGACTGCTTCCTCTACTCTGTTTCCTATTCCCTTTGGGTCCAAGACCCTCATTTCCAAAGCAAGCCTATGAAAAGTGGTGTGGGCTGATGGGAGAGGATAGCGGTGCCATCTCTCCAGGTAACATAAGATACATTTTCTTAGAGGCCTTGTCATTAGGGCTTCCTTGGTGCCTTAAAATGGGAAGTGAGTAGGGAAGGTTAAGACCTCTTGATCTGGTCTAGGAGGAAGCAAGTGAGGCAGGAGCATGGCTGGGGTGGAGAGGAATACCACTGGCACCCTACATCCCATCTTGGGTCTCTATCCCAGCCCCCTTCTTGTCCTCTGCTCCTGTCCATCAGATGCTCCTAACTTCCAGAAATCTGAGATGCCTGGAAAAGAGGGGAAGAGGGAACGAGGCAGCAAGCAGCTATGAGCTCATCCTTACTAGCCGGCGCCGGGCGCCCCTGTGGGACCCTTTTTCCATGGCGGGGTCCAGGCTCCTCGGGTGGTGATGACTTCAGGGCTGGAGATTCCCCACTGGCTGCCCTGGGGGATGGACACTGGCTTGTAGCACATTCCAGCCATGCTCCCCTCAGCCCTGGCGACATGAGAACCAAAACCCTCGACCCTCTGTCTCCCCGCTACTCTCCAGGGGAACCTTAGGCCCAGCTTGTCCCCAGTCGTCTACTCGGCACCTCCTCCTGACCCAGACCTTTCCAGTCCGCACTCTTCCTGTTCCAGAGATGGAAAGCTCGGGACCAAGAGATGGGATCCTCCTCCTTTCCCTTGGACTAGCTTTCCCTTCTGCCTTTCTCCTTTCTCCATCAGGTCCCCGGTCAGCCTCTTGAGTCCTTGATTCTTCTTGCCCAGCAGACATCAACTTGGACAGAGCCAGTGTCCCCAACAGGAGACAATTATGGCTCCATGAAAGCTACCTGAGAGAAGCAGTTGTGGGCAGCCCCAGGATCTGCCCATACACGCTGATGATGGACTTTGTGGGAACTTTGCTTATCCTTCCCAAACCTGCTTCCAGTCTAGTCCCAGTCATCAATTCTCCCACCCCACCCCACATTGCCTTTGCAATTCTTTCCATTCTCCTGGTCTCCTTCATGATGTTGGGATGTTTTTTGGGACCTGTGGATTAGGATGTCCCTGTTCAGTAACAACACTTCACTGGGTGTTATATGGAAACCAATTTGACAATAAACTATTAAAAAAATTAAAAAAAATTTTTTGAATGTTTTGCTTATTTTTGGGAGAGCGAGAGAGAGAGAGAGAGACAGTGTGAGCAGGGGAGGGTCAGAGAGAGAGGGAGACATAGGATCTGAAGACAGGCTCCAGGCTCTGAGCTAGCTGTCAGCACAGAGCCTGACATAGGGCTCTAACCCACGAACCATGAGGTCATGACCTGAGTCGAAGTCGGACACTTAACCGAATGAGCCACCCAGGCGCTTCAGTGACGCCACTTCCAATATCCATCCTGGCCACCATGCTCTAGCCTGGGACTCAAGAGCATGTCCATAACTATAGGGCTTCCCTATATCCTTTTGGTCAGCCCCCCCCATCTACTAGCACTGCATGCCTCTTACCATTGTCTACACACTGCCGGTAATCTGGCCCACAGCCTGTCTCCGCTCCCACACTCAGCCTGCCTTCTGGAAGCTGTCTACACTTGCTTCTCTACTCAACTTCCATTCTCAGCTCAGCCTGCTCCACTCTGACACAGCAACCCTCGCCCCAGCCCACTGAGTCTGTGCTTGCTGCAGTCACCAGTGGCCTTCTCTGACCTTGCTGCTATGACCTCTCTGGTAGCCAATCACACTGACCATCCTCCTCCTTGATCTTTCTGCTACCCTCTGAGCCAAAGGATCCCAAAATACAGTGGCTTAAACAAGATGGAAATCAATTTCTCTCTCAAGAAGGCTGGTGTGGCAGTTTGATGGTGTCAGGGCCCGGCTCCTTCTGTTTGTTCTGCCATCTTCCATATGCCACATCCATTTCTTGGTCCTGGATGGCCACTGCTGATCCTGTCATCTGTGGGAAAGGGGAGATGAGGAAGGGGAAATGCCACACAACTTCCCTTTAGAAGCAGGACTCAAAAGCTGCAATGTCACTTTAGCTTGTGTCCCACTGGCCAGAATGTAGCTTATGGCCACACCTTGCTGGGGATTGTGGTCTCTAGCCAGGCAGAAATTCCATTGCCATGTAAGGAGGAGAGAACAGATATTGGTGAACAACTACCTCTGATTGCTCCTTGTTAATATCTCACCCCTTAAATGTTGGTGTTCCCTTTTCTGGTCTGCTCTCTTCTCTCTTTGTGTGCTCTCCATGGGGACTTAAAGCACTCACAGAGTCAAACCCACCTTCCCGAAGTAAGGCAGTCCCAAGTCTGCATCTTGGCACAGAGGTACCTCCTGATTCTATACCTACACTTCCACCCCACAACTGGGTTATTCTTTTTGGAGGTCTCACGAACACCTCAAAATCAATATGTCCCCAAGCCTAACTCATTATTTTCTTCCCAAACCCCCTTTCCCCGCTGGGGCCCTAGCTTCTGTGTGTGGTACTAGCCCTCCCGCCCCAGGCTCCCCATCAGTTCCCATGCAATCCATCCTTCAAGCTCCCTCAGAGCCATCCATTCCTGATCATCCCCCTGCCTCAGTCCAGGTATATTCATTTCCCTCCTGGCCTTGTAGCCGCCTGCAAGCTGTCCCCCGTGCGTCTGGCTCCCCATGTCTGCAGAGCAGCCAGACTGTCTAAAATGTGTGCCCCCTGCTCATACACCTTCTATGGCTCCCCACTGTCCATAGAGCACACCTCAGTCCATGTCCTGCCCTGTTTTGCCATTTCAGATGGCTTCATGAACTCTGAAAAGTGCATATCCTCTTTCTCGGCCTGTGTTTCTCACCCATCCTTTCTGTCCATCTGCCCAACTTGGCAGACACCTGCTTAGCCCTCAGGACTTGGCCTAAGTGTTTACCCTCCTGAGAAGCCCCTTCTAACCCACTCCCATGCCTTTGGGAGCCCTGAGATGTAACTCTAACCCCTGGCCTCTGTGACACAGCCTCTTATCTGTGTCAGAGCTGTGATGATCCATTTCTGTCTCCCTCTCTCACCTGCCCAGGGGCACTCTGAGGCACATACTTTCTTTCTCCTTGGATCCAGCATCAGGGACAAGGCCTAGAAAATAACATGCACCCAGAAAGTGTTTGTTGAATGAATTATTGTGTCACCATGGCTCAAAAAATGTCAGTGGCTCTTCATTGACTATATAATAAAATCTAAGCTCTTTTTCAAGGCATTCAAGGCCTTGAATGATGGGACCATAAGATTTTTCAGGTTTACCTTTCACTCCATCACCCAGACACACCATTTCTTAATACAAACTTAAAAAAATTTTTTATGCTTATTTAATTTTGAGAAAGAGAGAAAGAGAGAGACAGAATGTGAGCAGGGGAGGGGTAGAAAGAGAGGGACATCCAGAATCCAAAGCAGGCTCCAGGCTCTGAGCTGTCAGCACAAAGCCTGATGTGAGACTCAAACCCACGAACTGTGAGATCATGACCTGAGCCCAAGCTGGACAATTAACCAACTGAGCCACCCAGGTGCCCAAGACACATATTTCTTGTCATACCCATGTGCTCTTAGGCTCCTATATCTTTTGTCAGCTGCTTCTCCCCACCTGGAGGGCTTTTCCTCTTTTAAAACTCACTTGTAAGCTGCCCTATTTGGACTGTCCAACTCAGTCACACATTCTTGGCTCTGGATTTCTGCTGCTCATGCTGTCATTATATATCGTTCTGTATTGTTACTGTCAGTAGAGTGCAGTGTCCAACTATGCTACTAACATTCTCTCACCCCTCCTTCTCTAGGGAGTTTTCTCCTTTCTCTGCTGTCCCCATCATCACATGTTTGAAAAGAGAGGACTGCCCTGGTGTTTGGCAGTCCTGACTTTATGACCACTGTTGGGACTTCCCCAGACTGGGTCAATTGTAGCTCCTTACCTTTCTGGTTCTAGTTCATTGGTTTAAAACCAACCACCTCATTCAGTACATGCCACTGAGAGTCATTTCCTGATATATGTTTTTAAAACCTGGGAAAGAAGTAGTGTGATATAAAGCTTAGAAGCTTTATAGACCATGTCTTCTTTGTGTGATTGAAGCCATTGTGCAGTAAGAGAAGGAAGCTAACACATAGAGAGGCATGGATGGCATGGATATATATACAGAGAGAGAGAAAGAGAGAGAGAGAGAGAAAGAAAGAGAGAGAGACGTCTGGAGGAGTTTGAAAGATTCCTGCTCTTGCCATGACTTGGTTTTTTCCTAATCTGGTTCAAGTTGCAACCAAGAGTCCTAACTAATACATAATACCAGTTTGGTTCTGCTTAGTACTGTAGCTGAGTGCAAATGTGACCCCACCCTCCGTCTGTCTCTGAGTTTGTAGAGGGCGCAGCCCCTCTTGGCTGCCTCCTTGCCCCCCAGTATGGCAGGGTCCCCTCTCAGGCCCACAGCCCTACACCAGGGCTGGTTCATCTTTGCTAATTCAGTGACTAAATGCTTCCACACAGGGTGACTGGGCTACTGCCTGACCATGGCTTTCTTCCCATTTTAGGTTGTGTAAACCCATCAACAATCAGCAAATTAATAGTCTGTGAGCCAAGGTCACTCGTGGTTTGTTTACTGCAGCCGCTGTTCCCCTGGGCTGAGGAGTCCTTTCCACAGGTGTTTCTTCAGCCTGGGCTTAATTTATTCCTTTCCCCTTCCCTCCCTCACCCAGGCTTATTATGGCTTTTGTTTATAATTGAGCTAAGTAAACTGACCTCCAGTCTTCTCCAGCAGAAGCCTCCATGCTGCACGGTCCATTAATGTTGCCGCGGTGTGGCTGGACATCAGCCAGGCTGTAGGACACCACACATCTGGATATTGAGTAGACTTCAAGGGCCGCTGCTGATGGACAGTGTCAGGGCCGGGGGAACAGGACACCACAGCAGACTTTCACTGCCAGTGACCCAAGACATTGCCTGGCACTCACGCCACACTGTTTCTGGAGTGAACTGGTAAGGTCAGCCTAGGTGTACGTTCTGAGCCATGGGCTGCACCTGCAAGGGGAGCAAGATGTCTACTTGGGAAGAGACTGTGGGGCACATCTGTAGAAGTAGCAATAGCCAAATGGTTGTGGCTGAACAGAGGAGGCTCTGCTGGGTGAGGGGAGGCATCCTCTGCTCTGCTGGGTGCTACTGGGAGGGACAGTCACTGGCCCTTTCTGGTGCAGCTGCCTGCACTGGAACTGGGGCTGCAGGGACTGAGTCCAGCACTCTTCAAGGGCATATTCCAACCAGGGGCCATAAATATTGGGCTGGTTTTAGTACAAAGACCAGCCCCAGGCCCATCAGCAGGGTGTTTTCAGCAGGGAGGAATAGACATACTCTTTCACTCTGGCTCTCATGTGGCCCAGCACATGGGGAGCTGTCTGGGTGGGGGCTACCAACCAGAGCTTGGCTGCCCCCCAG
Source organism: Suricata suricatta (assembly GCF_006229205.1). Taxonomy (NCBI): domain Eukaryota; kingdom Metazoa; phylum Chordata; class Mammalia; order Carnivora; family Herpestidae; genus Suricata; species Suricata suricatta. The sequence goes on from NC_043703.1 coordinate 114,966,807, forward strand.
CCCCTTGCCCAAAGCCCTTACGTCACAGCCCAGACATCTGGCTGTCAGATCTGATTGAGCTCATGCCTGGAGGGAGCTGGCAGGCCATGAAGCCTAACTCCACACAAATCCATGCCCACCCAGCCAGGATCTGCCTTCCTCCTGGGGCAGAGTACTAACTACACTGAGCCTTGATGTCCTCATACATTAAATGGGGATCATGACAGCACCTACCTGGAAGGGTTGTCATGAGGATTAGTGATGATCATGAGCTGAATGTACTCAGCCTGCAGGACCTGGCAGATTTTAAAATCCAACTAGTGATAGCCACTACAGTATTATATAACAAGACACTCCTCTTACTCTCTGTGACACTAATATGCTATGTGATCTTAGGCAAGCCATTCTTTCTGAGCCTCAGTTTCTTCATCTGTAAAGCGAGAGCATTTCCATCAACCTTCTTTTTCTAATCCAAAGTTTTACTATCTGTAAAATCAGGATAATATATTTTCTTAATTATCTAATAGGAGGAAAAATAAAGAGACTCAAATGACATATAGTCAATATAATAAAACTTTGAAAAATATACAGAACTTCTAATTCAAGAGATAATAATGATAGTGAGCAAAACGGTAAGTGCTGATTAATGCTAGTAGTTTTCTATTATGCTTCTATTTGTTTGCTGAAGGGTCAGAGGGGAGAATTTCCAGTGTATGTGCTGAGGAAGCCTGGGAGAGTGGTTATGGGTAGAATGTAAATTATGCAGGGATGTAGCTGAATTGGAGACATTCAGCCCACTCTTGGGATGTCTTCAACCTGTTAGGTATGTGGTTAGGATAAGCTCCCCAAGTGGTTCTGAAGCTCTTGACTCCCACCCCATTCCCCTTCTTGGCGATTCTTCACTCTCACTGAAGACTTTGAAGCTTATTGTAAAGTCAGAGCTGCAAGGATCCCATTCATAGCCATTCTCAGATACTCATGCCTGTGCATCACTGAGATTCCTGTAAGGAAAGAGTCTGGGCTAAGAAGCGAGTAGACTTTGAGTTCTCTTCCACAGAAGGGAAGACTGCAGGCCAGTGTCTCCTTGGCCAGTGGTCCTTACATGTCTCCCTTTTGTAGTGGCAGAGAGAGTTTCAGCTGCTGTGTTCTCAGGAGAGTGCACAGGGTCTACATTAAGGTATCTTGGCCTCTTTAATCCCATTATTTCTCTCCCTCCCCTCCACTGATCTGCCCTTCTCTTGGAAAGAATCATCACTATCTTTTGTTTATCTCCATGAGTCTAGCACAGTGTGGTAAACTATTTTCTATACCTTGTATTGTGAGGGCAATCCATATTTCATTTTTCTTTTTTTAATTTTTAAATGTTTTTTTATTTTTGAGAGAGAGAGACACACACACACAGCATGAATGGGGGGGAGGGGGATTGCAGGGGAGGTGCAGAGAGAAAGAAGGAGACACAGAATCCCAAACAGGCTCCAGGCACCGAGCTGTCAGCACAGAACCCGACATGGGACTGGAAATCACAAATCACAAGATCATGGCCTGAGCTGGAGTCAGACGCTTAGCCAACTGAGCCACCCAGGCACCCCACCATATTTCATTTTTCAAGCATACAGCATTAATGATTATCACTTAGGTGTCTAAGGTTGGGATCCCCTAGAAGTAGTACTAAGACAAATATTTGAATGCAAGTAAGGAAGTGATCTCAGAAAGCACTGAGGGACTGCAGAAATGAGTAAAAGAAGGGAAGAAGCCAATAAATGGAGTGCTATTGAGTAGCTATTGGTGTGGGAAACTGGGGCACCATCTCATCGAGTCACTCCAGGCAAGGGGAAGGAAGCTATCTATGTACCATCTCCCCATTTTTGGCTGAGGACTTCCTCCAGGAGCACTAAGCCTCCATTAAGTCTGGCTTGTCCTGTGCACAGGCAGAGATGAGTGTGTAGCAGGCAGTTTTCAGTCTGTAGAGGCGATACTGAAGACCATATACGTCAGGGAACCAAGGGAGCCTGCTGCAGTATGCTTTTACAAATGAGGTGCATCCCCCACTCTTGCCCTCAACCTCACCCAGACTACTTTGATGTGCAGTTTGGAGTTGGGGATCTCTAGGCTGGTACATTATGACAGAGTTTTGGACAATGCCAGGTAGAGTCATTATGGGAGGAATTAAAAAAAAAAATCTCTTGTACCCCCTGATGGAAGATGATGCTCCATGCGTCTAATTTTTCTATACATCTTGCCGGCACAGACACAGGCTGCCTCTGTTCTTGACTCACAGCTTTGCCTGCTGTCCAGAATAATAAAGAGAATGTGTATTTCTGGGTCAAATTTAAGGCACGTTTACTGCCTATTATAAAAGATTCAGCCTCTCTAAGCTCAGAGGTCTTCTGTAATGCAACCCACAGTGAGTGCAGGTATCAGCTGGCTCTCTTTGCCTAACCCTGTAGAAATTAGGGTTCCCTGGACTGGTGCAAATGCTGATGCTTCAGACTGTTATCACTGTAATAAAATCCTTTGTCTCTGACCCAGGAGTCTCATGTCTTCTGCCAGCATCCGGGAAACTGTGGCAGGCAAGAAGGGTACAAATCTCAGCTCCTTTTACAGTTCTTGACACTTTCCTACCTGCCCCCCAAATCAGGTGCTTGGTCATAATGTAAGTGATGTAAAGAGACATGAGACCTCCTACTCAGGAGCTTAAGATCTATTTGGGCATGTAAGACAAGTAAATAGAAGTGAAAAATCTGCAACATGGTCTGATTGCTAATAGCATAGTGCTTGAGTAGGAGCTTTGAGGATGGGGGTTTGGAGGGAGAGAGAAGAGCTGGAGCAAAGCAGGGGGGCCAGGAGTGAGTGCAAAGTGTCCAGAGAAGTCCACATCTGGTATGGGTGAGGGTTAGCTCCAGCACAGAAAGTCAGGAGATCTGGGGGTGATGGGGAGCCCTGGAAGCCCGTATACCATGTCGCCCATGTGTCCCATGCCCCACCCTTATCTTTTCTGAGACTTACTGTTCTGACACCTTCATTTCCATCAACTCACTGTGCCCAAGGTGCCTTGGAAAAATCCCCACAGAATACATGGCACTTTTGTGAGGCACGTAGTTGTTTGTGTGGCCTGGGAGCTTGGGGTGGGGGTCAAGTTGAGAGTCCATAGAGCCCCCACCTGCTCTCCTGGGCAGCAGCCAAAGACCACCAGAAATGTCCAACAGGGAGCAGATGTACAGCTGAGCTAGGAAGAGCATCCCTGTGAAGATACCTACACAGTCATTTCAACAGGAGAATTGACAAGCGCCCGTCCTCCTTCATTTGCTACTGAGTGGAAAAATACGCTGGGCCCAGAGCCGTGAGCTCCTTGCCAAGGCCTGTGACTCATGCCTAAGTCATAAATAACGGGTCCCTCATGACAAAGCAGAGAAGGGAGCCGGGCCCGGGGCCACGTATTTATTAGGAAAGAGAGTAGAACCATTAGTCGGGGGGCTTGGTTTCCGGAAAACTCAAACCACACCACATTAGAGAAGGTCAGGAGGCGCTTCCGCAGGAATTCAGACCTGACATTTTTTTTTCTTATTCTCCACCTTCCATCTGGGCTGGAGACCCTTGATGTATCCACCAGAGGTGTCCCTTGGCCATGCAGTCCCATGCGTTAAGGCAAGTCTTTAGCAAGTCCCAGGCCCTGCGGCCTGTGTCCTGACAGCCACAAAAGGAGGCAGAGCTGCATGCCCTGGTGGCCACCACGTCGTGAGCATCAGGAAACGTTTACTGCCTGAAGTGTGACCTCTGGCAAGTTATGGTTTCTCATGGGGCCTCCATTTCAACAGGCGTCCGGGGTCACTGTTGGAATGAGGTGGGAGAGTAGGTGCAGGTGCTCTGCGTGCAGCGGAATGGCTCACGCTTGTGAGAGGCCTGGTCTAAGAGCCAAAGGAAAGAAAAGGAAAGGTTTGCTTCTCTCTGAAACACACTCTCTGGGGCTTTCATCCTGTCTCTGTGCCTCTCTCTGTCTCCGGGTATATAGGACTGAGAATCCAGAAGATAATGGATGCAGACAGGGAGGAACAATAAGTCATTTACAGACTATCAATGAAACCTTCAATACTTGAAGAAAATATGGCCGTGTGTGATTGACGGAAAGCTGAACTTGCCATCTGTCCCCAAACCTTCTCCTGTGTGTTCAACACTACCTTCCTCATTGCTCAGACCAGAACTCTGGGTGTTTCGGATGATAAGCCACTTCCCTCCTCTTCCTGCACTTGCTCACGACACCACCATTTCTCACCTGATGGCATGGGTCTGAGCCAGCTGCATATGTAAGCTTTTTGTGGCCTGCTCTGTTCTGGCTAAAGTCTCCTTCCTTTGGTGTAGCCCCCAGGGCTGGTGCTACACCACTGAAGCTGTCTGACTTCTCTCTTGTTCCCCTGTCTGACACCTGCTCACTCACCACAGCCCAGGGTCACCCCCTCCTTCTGCATCCTGCTCCCTTAGGACCACCTCAGCCACATACGCACCAACCTTGGCCTCCTGAACCCTTGGTGGCCCTTTACTGCTGCTACCCATTCGTGTCCCCAGACTGGCCATGTACTCCCTAGGCAGAGACTATCTTACCTAATCCTCCCTTTCCCCACAAACTCTGTCATGCAACTTCAGCCAGGGAGAGCTCAAGGAGTGAACGATGAATGGCCAAAGAGATGAATGGAGTGGTGAATCAACCCTGCCCTATGACAGCCCTTGGCACACACAGGAATGTGTGCTGAGTCTGCTTTCCCACTCTGAACTGTGCCCTATTTTCATTGCCGCCTTCTGGCCTCCAAAGCCAAGGACCTTAACTAACAACTGGCCTTAAACACAGATGACTAACAGAAGCTCCATGCGTGGGTTGGCTGTTTGATCTTTGCCACCTCGGTTATTAGGGAGACTTCACTATTCTACCCTAAGCTATGCTGGCCATTTCAGACACTGCATGAGGAGCATAAGTATTTATTATTGTGGGTTTCCAGGGCCCTGGTTTTGAGCTATTGTGTTTGGAAATGCATTCCTCTATTGTGTTTCCATGCACACTGCAATCAGAGCATGAGCATTAAAGCAAAACAGAATCCCAATGTCAGGTCTAGGAAGCATTGTAGGAATCTTCTGGATCAACCAATGCCTTTACCATATAAATGAAGCCTTTAGAGACAAAGGTTTGGTCCACAGTCTTCAGCACTAGTGGGAGGAGTGGCTCTGGAACCCCAGGGGTTATTGGTGAACCCACTGCCTTGGGTAGTTGACTCGGAGTTCTCATCTTGCAACTGCCCTCTTCCTCAAGTCCTGAGCCCCCTGGGCTGGCTGATGGCTCCACAGCCTCCTAGGCCCTTCCCACATTTCCTGACTGCCTTGCTGCTTTCATTTTGCTAGTTTCTCTTCTGCCTCCCAGCAAGCCCCTGGTGCTCAGGCTCTGTTGAGGGCACAATAAGACCTCAGCCTTGTGGACAGTGGATTTGAGTCTCAGGTCATAGAATCAAGCTCTTGGGACAGATTTAAGGTAGAAGGCCATCAAAGTGCCTTTGTTTCCTATTCCTGTGCCTGGCAGGCTCAGAAAGGGCTGACAAGAGCCTGGTGTGAAGTATACAGGCCCATTCATCTCATCAGGGCCACTGGGCATTTGCCAACTGGGGAGAACACACCCAGCCACAGGCCATAGACAAGGGAAACAAGTGTGAATAAACACATGGCATCCCCTGGGCTTGAGTCTTGAGTCTTTGCCACCCAAGTGTCCTGACTTAGGGAGGGCTCTTTGGAAGGTGATAAACTCTGGGAAGTTTCAGGGCAGAGATGGCCTTGGAGAAGAGGAAGGACAGGGGCCAGAAGGATGCAAGAGATGCTCTCTCCTAAGGGGTGCCTGGGTGGCTCAGTCAATTAAGTGCCCGACTTCAGCTCAGGTCATGATCTGATGGTTGGTGAGTTTGACCCACATCAGGTTCTCTGCTGTCAGTGCAGAGCCCGCTTCAGATCCTCTGTCCCCCTCCCCTGTCTCTCCTGCCACTCTCAAAAATAAACATAAAAAAAAAAAAAAAAAGATGCCCTCTTCTCTTGAGATCCTGATTAGCGCTGGGGCTGGAGTAGCACCATGTCTCGAGCTCTGTAACAGGATGGGAAGGGAGGGGGAGTTAGATTCAGCATAAGAGGGGCCATTCAGGCTGGTACCCTGGGCTGGAGCCCTCAGCCTCACCTGCCTTAGGCTCTGGGGTGACATTACCTACCTGCCAGCAAGCTTCCCCTGTGGCCCTCTGAGCCAGCTCTCCTTTAAAGTGGCAGCCCTTGCTCCATCAGATTATGTCTCTGGAGAGACACAAAGTCTCTCAGTGAGCAGGGAGAGCTGAATTCCCAGCTTTCCTCCTGACCCCAATCTGAATCAAGTGTGTGTGTAGGGGAATGAGGACAGAGAGGTGTGGTTCTAACAGGACAGGAGACAGCAGGGATGAGCTTGAGGTTTATCTGGGCAGATGAAGGCAGCTGGCCACATTTCGGGTGTGCAGGAGGCCTCCTGGGGAAGTCTCCGGCTGGGAGACAAGTCAGTACTGTTGGTTTCCTTCATCGCTCACCCCCACCCTTTACCCCCGCCTTCCAGGCCTCTCCAGCTCTGGAATCATCTGCAGCTTGCCCACGTTGTTTTCTGTACTCAGAGCACTCTTGCTACCAACTTCCTAAGCCCATGTCAGCCTTCATGCCCTGCATAATTCCCACTCAGTCTCCCAGAGCCCCTTCAGATCCCAGGCACATGACTAGCATTTGCTGAGCAAAACCCCAAGCCCTGATCTGGGGGTTGCAGGGACTGAGAGGTCTGTATTCAGGCTCAGTTCTCTTTGCAGTTAATCTGCATCTAATTTGCTTGTGATCTTGGGCAAACCTCTCCTGGTCTCTGGCCTCAACTTCTTTATCTGTCAATGAGGCGGCTGAAGTTGGCTGAGCTGTGAGTCTTCCAGCTCTGACACACACCCTGGGTGGCAGCGAGGCCAAGGTCCCGGCCCTGTGCTCTCCCCGCTCGCCTGCCTCACCCTCCCCAGCTGGGAGGAACATCCTGAACAGCGTTAAGAATAATAAACACGGGCTGATAAACATCAATAGGCCCACCCGGTGCCAAAAGGGAAAGAGGGAAGACTGTGCTTTGCTGGCTGGGGCCTCCCTGGATCAAGGAGCTGCTGCCAGCTCCTTAATCATCTGGAGACAGCCGGCCGGCTCCCCCGTTCCCACCCCAAGCCCAGGACAGGCAGAGGCCAGGCCAGGCCCTGGGGGAGCCGGCCACTAGGTCCCTAGCCACAGGCTGGCCATACATGGTCCCCTGACCACTGTGCCAGGACCTTTTGCTGAACAGGGACTTATGTCCCCACCCTGCTTGAAATCTTCCTTGGCTCCCCGGTGCCCATGAGACACAACTTACATGCCCCAGCCTGGCACGGAAGGCCCCTCACACTGCAGCCCTATGGCTCACCTGGTCATGGACTGCAGTCATGGAATGTATCTTGTCATTGTCCAGAAATGCCAAGCTCTTCTTCCTCTGAGATTTCTCCCAGACTGCTCCCTTTTGGGGAAGGCCCTGCTGCCCTGGCAAAATCCCACTCTGACTCTCAATTTAGGTGCAGGTTTTGAGTTAGCATTTTTAGCTAGAGGGGCTCAATTATTTGGTTCATTGCCCAGCTCTCTCATAGATCATGAGCTATTGAGGAGAGGAGACCTGTTAGTGGAGGAGTGAAGTGGGCTGCTTCCTGGAGCCCTCAGCATCACCCGCCTCGCTTCTTAGAGGAACATTACCAGGCACCAGGTGGTTTGGGTTTAAAACATGTTCTGTCACTTTGCTATATGGCCTTAGCAAATCACTTAACCTCTCTGTGCCTCAGTTTCCAGTAAAATAAGGATGCTATGGAAGGCTGTCTTCAGGCTTTCAAGGGCTGTTACACATCCAGTCCTTAGAAGAGTACTGGGGCCCAGTAGTTCCCTTCAACGTAGCCCTAATTATTTACTTGTTTGTTCGTTTGTTAGTTCTAGCCCTAATTATTTAGACTGGCATACCAGGCACTACCAGAGCATGGCACACAGTAGACCTCAGCTGCAGGTGTCAAATGACTACGTGATCGTTTGACTCATAGCCAGAGAAAGGACCACAGACCTGCCTCCTCCATGGAGTCCTGATCTGTTGTTGTTATGCAGTGCTGTTCTCTGAGTTCCTGGTTGTGGTGGCCAATGGTGTGCTGACGGGACAGACACCCCCTATGGGCAAGAGCTGCATTTTCTCCACCAGGACACGGAGATCATTTCATGTGGAGCCTGTGGGTTTTGGTAAACTTGGGGACTTCTGGTTGCCTCGGCCTCTCCAGGGGTGCTGATGACCTCAGTGGTGGTGGCTCTGGGTGCTGAGTCATGTAGCACTTGGAGTTAGCGGTGTGGCTGGGGGAGGGAGGGTGGCTAAGGCAGGAAGTGGGCTGCTGTGGCCAGGGTGGGCTGCCCCTGTGACCTCTTGGACCTCAGGGGCTCTTCCCAGAGCTAGTGACCTGGCTCACTCATTAAACCACAAGTCTAAGGGCACCACCATTCCCAGGGAGGCTCGATTTGCCGACTTCCAGCCTTCCCGCCTCCCTGGGGAAGCTGTGTCTCCCTGCTTTGGTCCAATTTTCCATGTGGGATTTCCGGAGACACCAGCTGGGTCATGTGATAGGAGACATGGTTCGGGAACTTCGTACATTTCTAAAATTCCTGACCCTATTTTCAGATGCCTGCTCCCCTGTGCATACCCCTCCCCAAACGTACCCTTTTATTATGAGCAATATCTTCCTTTCCAAGTGGAGAATAAGAATCATTAGTAGAAGCATGAATCAGAGTTTCAGTGGGTTGAGAATCCTCCTTAATTTGAGGTCTTTCTGCTAGACTATGGTTAAGGCTTGCCTGAGGGGTCCTGGTGGGAAATATGCAGTTTTGGGAATACAAATACACTGGAGGAAACTCAAACACTCTGCTATGGGTTGAGGATCATGTACTGTCTGATTACTCACAGCAAGGGGCTGTCCTGGCCTGTGCATCAGGGAATTTGGGAATAACCTTGCTTCAGGCTGTCTCAGGGCAAGTCATGTTGCAGTTCTGTGCATCTGTAAACCACAGTAATGGTCACATGCTAGCTATGGGCTTTCCATGCCTAGTAGCTTAGAGATGAGGAATGCAGGCTGGATAGCACTGAAAAATCGGCACCAAGAAATGGTTGGTCATGGTGGACAGGGCCTCAGGCTATGGGCAAGTATAGGGGATGCACCTGGGGAGACTGGGGTTCTAGGAGGAGGCAAGACCAGTGCCATGAATTGGAGGAAGTGGGGCTAGGAAGGAAGAGAGAACCCAGATACATGTCCAGCACCACAGCTGTGAGCAAAGACCACACCTTTGAGCAATCAGAAGAAGGTGCCAGAGCACAGCCCTGAGCCAGAGTGCAGGGCTCCGTGGGCAATGGCTGGGCTGAATTTCAGCCTTCTGTGTACGCCTCCTGTTGGGCCCTTATGCAATGAATATACAACCTTCATGCTGTGGCCCAGAGCCCTGGAACAGAAGCATGTGTGCGTGTGCGTGTGCGTGTGTGTGTGTGTGTGTGTGTGTGTTTGCCCTGGAACTTCTGGATCAAGGATATATCTCTTCTCCCCTCCATGTCCTTCGGCTGTCCCTTCTAGGGGAGTCTGTCCTCCATGGGGCCACAATATGGGGGCTGTGAGGCCAGCATGGAGGGGTTGGCTGCTGTAGCCTATGGCCTTATTAATGGAGCACTGAGTGCAACCAGGGTGCCCTCCTTCCCTCAGCTGAGGTACTCTGGGGACAGCTGATTAAGCAGGTTGGCACAGTGTCGGCAATGATTTATGGGGTACCCAGAAGCTTCTGCCTGGAGAGCTGGGCTGCTGCATTATTCATGGAGGACAGCCGTAAATCTGCCCAAGGAGCTGGCTCTGGCTCTGCCTTGGAAGATGAGGACAGAGGGAAGGGGTGGGGGAGGAGGGGCAAGGTGCTCAAGTGCCAGGCAGTTCCAAACAGGCACCTGCTTCCTGCTTGTTAGTGTGCTGTGGAATGTCCCCTGCAAGTCATCTTGTCCATTTCCTTGCATCTTAATGGTGATAATCTACGTCTTCCTTTGGCTACTCCGGGGCAGCAGTCCTCCTCTTGTCTAATCTGGACACCTTTTACTGTAGCTAAAGCCCAGACTATCTGCCTGAGGCAATTCTTAACAGGACTTTAAAATATTAGATCACATTTCTTTAGAACAAATGATCTGCCTAAAGCCCTGCTATCAGGCAGTGGGGTTCTCCATTAGCAAAATGCAGACTGAGCCTCTGCTAGTCTTACTTCTGGCTGTGGTTTACTCTATCTCACTCACTAAGATATCTGTGTGAGAAAGTTCAGGCAAGGCATAGCCTCGGGCATGAGAGAAGCCATGAGTGCAGGGCTACTCAAAATTGAGCCTGCATCAGAATCACCTGTAGGGTTTAACAGAACAGATTTCTGGGCCCTGCCCCCACTGCTGCTAATTTAGGATGTGAGTGAGGCCTGGGAATTTGCATTTCTAACAAGTGATGGTGATCCTCTGCCCAGTGATAACACCTGGAGAATCACTACCTTAGTGTACTTTAACCCAGCTTTGCTATGCTAACATTGCCTAATGAAAGCAGGAACCATCCATAAAGTATGCAATCATTAAATTATTCAATTAATTTATTCAATAAACATTTACTGACACCTACTGAAAAACAGATATGAAAAGCCAGGCACTGACCTCCATCCCAGTTCATGGTTCAGTGGGGAAGAGAAGGACATGAGAGCAGTCTCGGCATTTGCTAAGCTGAATCAAGCAAGTCAATATATTCAGTCTCTGCTGAAGGCTTGTAAATGTCTTTACTGCTCATTGTTGTGATCTAAATAAATAGAGAAGGCATGGTAGCATGGTGCTATCTTTTCCAAGGCTGACTGGGCAAATACCTAGAGATTCAATGGGCTGTGTTCGGTCAAGTCCGAAAGTACTACTGTCCTAAAATGGTGATGTCCCTGCAGATTAGTAGTTGAGGAGGTCTTCATGGAGGAGGTGAGGCTTGAAGGATGAGTTTGGGAAGGAGGGGAAATTGGTAATCATGTTATCAGTACTAGAATAATACTCTCTTCATCTTCACAAATGTGACTGTCCACTTGCTTTCTGAGCTTTAGGCTGAAAAACCTTTCCTCTGACCTTACTGGTCCCAGGTCTTCAGTTTCTCTTAGTCTCACATCTGCATTTTCTCTTGGAACCTGTAGACAACAAAATATGCTTATCTCAAAGACTTACAAGGGCAAACAGAGAATAAAAAGTAAAGGTTGTCTGGGCAGTGTCTGAACCTGTGTTGTGGAAGAGTGTAAATAAGAAATGGGATTTATGACAGAGTGGGTTGCAAGGAGCTGTAATAGTGGGTGCCTGGCTGGGAAAGGGAAGAGGGCATGGTCTAAGGAGTGGGTTATTTAGATGCATAACAGGAAGCTCTGTTGAGACCTCTCAAGACTGTATCCAGTCCCATCCTACTGCTCAGAAGGAAGCCTTTTAAACGATTGTAGTGTTTCTTTTGGGATTTATGTCTGTATTTCTTCCTTCCTTCCTTCCTTCCTTCCTTCCTTCCTTCCTTTCTTTCTTTCTTTCTTTCTTTCTTTCTTTCTTTCTTTCTTTCTTTCTTCTTTCATTTTAGAGAGCATGAGCAGGGTTGGAGGGTGGAGAGAGAGAATCTTAAGCAGGCTCCGTGCTCAACACAGAGCCCAATGCGGGGCTTGATCCCACCCTGGTGTCATGACCTGAGCAGAAATCAAGAGCTGGATGCTCAACCAACTGAGTCATCCAGGTACCCCTATATCTGTATTTGTAACTAAAACAAAATACATTTCTTTCTCTTTATCCATTAACCTCAGACATTATTGACTTTATATTATGATAGATGAAAATATAAACTCACTTATACACACTCTTCTACCTCTTCTCCTAATATCATTATATCTAGATCCTTAGTTAAAATCATTTTCAGAGTTTTCATCATTATGGCTACAAATTTTGCTCAATTTTGACACAAATGATATAGTCTACTTATAACTCATGTTTTGTACAACTTTAGCTTTTTTGGAGTTAATAATTGCCTCAGCTTTTCATTCATTTTATTTTCTTTGAACATCTGATTAAGTAATTTCCCACCATCCCATAGCTCTGTAAAATACCTCTCATTGCAATTTTCTGATTGGTCAAGCCCACCAGATAATTCACCATCTTCATTTTCTCTCCCCTGGACTGGTGTCTTCTTGTACTCTGAGATCTGCTGCTCTATCTGGACTCACTTCTCTCTCTGGTGGTGGCCCAGCCTCATCCTGGCATTGCCTTGCCCTGCCCTTGTCTTGCATTTATTCTTGGTCGCTTTGACTCTATGTCATGTCTGCCTTTTTCTTGATTTATTTACTCCCTTGTTTTGGTGATGTGCATCCTCCAACAGCTTCCTGAGAGATAGTACAGCAGATATAAACGTTAGGAGATTCTGCATGTCTGAAATGCCTTTACTTCACTCACAAACTAGATTGAATATAGGTAGGGAACCATAGGGTGGAAATAATTTCTAGCTACTAGTGTTGCTATTTGAAAAGCCCATCTCCATTCTTATTCTCAGCCCTTTGCTTGACCTATATGTTCTTTTTTTAAAACTTCCTGATATTTACCCCTGTTATTCTAAAATTTCATGACAGTGGGTCTTGGTGTGGATTTAAAAACAAAATTGAATTTCAATCTGGAGACCCATGATCTTTGATTCTATTATGGAAGAACTACCTAGCTGGGGGCAGTCCACGTGGAGAATTATAAGCCATAAAATGCTCATTGTCTTAAGCAACTAAATTTTGGACTGATTGTTACATAGCAGTAGATAACCAGAATAGTGGGAGGAAAGACATTAAAGTTACACTGTATGATTCAATCTGAAGATTTTTATTCAGTGCCTTATATTAGCCAGCTCCTTACCTCTACTCTCTCTACACTTAGATTCCGGAAATTCTATGGTTTGGAAATTTATTGGCCCAAATTTAACTACGGATATTGATTCCAACATTCAAAATGTAGCATTCAAGATCTCTACTCTGATATAGGTCAAGCCTAAACTTTGACACTATGATGATTCATAATTTTTTGATCCAGTATCCTGACTGTAGCTAAAAAACCTTTTTCATCAAGTTTGCTCCTCTCCCTAACCCAGGACATTTCCTTCCTAATGCTTTCCTTACAGTCTGTCTGCATCTTTTGAGAAAATGGGATTAAGATTCCTTCTGCACAATATCTTCATAGAATTTCTTCCACTCATACAATTCCTCCAGCAGATATAATGTGGACCTCTATCAGACACTAGTTCTTGACTGCTAAGGATTTTAATGGAGGAAGGTTTGCAGCCCCTCATGTGGCCCATATGACTTGCCCTCTAAGAGTCTTAGAAAACCTTAGAAAAAGATGAAAATGTGTGACATCACTGAAAACCAAGGCTGATGAACAACATATTATCAGATTATAAGGAATTCTTACTAAACATGATACTGATAAAGTTGTATCACAAAAGCAGAAACAAATGGTACACTCATTTTCCATTTAATATAAAGCAGAACATTTCTTTTCTCTTCCTCTGGTTGCCCTAAGATGCTCTGATACCAAACTAATTGAACAACTATGAAACTGTCCCAGTACTGGGTGAGTGCTGCTTATTTGCCTTCCCACTAACAGTTCCACACTCATTTGGAGACCCAAACTGCTGCAAAACAGCAGGGCAATATAGGGTCACCTAGACCAGGTACAAAGTATGCTGGGAATCATAGTTTCAAAGTTCTAGGAAGCCACAAAGTAAGGGGCAAGACAAATCTCTCTCAAAGCATGGCAGTAGCTTATCAGATGGAAGCCTGGGCACCAGACCTCAGCAGTTGAACTGAGGTCTCTATAAAATACAGAGCCCTCCAAATCCCTACTGCTACAGATATGAAAAGGGGAGTCAACTGATTCCAGTTAAACAATGGGGGCACTCTGGGAAGTCAATACATTTTGTTTGATGCTAAAATGGAAACTCGATATGTCTCTTGTTTTGAAAATGAACAAAAAGGGAAACCATTCAACTCAATCTATTAATAAAAGATGATCTGTGGAATATGAGAAACAAGAATTCAGTTTTAGAAAATTGCTTAGAACCCTCACTAAGTTGCAAAAAAAAAAAAAAGTGGCCTCTGAACAGCTAAAGAGAATCAAAGGAGAAAGAAGACCAAGATGAAATAAGATGAAATGAAAAGATGCTAAAGTGATATATAAAGAGAACTAGGTAAGATGTTGGAATGTGTGAAGTTATCTGCTACTACCAAATGAACTATGCTAAAACCTAGTGACCAAAATCACACCATTTTGTGTTTCACCATTCTGTGGGAAGGAATTAGAGCAGAGTGAATTGATCATTTCTTCTGCTCCACATGGGGTGGGGTATGGGGTCTGCCCCATGAAGTGGCAGCATTTAGTTGGGAAGTGGCTGGAACTGCAATGTTCAAGATAACTTCACTTCTCACATCTGGTACCTGGTGGCTAGAGAATTATGGCACCTCCCCCAGCTCCTTGCATATGGCTTGGGTTTACTTATATGGCATCAGGATCCCCAAAGTGAGAAAATGAAAGCTACCAGCCCTCTTAAGATTGAGGATTCAGGGGCACCTGGGTGGCTCAGTTGGTTAAGCTTCCTTTGGACTTTGTTTCATGAGCTTGAGGTCCGTGAGTTGGAGCCCCGCCTTGGGCTCTGTGCTGACAGCTCAGAGTCTGGAACCTGCTTTAAATTCTGTGTCTTCCTCTTTCTCTCTCTCTGCCCCTCCCCCCACTCATTCATTCATTCATTCTCTCTCTCTCTCTCCCTCTCAAAAATAAACATTAAGACTGAGGATTGGAAGTCCTATAATACCCCTTCTGCTGCATGTTATTGGTTAAATCAGGTTACAAGACAAGCCCAGACTAAAGGGGAGGGAAATAGTCTGTACCTTTTAATGGGAGGGGATGCATGCACACACAGGCTTAGGAGGAATTATTGACGGCCATTTTTGTAGTCAATCTACCCAGGAATTATAGGTTCAAAGGAAGGATGGAAAAGAAACTTAAAAAAATTAATATCCATACTAAAGGAGGTGAGCAGCAGCATTGACAGTATGGAAAATTGAAATCATGATACAGAAAAGAAATTTGAGAAGTTGTGCCTGAAGGTCTGAATGGATATAGAGATGAAAATGAATGAGAGACACAGGACAAAAAAGCAAGGTCCTAACAGAAGTTCCTTTCTATGCTTGTGGAATTTCCCATGTTAGGTGTCTTGGTGGCAGAACTGTCTCACACATAGAATCTGTAAAAACCAGAATTCCATTTTCTCAGGTGGATTGCTGAGGTACCAGCCTGTGTGTGACCTGCGCCAGCCTGTCAGGCACACACACTGGGGACTTTGAACAGGAAGCTTGTAGCACAAAGAAGAAAGGACTGGGGAGAATTTACGTGGAGGCTGGCAGCACTGGGTTCAGGACAGCAGAAGCCTCAGCACAAGCTGCAGTGTCCAGAGTCTGGTGCCACAGAGGCGAAGCTGCGAGCAACCCTGGAGCAGGCAGGGTGCTCCAGGCAGCACCCTGGAGGCCTCACCGGATGTGTTCTGTGGTGCAACACGGTTATCATTCTCATCGCTGCTGCCTCATTCTACGCTGCCCATTTTCTGAGCCTGGGTCTTGTGTTTTTATTGTTGTTGTTTTGTTTGTTTTTATTTTTAAAATATTTTTGTATATTCCCAATATCTGTTTAATAAATTCTTTCACTACTAACACAGCCAGGGTTAGTTTGGGTTGCTTGGAATTAAGATCCTTGACTTGTTCAAGGATACGAACAAAGACAGACAGGTGTTGCTGTGGAAGGAAAACCAGGATAACCGGAAGAGGGGATGATTAGTCAAAACAAATTTTTTTCTTCTTAGAAGTCAAAAAGGAATCCAAGTATGTGTCCAGAAGTGTTTTACTATATTTTTAGACAAGATAATAAAAAGAGACCTCATCTGGACATATCATGGAAATAATTATATTTAATAAGAAAAAATATAATACTGGAATCAAGAAGTGGAAAAAATAGATTATCCACAAGTCAGGATGACTTCATACTTTTCATCTGCAACACTAATTGCTGAAAGAAAGGATAATAGTGTTTCAATCTTTTTTAAGTTTTGTGGGTAAGAGTCTGTGATCCACACTTTTTTTTTAAAAGAATTACTTGAACTTGTTCAGCCTGAAACTGAGTGAGTGATTCTCACACTTCATTCTGCTTTCTCAAGATTGTTTTAGCATTCTAGTGCTGTTGCCTTCCACACAAACTTCAGAATAAGCTTGTCCATGTATATAAAAAATTTTTCTGAGATTTTGATAGGAATTGTATTGAATCTATAAATCAGTTTAAATAGAGCTGAAATATTTATTATGTTGAACCATATAATCCATGAACATAGTATATCTTTCATTTATTTAGATTTTCTTTGATTTCTGTCATCAGCATTTTGTAAATTTTAGCATGTACAGCATTAGATCCTGTACATGTTTTGATACATGTATACCTACGTATTTAATTTCCTTTGGGGTTATTGTAAGTGGTATCATGTTTCACATTTCAATTTCCATATGTTCATTGTTAGTATATTGACATGCAATTAATTTGTGTTGACTTTGTGTCCTATAGCCTTACTAAACTCAGATATTTTGGTTTTTTATAGATTCCATGTGGTTTTCTATATAGACAATTATGTCATCTGCAAATATAGTTTGATTTATTAAAAAAATTTTTTTAAGTTTATTTAATTTTGAGAGGGAGGGAGAGAGAGAGACAGAGTGCAAGTCAGAGAGGGGCAGAGAGAGAAGGAGACCCAGAATCCAAAGCAGGCTCCAGGCTCTGAGCTGTCAGCACAAAGCCTGAAGCAGGGCTTGAACTCACAGACCAGGAGATCATGAGCGGAAGTCCAATGCTTAACCAACTGAGCCACCTGGGCACCTCAAAGATAGTTTTATTTCTAAACTATATGCTTTTTATTCCTTTTTCTTGCTTTATTATAAGGGCTACAACTTCCAGTACTATGCTGAATAAAAGCAGACAGAAGATATGGCAGACATTTTTGTCTGTTCTTGATTATAGGAAAAAGCATTCTCTTTTATCATTAAGTCTGATATTATCTGTAGGTTTTTAAACAGATGCTCTATATCAAGATGACATAATTCTTCTCTATTCCTAATTTGCTGAGAGTTTATATCATGAGTGGGTATTAGATTTTGTGCAATGCTTTAATCATGGACTTAAATATAAAACAGAAAACTATAAAACTTAGAAAAAAATAGAGGATCTTAGGATCTGGATCTAGGCAAAGAGTTCTTAAATTTGATATCAAACTATAATACACACACACACACAAAGATAAATTGGACCTCATTGAAGTTAAAAGCTTTTTCCCTGTGAGCATTCATATGAAGGGGGGATAAGATAAGCCACAGACTGGGAGAAGATATTTGCAAATCACATATTCAACAATGACTGGTATATAGACTATGTAAAGAACTCTCAAAACTTAATAGTAAAAAAAAGTCAAGTTGGAATATGAGGAAAAGACATGAACAGGTATTTCACACTTAGAGAGAATATACACATGGTAAATAAGCACCTGAAAAGATATTCAATATTGTTGGCTTCTTTATTCATCATAGGCCCAAATTGGAACCAACCCAGATGTTCTTCAACAGGTGAATGTTTAAAGCAACAGTGGTATATCCATACCACGGAATACCACTCAGCAGTAAAAAGGAACCAACTATTGATACAGCACATGCAACAATTTTGTACGAATTGCCAGAGAATTGTGATAAAATTAAGGTTAAAAAGAAGCCAACCTCAAAAAGTTACATAGTGTATGATTCCATTTATATAGCTTTCTTGAAATGGCAAAATTAGAATGGAGTAGACTAGTGGTTGTCAGGTCAGAGACTGGGGGTGGGGTTAGGAAGCGGAGTGGGAGCATCTGTAGAAGAGCAACACAGAGGTTCCCTGTGATGGTGGAACTGTCCTTTATTTACTGTGGAGGCAGATACAAGAACTTACATGTATGATAATCCTACAGAGTTAAAACACACACACACACACATAGAACTGGGAAAATCTGAATAAAATGCATGAATTGAATCAATGTTAGTATTCTGGTTGTAACTACAGTTTTGCAAAATATAACCTTGCAGGAAGCCTATTAGAGGATAAATATGGTCTCTTTTTGACTTACAATTGCATGTAAATATACAATTACCTCAACATAAATAGTGTAATTTAAAAAGTGAAACAGGCATTTACATTAGTCAGAAGCCAGACAAAGAGGCCCACCATACCATTATTAGTTGATATTGTTCTAGAAGTTAGTTAATACAATTATTTAGAAAACCGAGAAAAGAAACGAAGAACTAAGAAATGAAATGATCATAATTTGATCATAATGAAGTTAATGAAGTCAAAGGCTTTCCTATAAAATAGCGATAGGTAGTTAAGAAAACAAAAAAGATTTCCCTGGCATGAACTATTGACAACTGTGCGGGACTCGTAGGAATAAAACCATAGAGTGTTACTGAAAGACAGGAAAGAGGTCTTGAGTAGATGGAAGGACATGCTCCTTGTTGGTAAGATTCAATACATAAAAATGTCATTGTACAAATTATTTTATACCTTTAATAAAATTCTGATAAACATCTCATGGAAGTTTTTCATAACTTAAAGAGAATGCGAAATTCATTTGGAGAAATAAATGGACAAGAAGTGCTTCGTTATCGCACTAAAAAATTAAGTGTTCAATGCAAGAAACTAACTAACTAAATAAAAAGAAACCACAGGAAATAAGGAGGGAAAGAGTAATAAAGCAATGAGTTACACAAAGGAAAATAGTAAAAATGATAAATATAACCAATAGCTCTTTCTTTGAAAAAAGTAATAAATTCTTCCTTATACTGTTCATCATAATAAATCATGGAAGAAAGAAAGTATAAGAAAAAGTAAATCTGTAATTTGATTCTTACTTGTGAATAATATAGGTATACATATTAAACAATTTTTTAATGTTTTAGAGAGAGAGAGAGAGAGAGAGAGAGCACAAGAGCAGTAGGGCAGAGAGGAAGACATAGAATCCAAAGCAGCTACAGGCTCTGAACTGTCAGCACAGAGCCAAATGCAGGGCTTTAACCCCTGAATCATGACCTGAGAAGAAGTCAGACACTTAACCGACTGAGCCACCCAGGCGCCCCTATGTATACACATTTTTAAAAATTTATTTGTTCAATTGAGTTCTCTCTCAGTACCAGGTTGTTTTAATTTCTCTAGCTTTGTAATATATTTAATTAGCATAGTGGTTGCACTGTAAGCTCTGAAGTGATGGGTCCAGGGTTCAAGTACAGACTCCTGACATTTAGTACTTCGGTAATTATGGCAAAGTTCGTGAACATCTCTCAGGTGCACGTGATTGTACTTCACTGAGGTTTTGGAAGGAGCAAAGATCCACAATGTGTGAAACACTCAGCTCAGTGCTAAGTACGGTATAAGCACTCGGTACATGTTAAGTTTTTTGTGTCTGGGAGGCAACATCTCAAGTTTTTCCTGGCTTCCATTAAGTCTTTCACCTCAATTTTAGAATTGTTTTGTCAAATTTTAAAAATAGTTCCATTGAGATTGCATTGAATTTATAGATTTATTCAAGGCAGATGAAAGTCTTTATAATAAGTGTCTTCTTACGCAGGAAGAGTGCATGTCTCTCTCTTACCCGTCTCCTTTTATGTCCTCCTGGAAAATATTCTACATTTCTTCATGCACCACATCGCTGGCATCAAACCTTTAGGGACCTTTGTTGATATTGTAAATGGAAGTTTTCCCTATTGGCTTTTCAAGCTGGATATTGTTGGCTTATGGGAAAGTTATTGATTTTAGAGTATTCATTCGCAATGAACAGAAATGAAAAAGTCTTGCTTTTCCCTTTCCAATATTTACTCTTTTTTAGTTCTGATTTACTGACTTCCATGAGATAGCCCTACGTGAATAAACTTGACTTGGATTCCTCACTTGCAACCAAAAAAGTTCTGACTAATATGTCTTGGAAAAGACTGCATTTTTTAAAACTCCCATTTGATGTCAGCTGTGATCACCATCTATGTCCTTACCTCTACTCATTTAAAATGAAAAGATTTCCTAATGTTGACCCACCCCTGCCTTCCTGCAGGTAAATCTGCTTGGTCATGCATTACTTTTGAAATGTATTATTGAATTCAGTTTATTTACTTATGTCAAGTTTTTATTTCTTTTTTCAGGTTTGATATCAGAGTTTTGGTAGATTTGTAAAATGACTTGAAATATGTTGTTTTTTGGTCTTAGAAGAGTTCATATAGTGCAGTAATATTCTATCTCTTGAGAGTCTGAAGCACTTCTGGGCCTAACACCTTTTGATGGGTACATCTCTAAGGGTTTCTCAATTTATTTCAAGCTTTTTCTGTGTCCTTTTTCTATCTTTTTGGAATCAGTGTTGGTGTTCTATATTGCCTCTACCCAGCCTCCTTGCTATTTTCCATCCCTCCCTTCCTAAATGCCAGGAGCTACTGGGTGGGCCTGGACAAGGTAGGGGTCCACACAGGGTAGGTGGTACCCAGGGCTCTAACATGGGGTGTGAGGCTTCAAACAGGCTGAGGAGGAAGCCTGCATTGGGTGGTGGCGGCAGGGAGAGGAAACTTGTCACGGCGGGGGTGTGATCCAATAAGTAAGCGAATTAGGAATAGTGAGAGCCAAGTCCTCACTGTCTGAGAAGTGTGTTACAGTTAGGGAAAGAAAGAAAGTCAAGTGGATCCTGTGCAGTTGAATTGGAATTGGAGGTCTGAATGAACTCACTGTTTTCAACATAGAGCAGAGATCCAGCAGTAAATGCATGTCTTGTGTGTGTATGTCAATTTAGTTTTCTATTGCTGTGTAATAAAATAACCCCAAACCTAGTGCCTTAAAATAACTGCAGATATTTATTACCTCATAGTTTCCATGCATCAGGAATCTAGGGGAACTTAGCTGAGTGCCTCTGACGCAAGGACTCACAAGGCTGCCATCACACTGTCAGCTAGGGTTGTAGTCTCATCTGAAGGCTCTATTAGAGAAGGACCCACTTCCAGTCTCACTCATGTGGTTGTTGGCAGGGTCACTTTCTCGCTGGCTGTTGGCTGGAAGTGCCATTGGTCCCTTGCTATGTGGGCCTCTCCAGAGGGCGGCTCACAGCTTGGCAGCTGGCTTCCTTCAGAGTGAGTAAGACAGTTAGAGTGAATATTTAAGATAGAAGTCACAGTCTTTCTTGTAACCTGAACTGGAATGTGACATGAAGCAAACTTGAATTGGACCTTTTGTCATATTTCATGTTAGAAGTGAGTCACTATGTCCACCTCACTTTTGAGAGGAGAGGATTACTGAGAATTTGAATACCAGGAGGTGAGGATTATTTAGGGGCAATCGTGGAGTTGCCTACCACAGATAGAGGATGATAGATAAGTAGATTGATCGATTGATAAATTGATAGATGATAGATAGGGATAGATATTTTTCACCTCTGTGCCCTGAGAAACCCTAATAGCAGTAAACTCACCTACTGGCCAGATCTGTGTTTTTAAGCACCTTTCTCCACTAAAAAAACTTTTACAGAAGTGGTGGATTCCAGGACTGGGGAAGAAAAAGTACAAGATGAGCCTAGAACATCCTGTTGTTCCAAAGAGTAAAGAATGCTCAAAGAATAATGAGTGCAGGTCAAGACGACATAGAGATCAGGTTGAAGGGCCACTACTAGCCAAATCTGGGATAATTTGACAAACTACAAGAGACTAGTAACAGATTTTTTACAATGAAATGAAACAGGAACCTGGGAGTCCACAGTGATAAAATAAGTGAATATATACGTGAAGAGGAGAGAAAAACCTTTCCTTAAAAATAGAATGTCAGCTAATATAGAAGGAATGATGGAATTTGAAAATCACCATTTGGCAACCTTCATAGTAGTAATAAGTGATTTCAGCCAAGGACCATCAGTGGATATTACAACAGTGCGTACATAACCTCAAAATACTTTCCCATAAAGTAATTACTGATTACAAAGGGCTTTGGAAAAAGAATCACTTATCAGTAGAAGACACTCCCTTACTTCAGTAATCAAGGTCAAATTGAAATCATGTGACCCATAGTGGATGATGTTCTTGTTCAAAATATGTAACATGAGGAAATACCAGACAAATCCAATCTGAGGGCCATTCTACAAAATAGCTGGCCTGTATCTTCAGATGTATCAAGGTTAAGAAGTGTCAAAGAATAAGAATTCAATGAGTAAATTTGAAGATTTAATTGGCTTTATTAAGTGATTCATGAATTGGACAGCATGTCATCCAGCAAGTAGAGAAATGCTGTGAGGAGATGTTCAAAATGGAAGGATTTAGTCAGGAGGGCAGGGCAAAGAAGTTATTGGCCAAAGAGAAGGGCTGTTCCAGGCTAGGACATCTATTTTTGGAGGCAGGAGTGGTAGGGGTGGTGGGGTGGTGGGGTAGCAGGATGATATGGTCTTTGTCCTGCAGATAGCCTCACTAGTGCTGATCGGGAAATTTCACATTGACTGTTAAAATGTCACAGTCCCCAGAGTAAGTTGACAGTGTAAGTCTCAGTTTGGTGTCATGGGGGGCAAATGACCCCATATTGGGCTTACTGTTTCCTTTTAAAAAATTATTTTTGAGAGACAGAGAGAGACAGACTATGAAGAGGGGAGGGGCAGAGAGAGAAAGAGACACAGAATCTGAAGCAGGCTCTAGGCTCTGAGCTAGAGGTCAGCAAAGAGCCCAATGCAGGGCTTGAACCCATGAATTGTGAGATCATGACCTGAGCCGAAGTCAGATGCTCAGCCGACTGAGCCACCCAGGCGCCCCTATTGTTTCCTTTTTAACAAGAGTAAAGAAAAAACTGAGGTATCATTCCAGATTGAAGAGAGATGACAACTAAATGCAACATGTGATTCTGGACTGAACCTGTTTATTAATGGAGATTGTGGAGACAGTTGGCAAAACTTGAATGGGGTCCGTAGATTGGATGGTAGAAGTGAATTGACACTGTTGCCCGGGTTTTGATGAGATTGAGATTATGTGGGAGCATGCCCTTACTTCAAGGAAATGTGCATTCAAGTGCAGGAGAGTCCCATGAGCAAGTTATTCCAAAATAGTTTAGGGGGAAAAGTTCTCTGTACTGTTCTTACAACCTTTAAGTTTGAAATTATTTCTACATAAAAAGAGAAAAAGAAAGGAGATCCAACTGGATGAGGCATATGATCCCATCTGTGTCAAATAAACTTGTCAATAAAAAGAAGAAGAAGAAGAAGGAGGAGGAGGAGGAGGAGGGGGGGAGGAGGAGGAGGAGGAGGAGGAGGAGGAGGAGGAGGAGGAGGAGGAGGAGAGGAGAAGGAGGAGGAGAGAAAAAACAGTTATTGTAGTATCAGGTTGTGTGTAGTATTACCTCCTAATTTTAAATTCTCTTCTATAGTGGCTGTATGCCTTTCTTCTCTATTGCATTGTGAGCCTCCACATCTTTTCCTTGATTTGCCCCGTGAGACAAACTATACAATGACTAAGAGCATGGGTTCTGGGTATGGACAGATCTGGGACACAACATTTAACTCCCAAGACCTCAGTTTTTCAGACTATGAAATGGGGATATCTGTACTTCCTGTCACATGGAGCCATCCTGAGAAGCATGTGTGAACATTAAAGTGGTTAGCAGGGTATTTCACCATTAGATGAATGTCCCACCAATAGTCACTATTGTTATCTTAATTACAGTCTTTTCAAAGATCCAGCTCTTAAATTTCTCAGATCTATAGTTTTCTTATTTTTAAATTATCACCGTCTTATTCATTATCTTCAAGTTCTTCCTCTAGCTTTTCATAGCTTCACTTTTTTGCTTTTACTTGCTTTTGACTTGAATACTTGTTTCATTTGATTTCTTCTATTTAATGAGAAAAACAAAACTATATAAAGAGCTATTCTGTTCTTTAGAGCTTTGCGTTTTCTCTTTGCTATAGCTCCTCATTGTTTCATAAACAATCATTAATTGTGGTTTTGATTTTCTCTTTGACTCTTGGGCTATTAAGTTGCCCTGCTCTCCAGAGTGGCTTTATTTTGTTTCTTTGTTTCTCTTTTGTTATTAACTTCTACTTTTGTTGCATTGTGGTTTGAATTTGTGTATAGTACTATTTCTGCTTTTGAGATTTTTAATGAGATTTTCTTTGTGGCCTAAGATATGATTGAATTTATAACTATTCTTTGGCCAATTAAAATGAATACATATTTTCTGTTCTAGAAAACACATTTTGATATAGATCTATTAAATCAAAATTTTAATAATAGGCTTGAACTCTTCTGTATTCTCATGAAATTTCTGTCCACTTAGTCTCTCTGAAATGGTAAGGCATATTAATCCTTCCATTATCACTGTGGTTTTGTTCAATTACTTCTTAATTTTTAACTTTTTTGACTTTGTACATTTAATGCAATATTCAGTACACACAGATTCATAGTTCTTAAATTCTCCTTAGTTTCTACAATTTACCAATATAGTATAACCCTTTTCCCCCTTTAAGGTAGTGAGGTGGTTTTTGCTGTGAATTCTGCATTGCTGATATGAATATTGCTTTCTTTTTGCTTTTCCTTATGTAATGGGCACTTAGTAGATTGTCCATCCTTGTTCTGGAAGGTGTTCCACTTTGTGGGGAGTTCTGTAAGACTCTGTCCCTGGCCACAGTTGTTTGCTCCGGAGATGGGCATCTGAGGCACCCTGGGTCCATCAGCATCCTCCCTGGGTGGTAGGAACTGGGATAAGGATTTTCACTCAGTTTTGTTGCTCTCTGGATCTAAGGGGATACACACTTGGTTGCTGCCTGCTCCAGGGCCATCTTCCTCTAGGCAGACTGGAAACCAGAGGGAGTGGTTAGTGGAAATGGGAGAAGAGAAAGTAGACTCAGCCATGAGAGACAGGGGAGTCCCCAATATGGAGTTCTCAGTTGTTATTTTAGTCCTGAGGCTCTGGAGTCACAATATTTAATCATATGTCCTGTATGATAATACTTTTTCCTCTTTATGCTTCCTTTTTTTCCTTTTGCCATCTTTCTATTTAGAAATTAGAAAGTCACACTTTTCATTTCTAGCCTAGTCCTGGTTTCTTCAGACATACACACACACACATACACACATGCACACCATGCATGTACTATTGCTTTACCAACCTCAAAGGAACACATATATTTATTTCCCCTGCATATGATGATTTCATGCTTTTAAAAATTTCTCCCCACTTCTACCTCCCTTTTTTCTTGATATACAAAATGAAGATTGGTATTATGAATTTATTTCTTACATGTATGTATGTATATTTTCTCTTGCAGTAAGTATTTTGGACATTTATGTACCTTCTTTTTTGGTCATTAGTTTGGACATTTTGGACATTTCATTTGGACATCAACAATGCTAATGTTGAGTTTTTATAAATTAACCTGGAGTTCTGCTAATTTTCCTTTTTGTTTCTTGCTCAGCTGGGACATTACTTGGAGCAAATTGTTTCACATGTTTGAGTGTGTGGTATACATCTGCATCCTTAAATGTTTGAAAACTGTCTTTTACTTAACCTCACAAATGAATAGTAGCTTTCTTGTCTTGAATGCAGTCTTTTCCCTTTGGAGCTTTGTAGATATTATTATGTGATTATCATATTTCTTTATGTATTTAGGTTTATAAAGGAGAAGATTGATTCCAATTCAATCCTCTTTACCCTAACATGTAAACTGTTCTCCCTCAGATACTTAAAAGATTTTAAACGTTATCCCTGAAATCCCAAAACTTCACCAGGCAATATTTAAGCATGGTCCCCCTCATAAATAGTGTTTGGTCCTCCATGGGACCTTTTACCTATAAGATTCAAGATTTCATCTCTCACATTTCCCACCTGATGCATCTTCTCCTCTTTCTTCTTCTGGAATAGCCATGGGGAAGTTGTTTTAAAATGTAGGCTTCACTGTTATTCTGGTATGGGGAGGCCACAGATCAGGAGATGACTAGCATTGAAAGGATAATTTGTGATTCACGTTCCCAAGAGAAAGGGGCACATCACACCACACAGGGCCCTGTGAGGAAGCACCAGGGTCAGTCAGGAGGCTGAGAGCGAGAGAGGAAAGCATGGGCAAGAGTCTTCATTGTGGTTTCTATAAGAAGGAATGGGCAGAGTAAGCAGGCTTAGGAGTGGCTAGTTTGAATAGTTTCAGCAGATTCTGGGATAAAAAGGCCATCTCTAATTGTCTTATGGTTGGTCCTGGGGTGGTTAAAGGACATGGTTGGCTATGGGCCCAGGATTGTTGGTTTGCTCCTGAAAGGTGCTTGTAGGTGAGTCTTCCTATCTCTAGGAACTGGCTCGTCCAGGGAGGGGTGGTGTCTCTCCGGACTACAGAGCCTCAGCTATCAAAGCATCAGGAAATATAAAACATAGAAAGGCATGATTAATACAGAAATAGCTACCAGAAGCCCCCCAAAATAACTCTACTGTATCTATAGTTATATTTGCTTCATTGTATTATAATAATATAATATTATTATTTTTATTAAAAATCAATAATTTATTTTATTTTTTATTTTTAAAAAAGTTTATTTTTTTGTTTTTTTACCCCTTTCTTCTTTTTCTTTTTTTTAATAGTTTATTTTCAAATTGGCTTCCATATAACACCCTTATTATAACACAGTTCTTCCAGCCACATTAGAGAGTTTTTTCTCCCAAACAACCACTTTTTGTTTCGTTGCTCCTTTCTATTTTTGCTATTTATTTTTATTTTATTATTTTTGACTTTCATTTTTATTATTCCCTTTTCGTCTTCTTTTTCATTTGCTCCTTTATTCTATTCTCAACTTCTTGAGGTAAATCCTCAGTGCACTTATTTTCAATCTTCCTTGGTTTCTAATAAATGTATTTAGATGTAGACATTTCTCTTTCTGTCTAAGGACAGCTTTAGAAATTTCGAGACGCCATGCTCTCATTGTTGTTTAGTTCTAAACTGTTCGAATATTTTTTATGATTTTCTCTTTAACTTATACATTATTTGGCAGTGGGATTGTTTTGCTTGTTTGTTTCCAAATATGGTTTTGGGGGTGCCCTCTTTTAATGATTTATTTGGGGTTTTTATTGTGAGGCAGTCAGAACATGTGGTCTGGTTCATTTTGAGTCTTTGCAATTTGAGGAGACCAGCTTTAACATGCAGTTCAGATCAAATATTTCAAATAACCCATGTATGCTTAAATGATATGTGTTTTCTATGTATTGGATGCAAAGTACTGTATGGCTCTACTATAGCAAATCTATAATTTTATTGTTCAAATACTTGTATTCAAATATTTTATAATCAGAGCAATTTTTGACTGCACGATCTCTTCATTTCTGAGAGAGCGACCCATGTTGACTATGGGTTTGTCAGCCTCTCCTCTCCATACTGCCAGTCACATGTTTTGAGTTTGTATTGTTAGTTGTATGCAAGGCATTACTGTTATACAATTTTAATGGATACCTCTTTTTAAGACTAGGAAATGTTTGTCATTTCTGTATAAGGTTTTCTTCTACTAATACTTCAGCAGCTCCTTTTTGGTTGGCAGTGTGTGTGTGTATGTGTGTGTCTGGTTGCACATCTTTATTGCCAACCCTTCTGTCTTAATTTTAGATATTTCTTTCATAAGTAGTATATATATGAATTAAAGAGAAAACATAAGATTTTGTCTTTTAATTTTTTAAAATGTTTATTCATTTTTTGAGATAGAGTGAGTGGGGGGAGGGAGGAGAAGAGAAGGAGACACAGAATCTGAAGCAGGCTCCAGGCTCCAAGCAATCAGCACAGAGCCCAATGCAGGGCTTGAACTCACAAACCATGAGATCATGACCTGAACCAAAATTGGACGCTTAACTGACTGAGCCATTCAGGTGCCCCCAAATTTTGTCTTTTAAAAAAAGTTTCACCCATTCAAATTCATTTATTATGAGTATCAGTAAACTCGAAATTATGTCTGCAATATAATTTTTGTTCCTATTTACCATGCTTTACTTTGCTTCTTTATTTCCCCTCTACTCCTACTTTCTGTTGAATCAGTTTTTTATTCATTTTTTTCTCTATATGCTTGTCAATTGCACATTCAACTTCTACTTTTTGGTGGATAATCTTGTTGAACTCTCAGAGTTCACTTCCCACGATGGTGTTCTATCAAATGCTCTTCCCTACAGGGTGATTTTGTGGTTGCCTTAGATCCAACTCTGTGGGGTTCAGAGTCGTGGACAAAGTATCATGTGAACAACTTTGTCTACATGTTTCTCCATGTGGATGGAATAGTTCTGAACTTTATACCTACACAGGGACATGGGCTTAGTTCCTTTCTTGGGCTGTATGTCTATTTCTGGCTGGAGATAAACTGCCTGACATGGGCAGAGTCAATCCAGACTTCCCTGGTGGGCCGGCTGTAAGCTCCTGGCTCCCGGGCTTCACACAGGAGCCTGCCCTGGCTCAGTGATCCTATCACCAGCGACTGGTCTCTGTTCCAGTTCTTAGTGGCACTTCAGTTTCCGCTTATCACTTTGGTTTCCTTCTCCATTATATGCTTGGGAATATCTTCCTTTCTTCATTCTCTTTAACACGGTTATATACATGTTATTAAGTTAACAAACATATCTCACATTCCTATATGTTGAGATGGAGGCAGGAGGTTGGTTTCTTGAGCTGAGAGTCCCATATTAATTATTCATACATAAATTAGACTGCAGCTGAATGACCGATGTGTGTTGGAACACTTTGGGGTAAAATTCTCTCTGTGAAGATTCAGGAAGGAGGCGTCCCTATCCTCTGCAAGCAGCCCTAAAGCCGCATCTTCTTGGTTTCTCCTGTGCCTTTTCAGTTCTCTTTGGGCTCTTGAAAGAGAACTGGCCATCCTGCTGCCCCTGCTCCCAACCTCACTGGCCTGGACAGGAAGCCCAACAACTTCTCCTGAAATACCCACAAGCAGTTTGAAGGGCAAAAAAAGGCAATGCGACAATGAAATAGCAGAAACAAAATTGCTGTGACATAGGTGGAGAGGGAAAGGCTAAGAAGGAGCTTTTCCCAGGGGTGGTTTCTTTTTTTTTTTTAATTTTTTAATGTTTTATTTATTTTTGATACAGAGAGACAGAACATGAGAGGGGGAGGGGCAGAGAGAGAAGGAGACACAGAACCAGAAGCAGGCTCCAGGCTCCAGGCTCTGAGCTAGCTGTCAGCACAGAGCCTGATGCGGGGCTCAAACCCATGAACATGAGCTCTGACCTGAGCAGAAGTCGGAGGCTTAACCAACTGAGCCCCCCAGGCGCCCCCCAGGGGTGGTTTCTAAACTGTTCTGGATTTGGAGAAGAATATTGGTACAATTTTGATGGGGATGGCATTGAATGTGTAGATTGCTTTGGGTAGTAATGACATTTTCACAATGTTTATTCTTCCGATCCACGAACAGGGAATAATTTTCCATTTCTTGGTGTCTTCTTCGATCTCTTTCATAAGTTTTCTATAGTTTTCATCATATAGGTCTTTTACATCCTTGGTTAGGTTTATTCCTAGGTATTTGATGGTTTTTCGTGCAATCGTGAATGGGACCAGTTTCTTAATTTCTCTTTC
>NC_043703.1:114996674-115288112 GCF_006229205.1 Suricata suricatta
AAAAAAAATAATAAACTGTTCTGGACACTAAACAAATGTGTTCAGACATTTGCCCGAGGTAGTGCTGGACTGGCTCTAGACCTACTGGTTGGGGGGACTCCCAGCCCCTGGAGCCTCCTCTCTGTCTGTGGGATCTGCATCAGAATGCTCGGTATTTGGGTGCTGCCACTGCTCAGGTTTCCAGGGTGTTGTTACCTGGACCCCGTGCATGGTTCCCCAACCTTCTTCCTGCCTTTTTGAGTCAGGCAAACTCACTGCTTTCTTGTTGAGACTTGTAAGAGCCTCTCTGCCTCTTGCCCACTCAGGAGAGCACACTAATCCTAAGCATCATTTATTAAGCACATACAGGTGCTTCATGTCAGACAGACCCTGTGCTAAGGGCTGTGTCTTCTTTCACACTGTGGGACCCTTATGTATGAGTGCTATCATAGTGTGGGGACTAATGTTATCACCATTTCACAGATGAGGACACTGAGGCTGACAGAATCGAAGCCCCTGGCCCAAATGCACACACCTGGCACATAGCAGAGCTGGGAATGAAACCCAGATTCATCTCATCTCAAAGGCTGGGCTGTTTCCTCCACACATTTCTGCTGAGGATATAGTAAGGGGTAGTTGTGATATCAGTGTTTGCTTCCATGGCAGCTTCCAAATTGCCAGTTGTGGCTGGGGGAGAGAGGCTCCACTATTCACCACTTCTCCAGAAAGTAGCAGAGCCCTTCCAAGGTCTCCTGGAAGGAACTCAGCGCATTGCGAAAGATGGCTGATGAGATCTTTCCATTAGATTTGGGAGGCAGGGAGGTAGTTCTGGGGACCCAGGAGGCAAATATCAGGCGACGAGTGAGTAAAGGCTAGCCCTGACCACAGGGAAAGAAGGAAGTGGTGGAAAACTATTTGGGGGTCGCTTGTGGCCTGAAGCACCCCTCTACTCACACCAATCAGGCAGCTGCCATTTATGGGAAAGTCTCTCTGTACTGTCCCCTCCCTCTTCTACAGGTATTCCCAGCTTCCACGATCTCTCCCAATTCAAATGCAGCTTCAGAACCACCTGATCCAGAGGGGCTAATTTATAGTCTACTTACTTCCCCTCTAGCCATCTTTCAAAAGATGGGTGAACTTATGCCAGAGGAGGGAAAGACAACCCATGGCAAGGGTTAGTACCCAAACTCTCCAGTGGGCTCTCCAGGAGGCTCCTTCCCATGTCCAGCAGCTCCGTCCTTGCTGCAGCAGTCTGTGTTCCAGGGCTCGTACCCACGGAGGACCCTGTCCACCGTCCACAAGGTTTGCCTGGAGAAGGGAGTCTGCACTCGGGTAACTGGGGCACCAGTTCCCCGAGCCTGTCTTCCAAGATGCCCAACTGCATCTGTTCCCATCTGCTACTTTGAGAGGTCCTGTTGATGCTTGGCCCAGGGGCAGCTCAGCTCCTTCTCTTGCATGAGGCCTGGACAGCTCCAGGCTCCAGTCGCCTGGATCTGGGTTGTATGAAATAGACTTCCCTGACCCTGATGTCCTGACCTCAGAGAGGCCAGGTGACCCTGCAGTCTGAAAGCTCTCTGGCTCAGGGCTCTTAGAATCCTTGTTTTCCCTTAATGCTAATTTCTCCCTTTCCCACTTAGCCTCTCTGAAACAGGATGGTGTGGCTGATGGAAATGGGCTCCAGGTCCTTCCCCTCCACTGAACACCACTGTGTACATCTAGAATTCATCTACTTCCTCCTCCCAGAAAGGGAAGACTATGAGTCAGGAAGGGATAAGTTAAACTGCATTAACAAACCTCAAATCCCAGTGGTTTGGAGTAGTGAAGACTGATTTCTCATTCATGTTCCATTGTCCACTGTGGGTGGGTTGGGGTCCTGTCCATGATGTCATTGTGTGGGACCCAGGCAGAGAGAGTAGCAATTTGGAATAGTGCCTGCTTCTGTGACAAAGGGGGAGCTCTGGAGGGCTTGATATTGACAGTGAAATGCTCTGGTCTGGAAGTCATGCACATCACATGGCCCACCACCCACAAAGGGACTGGGAAATGTGTTCCAAAGGCAGAAAGGTGGAAAACATTTGCCCTGTGGTTAGGCAAGGACACATTTCTAGAAGGGTGAGGAGCTGGGGTTTCAGGTGGGTTGTCAGAAGTCACCAGGTACCTGGGGAGATCTATTCTCCCAATTGCTACTTCATTCAACACTATTGACTTTGAAGCTAGACTGTCCTGGTTTAAGTTTGAATGCTGCCATGAGCTATGTGTAGAACTTTGGGCAAATTGCTTGGCTATTGTAAGCCTCTGTTTCCTCATCTGTAAAATGGGAGCAATACCATCCAAGAAGCCATAGCAGGTAGGTGCTAGGGCCAAGATTCCCAAAACCCTAAGTCTTCACTGGTTAAAAAGTAAATAAATAAAAATATTGCTCCCCTCACCCCCAGCTCACCTCTGGCTGTTTAGGAATACCCATGGACACAAGATGGCAGTGAAACCTCTCCCTTGTCCTGCTTGCCCATTCTTTTCTATCTCTATCCCAGAGCCCAGATTTCTCCCCCGTGCTCTGGATCCTCCCTCCAACCCGAACTCCACACTGGCCTGAATGTAGAGCTTGCTCTCAGCTCTTCCCTAGTCATTTGCTGAGGACTGGTGGCCAGTCTGCTTCAGACTTGTTCAACCCAGGTTCTCCCCTGCCCCTGACTCTCACTGCACATGGAATGACCCCGCATGGCTGGTGGCTCTGATCCCCAGGCTTTCTCAGCCCTGGAGTGCACTTGGGAAGGATCTGGGGAGTCCCCTCAGCAGAAAGGAGGGAAAGATTATAGAATCACTCTAAACAAGGCAAAGCCAAGCCATTTATCTTGAGACATTAGTCACTGAGCTGCTGACACAGGAAAACATGCTGTACTCTTGGCAATTGCCATTTACATTAAAACAGGATGATTTATGGAATTGAAGGCTTGAGACCCTTGCAGACTACCCCACCCACCTCACTCTGTCCCAGGAAGTGCCAGAGGCTGGGGGCTGTAGCTTCCTTGGGGGAGAAGGTCTGGCCTTGCCCCAGGCAAAACAGGTGCCCAGAGTCCCAGCCCCATTCCCTTCCAGGTGCACATTGGCCATGGAACCGAAGAAGGTGCCTCAGCCTCCCAGAGCTGCGCTCACTCGGTTCAAGGTCAGCATCACATTTTCTGTTTTCTTTTTTCTTGGCTATGACTGTTCAGCATTTGGAAGGAAGGGCTTTCAATCCCCACACTTCCCTGTATTTGAAAGATGACACCAGCAGTGAAGATTTGGAGACTCTATACATACAGCCCTCTCTCCCTCCAGCTCTCCTTCCCTCTCCTCCCCTCTCCTTTTTCTACTCCTCTTCCCCTCTCCCCCCATCAAGCACACATGATTGTTTCAGATTGGGATGAAATAGGGATGAAAATTGTACTGCTGAGAGCTGATGCTCTTTCCAGCTTAAGTAATATGGAATAGATAAATCAGGAGAAAGGGAAGTTGGGAGAAGTTGCGGGCCCACCATTTTCTCCCAGTCTCCCTTTTCACCCCAGATGACCTTCTCAGCCATAATTATGCATAGGACAGGTGCCTTCTCAGCCTTGCATCCATCTTGGTGCTCCTGGCTACCAGGTTCTTTGCACCCATGCTTTGCCTATATAGTCAAGGGTGGGTGGAGCCATGACTTGGCCTGAGCGATGGGGGAATCATATTCTCCAGATCTCACTGATTGGTTCAGAGATGGGGATTTGACGAAGTCATAGCCAATGAGCTTCAAGGAAAGATTTGTTGTAATTCTGAGTGAGTAAAGCCCTAGCAAGAAAGGGAGGGTGAGAGAAGGTGTGCATGTTTTTGGCATCGAGAAGGGTGATATCACTGCTGGATAGAAGAGGAGAGCTGGAAGGTGCTGGAGGGTCACCTTGTGAAGGTGATATTAGAAGACACAGAGAGAAACCGAAACTCTGGTGATGTCCACTAAGCTGCTGGGTCGAGCTTCTCTGGCTCAATCTGTTGAGTTTGGGTTAAAAGTCAACATATTCCCTTTGTTGTTTATATTAGTCTGAGGTGGCCTTTTTGTCACATACAGACATAAGAGCCCAACCAGAACAGTAAGTAAGTGTGATAAGGGCACAGTGTGATACCCAGCCTCTGAGCCTTTCCTTAGGCTGTTCCATCACTGAGAACACCACTGTTTTCTAGCAGAGCTCTAGTCTTCTTCCAGTATTCCATAACACAGTCCCCCAGATGCTCTCCATGACCCGGGAACCCAGCCTACCCCTGGGGCATGCCCTGTGCTGCAGGTAACTCTGCTGCACTAGTTGGTTCACATCCACCTTCTGCACCAGAAGACAGACCTGTCCTTGCCTCCAGTTCCTGTGGTCCTTGGCACATAGTAGGAGAACAGTTCTCCTGAGTCACTATCCTGGTGAGAGGGAGGAGTTAGGGGGTGGGGGAAAGCAGGCCGACCTCAGTGTTGTGGAGGGGAGGTGTGTGTAAGAGCCCTGATCAGAAGTTGTGAAGGCCTGAATTAGAACTGGGCAGTGGAAGTGAGATTTGGGACAAGGAGAGAAATTACTTTTGAAAACAAGAGGGGAAAACCCTGTAAACTGGAGCTGAGAACTGTGGGCTTTCACGTGGGAAGTGTGGTGAGCAGCATGGGAATCCTAGTACAGGATGACAGAGATTAGCCTCAAGTTGGGGTGGGGAGTGGTGGGGCGATGCAGCCACAGTGTCCTGATCCTCTGTGCTTCCCTGATGAGACAGCCAAGTGAGCAGGTACTGGACTCCCCCTGCTGACCTAATTTGTCCAAAATGGTAGACTTTGATTGATTTTGGACGGCACTTTAATGCTTCAAGTGACAGAGGGATGTAACTGCAAACTGATCCCGGACATCAGCCTCGGGCCGGGGAATTGGTGTGCCCTCCCAGCTTCCACTCTCCCTGAAGTGAGCAAATGCCATTTTGAGGATGCGTGAAGCTAGCCCCAGTGGCACTATCTTTTCTCTTTGGGCTATGGACAGTCTGGCCTTCCACCCTGGCTGCTGCCTAGCAGGGATAAAGGGCAACTGGGCAGAGTGTTGAGGAGCAGAAGACTTGAGGCCTCTATCCCAGCCAAGAGCAGACACAGAAGTAGGGAACCAGGGGCATGGGCAGGAGGAGGAGGGGTGAGGAGGGGGCCACCTTCAGAGGCTTTTGAGGGTACTTCAGCTCTGCCCAGTCCCAGCTACCGGAGTAGGACCTGCAGATTTTGTTGCCAGCAGAGGAAGGGGCTTCCCGTGTGCTCCTAGGCCAGTCTTCTGGCTCAGAGCCAGTGTGGAGTAGAAATTGGGGTGGTGGGGTGTAGCCTAGCAGGGAAGGGAGTCAGACTCTAGCCTGTCCCTACCCAGCATCAGTTCCCTACAACTTTCAGCCTAGAAGTTGATGCTACCCATTCAAGGGGCAAATCCATCCAGCCTGGGACTTCTACCCAGCTAGAGTCCTTAATAAGCATCTCATCTCAGTGCCATGGGTGAGTTTTGGGCCCTCACAGAGCTGCCATTCTGCAGCCCTTTGACTAATGGGCACTTTGTGGGCTCCTAAGTCTGGTTGGCTTTAATTCCACTGTCTGCCTCATTCTTGGTTTTGCTACTCTTTACTTAGGCCTATACTACTCCACCCTTTCTCCATCCTTACACCCTCTGCCAGCCCAGCCCTTCCCACTGGCAGGGACCCTGCTTTACTCCTGATGGAAAGCTCAGAGCTGGAGCACAGTCACCAGGAGGTCCTCTGAGCACTTTTGAGACCTCCAGTGACTTCCCCCTTCACCCATGTTGGCCCCGACAGTGTTGGCTTAGGGCTCCCAAGAGCTTTTGGCTTGGATTGAGGAGGAATGGAGTTCAGTAAGGCACCCCAGGAGTGGGCTTATCTCTCCGGTCCCTTTTGCCCCTGTGTGTCCCTCTCTTTCTGCCCAGCCACATTCATGCACAAGTCTTTATATAGACATATTATTTCATTTCTCTTGGGTATATATCTTGGAGTGGAATGGCTGAATGATATAGTTGGTATATGTTTAGTTTTGGAACAGATTCACAAATAGTTTTCCAAAGTACTTGTCCCATTTTACGTTCCCTCCAACTGCCTCTTTACCAACACGTGGTATTGTTAATCTTTGGTCAGGGCTGAGGCCAGGTGGCTTACGGCAGCCAGAGGAAAGGGACACAGCTGGAGTTGAGGTGCAAGCAGAGAGTGAGCCAGGGAGGAAGAGGTTGGGTTTGAGAATGCACCGTGCTTTTTCAATCTCACTGCCATTGCTTATCAGTCCTATGAGCTTGGCAAAGGACTCGAACTTTACAATGCTTCCAGTTTTTGACCTGTGAAACAGGGATGTCACATCTACTTTGGTGGAGATTAAATGAGATAAAGGATGTAAGTGAACGTAATTTCACAGTGCCTGGCACCATGGACGCTGTTTGTCTATACAGTGTCTTCGCATGAATTAAGGCAAAAAGTGCCCCCTTTTCCAGGTTGATTCAGGCCTGAGCCAGGGTGCTGGGAACTGCATTTTGATGCTGTTGTTGCCCAGACGGGAGGCTTTGGCAGCACCCAAATCACACAGTTATTCGCAGGGATTCTATTTGTCCCACACATTCTCAATAGAAGCACCTGGAAGTTGAAAGTAAGAGGTGAATATATTTGTCATTAGGATCTTGTGTGTGCTCATCCCTCCCCTTGCAGCCCTCTCACTCGTGCTGGTGACTTCCCTATCCACCACCACCAGCACCTTGAGTCTCTGAAACCTTAAACACCAATCTCCAGGTCAAATCCCACTGGGGGAAATGTCTTTGGAGTTTGGTATCTGTTTGGGCTCATAGAGAACCCTGCTTACATTCATTCTCGTGTTCTTGGAAAAAATTAAGTATCACAGAGATTTATGTGAGAGAACAGCATTTACGGGAACTGGGCTTGATCTTTGTTTGGGGAGAGAGAGACACACAAAATATTCAGGGGCTTCAGGAAATATGGCCAGAGCAGAGAGGTCCTGAGGAGCTAGAGACAAAATTGTAGGACTCCAGCATGGTCTGAAATGTTGCTGGGTTTCTGAGTTGAAGCCTTTGGTCAGGGAAGCATCCTTGCTTGCTTGGCCCAAACGGACAGTAGGCCAGGACACATTTACCCAAAATGAACTCGAGGGAGACGGCCTCAGCTCAAAGCAGGCAGCTCAGGAGATGAACAACGCAATGAAACCAGGCCTTTGATTTATGTGTTTACATCCTCAAAAGGAGCTTTTCTTTACCTGAGGACTTTTGGCCTGGTTCCTTTAATTATGAGAACAGGACATGTAAACTTTGTTTATAGAGAGGCTGGGGTGGGCCAGGAGGCAGAGGCTCTTGGAGCTGGAGGCTGGGCAGCCCTGAGAATGAGGAGAATTTTGCTTCTGAGCATTTTATCTCTCATCCTTTAGCCCCTGCACTCAGTAGGGCTCCCTGGTGGAGTGACACATCAGTCATTTCTGAGAGATTCTGGTGAGTCACTGGCGAAACACTGGTACTTTTCCAAAATTGAGCTACCAGTGACCTCAGGAGTTGAATTGTGTGTGCAGGAGAGCGTGCAGCCCCAAGTGCCCCACCCCAGGGCTTTTGCTTGCTGGAGACAAGGGAGAATCAGAAAGGACAGAACACGCCAGTAACTTCAAGCAGGCGAAATTGAGGGAGATCAACTTCCCTTTTTTTGGCCACATAAAATAGATCAAAGTGGACTGTCATTTCTTTTTCCAGCATAAGAGAGTGAGGTTAGACTTCAGGAGAGCTCTGTTCAGCCAAGGAAACTCACTAGACTCCACTTGCCTCCAGTCTTTCAGGCCTGAACCTTGCCAGGCCCTGGAGAGTTGGGTCCCAGGTGAGAAGTGACAGGGGCAGTGGGTTGGGGTGCAGGGGGCAGCGTTAGTGCAGGAAGACTGCCTGGAGGAGACCACTGTGGCTAGGGGCTGGACAGGGGTCAAGCTGGAAACGTCCCCCCACCCCTGGCGCTCCCCTCTCCCCGGCCCCTCTGGCCATAGTGCCACTTCTGAAGGTGAAAGTCACCTTTCTGGGCTCTCCTGCTCTCCCGACTGCCTGCCGCCACCTCCACTGCCACCACCACTGGGGTGGGGAAGCGAGTGACATAAATCCTTCCCAGTCCCTGTCCCGCAGCGCTTGCCTGCGCGGCCGCAGGGAGAAGGCTCCAGCAGCTATAAATCACCATCCCCTCCCGTGGGCCGCCTGCCCTTCATCACAGTGCTTTACGGCGCTGACATGGGCCACGATTTAGTGGGCCCAGCCAGACTGAGGCCGCCTCATTGAAATACCCCATCCACCCCATTCCACCTCCTCCCCTTGGAATTAAGGCCACCCATAAATTCTGGAGATGCCCATTTGCATATCCATCTGCATACATTTGCCCCTCAAATTGCCTGAGATGGAACTCACAGAATTCCTGGAGCCTGCTGGGACTGAGAGTTTCTGTTGTCCCAACTCTTGTTGAAGAAGGGGAAACTGAGGCAATGGGGAGACAGGGACCTGTTGGTGGCACAGTAGAAGGCAGGGGCAGAATGGGGGGTTGGCCCAGAAGAGATTTAGCCACATATAGGTCTGGGAGTCAGAAGTTGAGTGAGGAACAGTGGGCAGATTTGACCTTCTGGCTGGCTAGGCTGAGGGGCCAGGAGCTGCAGGGGTGAGGACAGTGGGAGAACACTGGGGAAGGGCCAGCACCAGGATGCCGGAGGATACCTCTCAGGAAGGTTCCACAGTGGTGGGAGGAGCAGAGGGAGCAAAGGCCTGCCCTTGAGGGAAGGACCATCATGTGTGGGCTCACCAGGAGGCCCCTCTACAGAATGGGAGAGGTTGGGGGAGTAGGTGCTACCTGGGGGGTGGCCCAGGCAGGCCTTGCAAGACAGACTGAGGGTAGAGGCTAGGAGTGTACACACCAGGGCCTTCTCTAACTCCTTCAGCCTCAAGGTGGTGCCAACCATGACCAGGCCCCTCTCTGAACATGAATCATCTGTTGGGAAGGGCCAAAGCCTGGTGGAAGCCTATGGAGCAGCCAGATTCTTCTACTTAGCATGAGCTCCCCTGCCCCACACCCCCAACACCAGTCTAACCTCTACTGTGGCCGAGAGCATTTTATTCATTCAAAGATGGCTTCTCTGGACAACTTTTGACAGGTCCTGTCCAAGGGTGAGTGCCCACTGAGCCCATCCCTCGTGTTCCTTTTCACTCAAGATAGGACCCTAGAGCTGAGGCTCAGATCTCTGTAGGCTCTCAGGGCAAGGTAGGGCCACAGCAGGGCCAGCTAGCCTTGCCCTCCTTGACCATAGTCCCCAGTCAGTCTTCCCAGGAGAAGCCCCATGGTTGGGACCCAGTGTCGCCAGCTCGGTCCAGGGCTAGTTGAAGACCAAGTCAGGGAGCTGCTCTGTCCAGATAGGATACTCTGGCTTCTGCATGTCTACCCCCTTCCCTATCCCTGCCCTTCTGTCCCTCACCCTTGTGGTGTGTACTTCACATGTTTCTGATTGACTCTTTGGAATACTTTCTCATCACGGACTTGTGTTGCAACAGTGTGGGGAGCAGTAACGTTTGAGGGAAGCCTGCCACTCCTGAAATCCAGAGTTCTGACAGGATTGGGGTGGGTTTTTCCAGCCTGTTGTCATTGCCAGACCTGGGGGCTCCCTTCTTCCCTCTCCCAGGGTAGGACCTGGAGGCCCAGATGGGGAGCCCTTCTCTCAAAGCTTCCTTTCACTGCTCAGTCCCCCTGTCCACCCTGTGTCACCCCACCCCATCCCACTACCAAAAGGCCAGGGAACAAATCCCAAGCAGGCATAGTGGGGGTGAAGGACTCTGTGCGACTGAGCCCTGACACCAATGTCTGTGCCCCAAATCTTCTATGATCCCTCCAGGGCTCTGTCCTGAGCAGCCCAGATGAGGCCAGCTCTCCCAAGATGGGGCTGCGTGTCCCTAACACCCTCGCTCCTTTCTGTTCCCTCTCGCGCCAGCCCCTGCTCTCCTCTCTCCACAGCCATCCTGGGGCTGTTCTGTTTTCTCTTCTCTCTCAAACTTTCAATGGTTTCCCCAGGCTTGGGGAGATGTCTCTTTCCTCCAGCCCCCTGCTCTCAGGGTAAATGACCCCCATGAAGTGCATAGAGGGGCTGCCAGGATTCCAAGACACTGAAAGAGCATCTTGGAGTGTGGATGGAAGAGAGCAACAGAGATGAGACACAACTATGTCTATGCAGCCTTTTAGTAAGACAGAGTAATGATAAAGGATAGGATATGGCCCCCATTAGCTCTGGGATGGTGGGAATCACAGAGGCAGGGGAATAGCTTAGAAGGCAGTCCCAGAGCCACCCCGCTCACATTTGCTGAGATTCTTAGAAAGCGCTGTTCAGACTTTGTGGCGGCACAGCAGCAGGCCTGGGCAGAAGGGCCCCTCATCTGGAAGCCTTTAAGGTCTCCCTCCCCCTCTTCTCCAAATAGCTTGTTCCCAGAAAACAGGAGGAGAAGTTACCCAACAACAAGTTGGGGCTTCCTGTGGGGCTGGTGATCCCCTCCCCTGCCTCTCTTGGTGCACCAGACCCTCACCTGCTCCCCAGGCTCTGCCCAGCCAGGCTAGTTACATAGTGTAGAGCTGGTTTCTGTCCCCTCGTACAAGATATGGGTGTACAGCTTGCCTTCCCCAGGAAGCCTTCCAGAGCCACCTCTCCTCACTCCGGGAACTCCTGCACCCACTTTGTGAACACACGCACCTGGCCTTTATGTGTCCTTTCAATTCCATTCTAGGTCAGTTGGTCTGTTTGCAATTGTTCTCTTTTTTTCATCTGGGATGGGTTGGAAGAGTATTTTAGGGGTTGATGAGCCCTCCTTTTTTATTTTACATAATGGAAAACTGAGGCTTGGAGAGGCAAAATCACTTGCCCCAATATAAGCCGAGATGGAAGTAGACTCCAGCTTCCCTCCACTCCAATGCAGGGGCCTGTTGGCCTCCCAGCATGTCCATGTGGCTGTGCCTGTCTCCCCTGTCTGATAGCATAGGCCCAAAGAGCCCTAGAGTTCTGGTTTGCTGACCTGATGTGAGCTCGGGCACAGTCAACTTGCTGCCTGGGTGCAGAGGCT
Organism: Suricata suricatta; assembly: GCF_006229205.1. Taxonomy (NCBI): domain Eukaryota; kingdom Metazoa; phylum Chordata; class Mammalia; order Carnivora; family Herpestidae; genus Suricata; species Suricata suricatta. Next base: position 115,007,768 of record NC_043703.1, read on the forward strand.
GGCAGAAGCCGAAAGGTAGGTGAGCAGGTAGATGGGGATGGGCAGGACTGGCCGCTGGCTTGGGGTGGGGGGCAGTGTGTGGAGTCTTCAGAGGAAGGAACTGGGGCCCACCAAGGCTGAACCCTCCTCAGGGGGCCCTGGCTGCCACCCTGCACACTGACCAGTTGATGTAGCTCCTGACCTGCTCACTTGGCATCTGAGGACTTCTGCTTTGGGGCAACTGGGAATGAAAAATCTCCAACTGAAAGGTTTTTTTTTTCTTACTTTTAGACAACCAGAGTTCACTTTTAGAAGGCATCCCAGTCCCTGTAAGATCCTACCATAAGTCGGTGACTGCTGGGTCTCAGTTACTTCATCTTTAAAGTGGGGACAACAGCACATAGGCTTCCTGAGGAAATTGGAAATGGCTTTTGAAGGATAGGAAAGAAGAGCAATGAGAACCTTCTAGAGCAAAGCATGGGCAAAGATTCAGAGGGTTGACTGAGCACTGACTGTTTTTTGAATATGGAGGAGGCCATATTCAGCGGTGTGACTCAGGACAAGTGCCTTAACTTGTCTGTACCTCAGTTCCTCACTTGTTTAGAGAGGATTATAATAGCATCTATCGGAGATAGTTGAGGCCATATTTGTAAAAGTGAGGTAATATTTATTTGTATAATTCTTACATTAGTGCCTGACATGTAATAAGTACCCTGTGAGAGGCTTATGTATTTTTATTCACGTATTTAATTATATGGTTTTCTTTGTACTGTCTATTTTAATTCCTATAAGCAACACAAGATGGCGTTTAGTTAAGCTTGTGAGTTCTGGATGCTGGGCCTGAGGGCCAAGGCCTTTCAGGGAGAGAGATCCTGGGATGTGTATACACAGCTTTCTCACTCAAGATGTTGCGCTGTCTGGAAGGCCCTCCTGGACTCTGAATTCTTCCCAGGGTGTTGGGGAGCTCTCCTGTGCCTCTGGGTCTGGGGCGGGGTCTTGTCTAGGAGGGAAGGCTAATCTCAAGGCTCTAGGGCTTTCCAGTTCCACTGTGTCCACAACCCCTGGACGGTGAGCAGGAGCCCGGATAGGAGGTCATTGTGTCAGGCCTCACTAGCCTGCATGAGGGACCAGAGATCCCACAACCCTGACACGGGGGGTAGCCTGCATAGAAGAGGGTGAGTGTGTGGGGAGGGGGCATGTGTGACCAAGGATTGCAGCTCCAAGTGAGAAATAAGCAGGGGCAGATGGAGCCCAGAGCACAAAGTTCCTGTTTTCACGCAAATGTCTGGGACAATCAAAGTCAGGGGGGCAGCCGGGGTGGGGGGTGGGGTTGGGGTTGGACGGGAACTAGACACAAACAGGGTGGGAGGTATAAAAGGAAGATGCCATGTCAGCAGAATTAGTTCTTATTCAAAGAGTTGCCATTGAATTGGTTGGGGAATGGGAGTGGCCTTTCTAGCCCCCTGCCTAGGGGCCTTGGCTGGTGGGCTAGGACACAGGCTAGCCAGAGGAATGGTCTGGGCCTGTGCCTGCTGGGGACACCAGGCAGCAAGTACTCCTCCTTGCATTTCCTGGCCTTTGATGCCCAGCATCAAAGCAGGGCCAGCGCTCTTGGCCTTCTGGGCTCCTGGCAGCTCCTCCCTGCCCTCGGGTCCAGGCTGTGTGGTTGTGCTTGTGGGGCATCATGGTAGGCCCCAAGTGAGCTAGGACGGCAGGGATGAGGGCCTTTTCCCACTGTGGGGCTGCCAAGAGCTGCAACTGTGGGCATGGCTCATATCCGCTGTTTGTGCATGCCTGTGCTTGTCACGCTGGCTTCCAGAGGTCACTAACACCCAGCCGTGGGGGGCTGGGGCCCATGTGGCCCAGATCAATGGCAAGAGCCAAGATTAAGAGCCTGCAGCCTATGGTGAAGGCAGAAGGTGGAGCAAGAAAGCTGCAATGTTGACCATGCAAACTGGTGTTTCACTGGCTCTCATCGAGGAAGGATTCAGAATTGGTTTAGAGGAGAGTCCCCCTACACAGACCTTCCTCAGAGAGACCCCCTAACTCCCCTACTGACCTTCAGGGCTCCATTCTGGGAGGTCTTCCTTTCTTCTGCTCGAGTTTCCACCAGACCTGATTCCCCTCAGGGAAATAGCCCCAGGGGTCATCCACTGCTGAGAGGAGGGCCACCTGGAGTTCTGCCCTGAGTGTCCAGAGGTGCAAGTGAGCCCTTCTTGATGCACTACGTAGATTTGTAAGGGTCCCATACTCACAGGGAAGCTTTCCTGGGTACCTTCACCTGTGGTGCTCTTGAGAGGGCTTCAGGTTCAAGAGGCTGCCTCAGCTCAGGGCAAACCACTTCTTGCCTGACTCCTTCCACCCAGGCATCTGTCAGCTGGTGCTGCCTCAGTTTCCCTTTGAAAGAAGTATGCAAGGAGATGCTGGGCACAGGCCAGGCTAAAGGTAGGAGGTGGGCAGTGTAGGGGTTCTGAAAGGAAGGCAAGGCAGGCAGAAGCTTCTGCAGTCACAGAGCTGCACGTCAGGGAGAGGGGTCCTTGGGTAGAATGACAATAGTGCCCGTGCCAGCCTGCGTGCCAGCAGCAGGGCCCTGGCTCTCCATGGTACCCGCCCATGTGGAGAGGATTAGGGCCCGGAAAGACATGTTTTTCCCTCTTCTTTCTTGGAAGGAGGATCAAGGGGACCTGGTGACAGCCCAGAGATTCTGAGCGTGTGGACAGCCTTGCTTCCCTTCCTGTCCATCTTCCAGGCAGCCTGGGAGATGCACACCATCTGCTGGCAGCCCCAGACCTCAAGTTCCCAGCGAGCCCAGAAAAGGAGCCACTGGCAGGACCTGCCTTTCCATTCCCAAAGCCCCCGAAAGGGGGACCAAGGGGAACACTGGGCTGGGGGCTTTATGCAAAATGGTTATAGGGCTTAATGGACCTAAGAATAGTTGGTCCAGGCTGCAAAGGTGTAGGGGCCCCTCCCACCCTGACTTTCCTGTGAAGCCGGGGGCCAACGCTGGTTCAGGGGAAGGAGTTACAGGCCCTGCTAGTCCTGGAAGGTGGGATTGGGATTGGGGCTGAGACCGAGGTTGGCCTTGGGATCTTGGTCTTGTCTGGGTTTATTTGTGGCGGGTGTGTGTGTGGCGGGGGTTGGGGAGGGGAATTCCTAAACCCAGATCCATGCACACACACATGCGTAATTCTATGAACACAGGCACAGTGCTCGCATATAGTAGGTACTCAGTAATTGATGGATGGATGGATGAATTTGTGAATGAACAGCCCTGATAGTTCTATCCCAGGGGGCTTTTCTTCCTCTGTACTCAGAGCCTTATTTTTTGAGGCTCTTCTATTCTTTATTCCTTCCTGGTGATACACTCTGGGTTATCTGGGGTGGTTTCTCCACTCTCTAACTCTTAGTATGGAATTAAATTGTGGTTCCTGGGGTAGGAGCCCTGATCTAACCCCCACAAAGCTCCGATATCCTGGTCTTGGGGTTCAGCCAGTCTACGCCACTGGCTTCTTAGGTCATGTGGCCTTCAGAATCTGGGATTGGACACAGAATGGCAATTGCTGTTCCAGTGTGGGCTGTGCCCCAGTGGGCAGTCAGGTGGGTGGGCAGCTTGCTTTGGTTGTGGTGAGGTTGGAGCTGGGGCTTGGGGAACAGGCAGAAGTAAGACTAAGACAGGAATTGCCAACCTGAAAATACGTGTGAGGCCAGGAACCCCTCACTCCTGTACCTGCTACGACCCCACTCTTCCCTGCTCCATATGATGTGTGTGCAAGTACTCTCAGGAGCACATTCAAGAATGAAATCTAAAGTGTTTAAGTCTGGTCTGCACAGGGATGGAGCAGTCAGAATGGACTCCACGCAGAAGCAGCTGCAAGTTAGCCCCATGGTACCTCTTTGCTTCTCTCCTCCCCTCCTTCCCCTGTCCTAACCACACCCCCCTCCCTTTCTCCCCCTTTCTTCTTCTTCTCTTGGGCACTGCAGATTGAGTGGTACCAGTTGCCCTCTTACTGTTATGCCTATCACTAAGAAGCTAGAAACTTTCAGGCTGGCCCAGGTTTTGACCTTGATAGGTGACTGTGTCTCCTCAACCTCCTCTGAAAACTTAGCATAGGCGAACATGGCAGGACTGAGCATGTGGGTGCAGAGGGGATCGAGTCCTTAGTCCTTGGCTAGCAGTGGGGTCTGGAGGACTCTGAACTTGGTGCTCATGCTTGGTTTTCAACAGGAACCTTCTTTGGAAGTGACTCAGTATGATCAAAGCTACTCTGCCACACACCCAACTGGATTCCCAAGGACACCTATTCCTGAGCCATATGTCCTAGGGTTGCTGAGCAGCAGAATGGTCAGGGAAATGGCTGGGACCTGACCCGAGACAGGACCTGGCACCTCTGAGGTTGAACCTCACTCTGTGTGTCTGGATGTGCACATGTGCACATATTTTCTCATGTTGACAGGCGTATGCATATGTATGTACGTGCGCTCATGAGTGAGCATGGGGGTAATGTGCTGTGCGTGTACATGTGCACGTGTACATGTATGTGTGTGTCTGTGTGGGGATTATGTGCCTTGTGTGTGCACACTCACAAACAGAAGGCTTGGCTGGGAAACCCCAATCTCCCCCTCCCAGGCCTCAATCCCTGTTCCCTGGGGCCCTGATGGAGGAGAACAGAGAGTCCCCAAACTCTGCGATCTGGGGCGGTGACTTCCCTTGGATTCCCTCCCCACCCCCTTTCTTTCTTGACACAAATAGCCTGTGGAACAAAGGGAGCTGGGGATTTGGATTATTTATACAGTCAACATTAAGCAACTTGTGGTCTATTTAAATTCTTCTTTATTAGGCCGGGAAATTCCATGGCAAACACTCAAGCAGTAAGGAAACCTCCAACACAAGAGCTCCCAGCTCCAGCCACTGCCATTGGGTTCCTCTTCCTCTCTCCTACTCCCACACCTCTGACCTCTGCTTCTTCCATTCAGCTTCTGGAAGCCAGGCCCAACCCCCTCTTCCCCATGAAATGGCCTCTGGGTCCCCCTCCTGTCCTCCTATCCTTTCTTCCATTTCTCAACCCTCCACCAAAGACCCCTGTCTCACTCCTTCCATGCCTTTTTTAACTTGTAAGGGGCAGCTGGACACCAAGTCTGACACTTCAGGGTCAATTCTGTAGCACAGCATTGGGTGACAGGGGAGGGAAGCAGGGCTTGTGAAAAGATCAGGGAGAGGCAGGTTGCAGCTGGCCTGCTGGCTTCATCAGGGTGTTCAGGAGGCTCCAAGGACTTCTGCCTCTTTAGAGAATGCCACTTTAGAAGGTTTGAGCAGTGAAAGAAAAGGTCCTACCTACAGGAGGAGCTGCCAGTGAATGCAAGCCAGTGACAGCCTGAGACAGGTTGAAGGGCCTGAGGCTCATTCTGAGGATAGGGGGACTCTGTTGTCACCTGGGCGAATCCCCCTGAGGGTCTCCATGACCCAGGGCTGCAGCAGATTTGTCTGGGCCAGAGTGAGGGATGTGTAGAGTGTGAGGTCTGCCTGGTTCCTTCTCCCTTGCAGAAGGCTCTCCATCTTCCCAGGGAGGGCCAGCCATCTCTGTAGCCCCAGGGGCTCACCTAGAGCCAAACATAGCTGAGGACAGAAGGAAAGCTTGGGAGAAAGGGTTGGGGGGATCCAGTAGAGCACCCTGGGGGCCTGGAGGATCCCAGTGGGCAGGCCCTGTATCCTGTTCCTGGGCAGTGCCTCTCTCTACCCCTTTGCACTCAGAGACTGTCCTGTCACTACCCCGACCTCTACTGACATCTCTTTCCTTGTTTCTTTCCAATTAGACTGTGAGACTCTTGGGGACAGAGAATGCAAACATTTACCTTATAACCCAGTGCCTGGGATGCAGGTAACAGCAGGAGTGCTGGGAGGGACCTGGGCGCTTCATGAGCTCAGTGAAATGGCACTCTCGGAGGGAAAGAACCCGTAAGAAAGTCTTAACTATAGAGAACAAACTGAGCATGGATGGAGGCAGGTGGGTAGGGGATGGGCTAGATTAAGGAGGGCACTACTGGTGATGAGCACTGGGTATTGTATATGAGTAATGAATCACTGAATTCTACTCCTGAAACCAGTATAACACTGGATGTTAACTAAAATTTAAATAACAATTAAAAGGTGGGGGTGGGGGAAAGAAATGGCACTCTCAGGGGTTATGGCCCAGCCCAATCCTTCACCTCTCTGCCCATAATCCCCCCCCCCCCAGCCCTCCCTTCTCATACCTTTCCTAGGGAACAGAGCCCGTGTCCAGTTGGAGAGGGAGCCCACTGAGGGCTGAAAGGGTCATCTCAGAACTTCTCCTGATGCCAGGCTGTGGCAGAAGGGACTCAGGCCCCAAGGGTTTGGGAAGGCCTTTCACCTGGGAAGGGGACTCCAGACGTAAAAGTCTACGCTCCTGGCTCCAGCCTCTGGAGACAAGGCCAAGGCTTCAGCTATTGTTTAAGCTGATATTGAGGCTATGAACGAGCTATGCGGGTTCCCTCCAGGCAGACAGGGCCTGGGAGATGCTGCCCCTTTCAGACTGCGATCTCCAAACAGCAGCCAGCCGGAGAGGGTGGGGAGATGGACCTAGAGTTTGCTGCCAATTATCACCTCGCTGTCGGCCCTGCCCTCTGGGCCTGTCCCTGCTGCCACCTCTGGGTCTGTGTTTCTGATTAGTGGTCCCAGCTGTGCAGCATTAGTTGCATTTTTCCAGGATGAATCTTGGTTGGGACTTCCTGCCATGGGTCTGAACCAGCTGCCTGCCTTTGCCGCCTGTTTCTCATCTGAGTCCCCTGGGCTGCCCCAAATGCCCGTGCTCCCAGAGGGCTCTTCCTCAAACTCTCAGGGGTTTGTCTCCTGAGGAAGGGTCGGGAGTGCACAGCCATTGCCCAACACGCAGAATCCATTCAGTTTTTCAGGTGTGTGGCTTCAGAGTGAGTGATAGGGCCCCAGACCTGAGCGCATGTGCAGATGCCACTGGACAAGAGTAAAGCAGGTCAAGGCCAGGGAGCTGTTAGGACAGGTCTGAGAAAGTTGTTCAGGGAAGTCTCCAAAGGCAGAGAGCATCACCTTCTGGCTTTCTGGGGTCTGTCCTTTGTCCATTCATAGTCTTGATTTTAATGGAGTCATGTCTCTGAGTGAAGCTGTGAGCTCTATCAGTCCTTCTTTCTCTGGTTTCCCAGTGTACTTAGGGTGAGCTCCTGCTCAGTGCCGACATCCACTCAATACACTCAGCTTTCACCAGAGAGGTGGTGAGCTCCTTGTCCTGAAGGCATGTAATTGTGAGCTGGAGAATAAAATCTTTTACACTCATAATGGCTTTTAGATCTCTTGTGATCCACACTATATTCCTGTAAGAAGACAGGGGCAGGGGACCTCCTTACAGTTTTCAGAGGAGAAAACTGAGGAATGGGTACATGAATGCGTGAGGGCGTGAGTGAGTGAGTGCTGGGTTGTGGGCTAGAGCCCAGATGTGAGGCTCGCTTAGTTCAGTGTGAGTTTGATCAATATGTTTCCTCTCTGAACCCAACCAGACTTCGAGAGACAGCCCAGAGCCCAGCCTGGCAGCCGGTGCATCCTCTTCCTTCTCACCCCGCTTCCCAGCTTCCTGGCCGACACTCCAAACAGTCTGACAGCCCTGTTCCAGACAAGCTTGGTTTTCACCATCCTTTCTTGCCCCAAAAGCCTGTGCCCAGCCATAGTTTTAGGGCGCTGCCATGGTCTGTGACCTAGAACAGGTTTCTGGAAAGCAAAGCCCCAAGAGGATTCTTGAGGCTGTCATCAGCCTGAATAAGAAGTTCATGGACAGCAGCCCACTACTTCATCCCCAGTGCCCAGAGCAGGCCTGGCACATGGTATAACACAGGCTGAAGAGTGGTCCACACAGCAGGAAGGAGTCAAGCAGAGAGTGGCATGGAGAAGCAGCTTCAGTTGGCATTGGGGACCCCAGGAAGTTGGGCTCTGCTGGCTCTGGGGAGGAAACAGAGGTTGGAGAGGAGGCTCATGTCCTGGAAGCATCTGGCTCTTGGAAATGCTGACCAGAAAAGAGCTGGTAGCAATGCTGAGTGCCAGACACTCTGGGTGGGATAACGTTCTGTTGTGGCCTTAGGGTCAGGGCTGCACAGAGAGGACCAGATGCTGCTGAGAGCTGGGGGCTGGTGTGCACTGTCCTTCACCTGGGCCACTGCAGGGGTGCATCTCCCCTCTCAGGAGCCCCAGCCAGCAGTCCCGGAGCATTTCCTGGCTCAGTGCAGTGGGTGGGGTCCAGCCCTCGACAGATACCCTGCCCTGGGGAAGCTTCCCTCCCAAAGGGGAAAATGCTGCCCCTGCTCTCAGGATAATGACCCGTTGACACATCATAACCTACAGGCCTCCTTTGCCCTGGAACTAATGGTTTTATTCCTTCAGTTCTTTAGTTATTTTAGGCAAATGTGAGCTGTCTCCTTAATTATCTGCAAGGAATTGCCAACAACTACATTTGGCTAGGTTGAGACTATGAATGAAACTTGGGTTTCTCTGTCACGGTCTTGGTTGGTTTCAGCCTTCACTGTCCCCTGGAGAGCTAGTGGCAGAGTGCTGTGTGTGCAGATGAGTTAATGGGAATGCAGTGTCAGTTTGCCCTGGGCCACACCAACAGGATCTTGAAGAAGGGTGGACCCATGTCAACCCCTTGCATGAGAAAGAAATTTCCCTGTTGAACAACAACTCCATCAGTCTCCATCACATACCTTTGGAGACAGGGAGCTCACCATCTGCTGGTTGATTTTAAGTTCTGTCATCTGCTCTGAGGCCACAAGCCAGGCCAGGGGTCACTGAAGGCTCTCCTCCAGCAGCAGTTCCACAGCATCCCCTAGAGCCCCCTCGTGGTCAATGTGAAGGTGTCCCCTTCCCCCCTTCCCCCCCCCCCAAGGTTCCTTGGCAGCCCTCAAGTGGACAATGGGGACTTCCTTTTGCCGGCCCTGGGGCAGGCAAAGACCCTTGAGTTAAAGTTTCCTTGCAGCCCGCCAGGCATAAGGTAGGCACCAGGGACAAGGTCTAGGTCAAGGCCCTTCCTCTTCTCCCTGCAGTACTCACCTTAGAGACCTCTTCCTGAACATTCTCACCCCACCCTGCCATGTCTTCAAGGTAAACCTGAGATCTCCATGCTGAATGGTCCCCACCTTTTAACTTATTGTTAGGAAGGAGAAGGGACCTTGGACAGGGAAAGACAGAGGAAAGCCGGCAAGCAAGGCAATGCCATCCTTGCCTGCCATCAGGCCAGGGCACCTTCCACCATCTATCTGGACAGCTCAGCCTAGTAGCAAACCTGCTTTGGACTGAAGTGTCCTGGTCACTGTCAGTACAAAGGAGAGGAGGACTTTTTCACAGCTGAGAGACCAGGAGAAGGTGTCACTCCCATAGTATATTGGTTGGAACTACAGCTCCAGTGATGGGGTCTCTGAAGGAGACCTGCCAGACCACTGTGACCACATCCACCGTCTCTCCAGCTGAAACCTCTCAAAGCCATGCCTTGTTAGGCGAGCAGAAAAACCATATAGTAGAGGCTGGGCTGAGATTTTAAATCAGAATCACTGAATGGCTGGGGCTCATGGAAGGGAAGCGAGGGACCAGTGGGGCTCCAGGCAGCCGTTGGGCCAATTCCATGTGACTAGGGCATTCCAGCTCAGCATCTGGAGCTGCCCTAGCATGCTCAGGCCCAGGAACACAAGAATGCCTCGACACTGCCCAGCACTCTGTCACACCAAAGACAGCAGGCAGTGTGGGCTTGTCTCCCGGCCCTTGCCTGGAATAACTCCACCTCGATTCAGTTTGGGCTTCTTATCATTTACTAGCACCACGGTAGGAAATCTGTGGGCCCGTCCAGTTACTTTAGACAGTCAGTCTCCCCCAGCCCGAGCTGAAACCCACGCCTGTAAGTCTTTCCTGTAGCCCATGGGGTTTCCTCTCCAGCCCTCTGGCAAAACACTATTCCAACAAAAACCTCCATAGCTTCCCAAGAACTTGCCATAATTTATAGGCACCAGGCAGCCCAAATCCATGCAGAGAAAAGTAACATTCCCCCTCAAGATGAAATGCAGCCAGCTGAGTTGGAGGTGGTGGGGAGGTGGATTCTGCTAAAAGATACACCGATTTACAACACCAACTAGGTAAAGACATTGGGAAAGCAGGAAGTGAGGCCATGTCATCCTCCCATCCCTTCAGTCTCAGGGTGACCAGTTATCTCCAAGGACAGGGGGTGCCTTAGGGCCAAGGGTGCCTACTGGTTTTTATTTACCCAACTGGTGGGTTTTCCTAGAATAAAGGGACCCTTTTTTCCCTAAAGGCAAATTCAAACCACTTCCTTTAGAGAAGCCCAGAAAGATTTGCAACTTTTTAGAATTTTTTCCAGCATTTATACCATTATACAATTTAACTTTTACAATAAGCCAGGGAAATTAGGTGTTACCATCCCCGTTTTATGAATGAAAAAAACGAATGTTCTGGGAGTTTAGGTCGCTTCTACTCTAGTGAGGTAACAAAGGGAGGCAGATGCAGAGCTAGGTCTGCAGCCTTTAGAGCCCACACCAGGGGAGGGGGGTGGTGTGGAGAGGGGGGTGGTGTGGAGAGGGAGAAGGAGACCCCAGAATGCAGAGGACATCAAGGCAAGAGAAAAGGCCAAGTAGGGCCGCGCAGAAAGGGGAGCGGTAAGTGCCATACGTCGGAGGCTGCCGTTTCAGCACCACCCCCTCCCCCCTTTTCTCTTCCTTTTCCACTGAGTTGACCTTTAAATTATGGCATCAGCTGCCTTGCCAGACACGCTGTGATTTCCCCTTACTCCATCTGCCTCGCCTTCTATTGGCACAGCTTCTCCTCTCGCTGCTTTCCCCTCCCCCCTTCCCACTCCCTCTCTCTCCTCTGACTTGACCGCTGCCTCCTCAGGTGTCCGAATTCACAAAATCCAGAGGCCTCGTGGTAGGAGGGCACTGCCCCCTCCCCTCGCCAGGACTCTGCAGTCAGGGAGAATCACCTCTGCCCAGTCCCGCCCTGCCTTCCCTCCAGTGGCCCTCGCCACTGCTGTCCCTTTGGGGACCTTTCTGCTCCTCCATCTGCCCCAGCCTCCCCTCTCCCCAAAGCCTCAGGCAGGGATGTACCCTCGTTTAATGTTCATTTGCATCTGGCCCCAGGCCTAAATATATTTTTCTGCCTACACTGTAGAATATAGCAGACATTAAATCTTATCAGTTTAATTTTCTCCCAGATAGTAGTACAGCCTTTGATTTTTTTTTCCAAACTATGGAAAAAGTGTCAAAGAAAAGTGGAACATTAATCAAGGGACTTTGATGAAAGGAAAGAAAGTGTTTTCCTAAGAGCTCAACATGTGGTGCAGCTGCTGGTGGATATTTAAATGACGTTTTTCATATGTTGCTGTAAAAAAAAACTCTTTTGAGTCGATTCTGGAAATATATTCCAATTTGCTACAATGCCAGTGGTTTTAAAATTATTTAGAAATAAAATGTGTTTATGATTTCTGCTCTACTTTGTATTATTTGTCTGCTGCAGGCCTTTTCCTTTGAGGAGCGCCTAGCTTGTCTCTCCCAGAAGCTGCGGGGCTCTTTAGGACAGAAATACTCAGACAGGGGGCCTTCAAAGATGGGAACCATGTTTTCTTCCTCTGTGGCCTTTGACCCAGTTCATCACTCTGTCCCAAAGGTTTAACTACAACAGGAGGGATTTAGGCAAGGAAGAAAAAGAAGGTGGTGGGGGACATCATGATGACTGGGAATGTCTGGGGAAACTTTTGTAAAAGGCATGATTTCTCCTGTAAATGAGAAAGAAATTAACTCATTCCGCTCCTAGGGGTCCTTATAAGCCTGTACACCTGAGTGAAGGAAACCCAGAGGCCGGAAGACCTCCTCTCTTGTATGAAGCTTAGCAGAGTGCCACTTGGGCTGGGGGAGACCTGAGTGTTCACCTCATTTTTGGAGCTGTCTGGGCTGGGAAGTCCTTGGGACGGTCCTGCTCCCACCCAGCTGGAATCCCTCAGAAGACCATTTAGAGCTTTCCTAACTCCTGCCCTCTGGCGGACCAACTTCTTGACCCTGCCATCCTTGAAAACTTGCCAATCCAAACATCAGGGGAGGGAGAGAACATTGGAGATGCCCTCTTTTGAGCATGCACACTGAGGCCTTTGCCAAGGGCTCTCTGACCACGAGGGCAAGGTCTGGGCAGCAGCAGTGACATTAGGTTCCAGAGAGGGAGAGGCCCCACTGACCCTCTCCAGGGCCAGGAAGGTGGATGGCCTGGAGGCTGCTCCTGGGAGAGAGGGCCTGGCCCTGCACTAGCAGCGGGTCCTGTCTTTGCTGACCAGTGGGGGGCACACTCTCCCTAGTTTTCCTCTCTGCACTGGAGTTTGGACCTGTGGGAATGTGCCGGGATGCTGGTGCCTCTCCCCTGCCAGGACTTTCCTAGGGGTACGTGGGGGAAGCGGGCAGAGGTCTGCTCCTTCACTATGTGCCAGTGCCATCTCCAGCTTCCTAGCTGCTCCCTCCTATACTGGCTTTGGCTTCCCCCAGGTCCTCACAGAGAAAATCCTTTATGGATCTACATGGTTTGGGTGAGGGGAGACACCTGCTCAGACACAGGGCTGACATGTGCATTGCTGCATTTCTTTGGCTGTGAGGTCCAGTCTGAACTCCAGCCCCCTCCTTCCAGATCTGCCTTCCCACCTCCCTCCTAATCCTATGTCCCTCACTTCTTACGTTTCTCTGGTCGCTTCCACACTGTGCTCCGAGTGTCCAGCCTTTGCTCTGGGCCCCAGTGAAATGGTTTCAAGGAGGCCCAGTCAAGACCCCACCTTCTCCAAGGACCCTCATTGTCCTGCTCCAGAGAACATGATGACTGAAGCAGGGGAAGGAACAAGTCAGGGCTTTGCCTAAGTAGTTACTCCTCCATGTGATTCTTACATCCTTGTGAGCCCCTGGGCAGGGTTGTGGGGACCCTTCCTTTGTTTCCCCATAACACTGCTCGGTGCAGGCTGAGGCTCAGAGCAGATGCTCCTGGGGGGTTTTGCTGCAGTCTCTTAGAGAAAACCTATAGCGCTCATTGAGCCTGAGTCCCAGGATGTCACTCTAATGTAGCTATCATGACAATTCTATTCTCTTGCCCATCACTGATGCAATACTGAGATATGATGGAAGACTGTTGGGGGCTCACAGGAAATGATTCCCCCATCCTAAGACAGAGATATAGGAAGACAGGTCCTTTGCCCTCCTCTGGGCATATTCCTCTGGGGGTGAAGCTGAGACACGAAGATCAAGTGTGTTGCAGAAACATGGAGCAGGAATCCTGATGAGCCTTCTTAGAATAAGAGATCATTGGTTTCTCTTACTGTTTAATCCGCTTGGAGATGGATATCATGTTATTTGCAGCTATAAAGCAGCCACCTGGCAGGGTGAGGGTTGGGGTGGTGCCCGGAGAACCCCCACTGCTGCCACTGAACTGGGACGCCTGATGCCAGAGCCTTTCCTCTCTCCCTCCTTCTTTCCAGAAAGAGATCTGAGATCTGAGTTCTGTCTCAGACCACCTGAGACTCAATGGGGATGGCCAGGGCTGTCCATATTCTCTGGGCCATTTGGAGTACTGTCTTGAATAACACACATACTAACGGCTCATCAGATGGTCCTTCCTTTCCCATTCCCCTGCTGTCTTGCTTGCAAAGACAGTTTTTGTATGTCTTCCTTGCTGCATACTGAAGGTAGTCAGTAGTCTGGAAGAGGGAACAGAGGCCTCCAGTGGACAAATTCTCATGCCTGGCCTCAGTCTGAAGCCAATCAGATCCAAGGGGCTTTCAATAGGAAGGAGCATTGCAGAACCCTGCCATGGCCAGAGCACCATATTTTATGATGTAATACGGGGAGACAGACTGCATCTCATAGTGGACCCTAGAAAACAAAGGTCGCCCCTCCAGAGGTGCTGCATGACCTTAGGGATAGCCCCAGCTGCCCATGCCGTGCTGTGCAGATGCTCAGAGCAGATGCTCCTGGGGGGTTTTGCATCTCAGCAGCCCAAGCACACCCTAGCCAATTGCCCTTGAGATTACTGGCAACCAAGGACCTGGGCCTGGTGACGACATGCCAAGCAGGGTAAAGGACAGAACCCTGCCTCACCTGTCCAGTGCTCTTGACTTCTGAGTGTTAAGGACAACTCAGTGGTAACTGGAGCTCCAAGGAGTCAGCTAAACCTCGCGCCATGCAAGCCTGAGCCAACAAATGAAGCGTGGTGGCAGGGCTCCAAGTTTCACCCTGAATTGGCAGGTAGAAACAAGCTTGAACTGCAGCCAGAAGGGCTTGGCTGAGTGTAAGGAGACATCCTGAAAAAATGCATGGGCCGCTGGTTGAAAGGGGCAACCAGTAACATTTTCTCTGACTCTCTTTTAGGCTCTGGTGTCTTTAAGAGTAGGAGCGCTACTCAGGAGACAGGTTTGTAATTAATGCGCTTCTAAGCTAGATGCTAGGGTTAAGTGATATCCTCCCCCTCCTGCCCATCTCTAGGCCTAGAAAGGGATGAATGCACTTAGTCTCAGTTCTGAAATACCAAGACTGAACTGTCCTATGGCCTCTCTCTTGTTTTCCTCTCTCTTGGGAAACCCAAATTCAAAGTAATTGGAGTGGAGGGAGCTTAAATTTCTACAAATGAAAATGTTTTCCAAATGTATAAATTCCTTTGTGGGGTTACTTGTGAGCATCTTTCTATCTCCCAGCTGTGTTGGAAGTCTGGAACATCGAGTTTCATGAGCACACGCAGAAAGACACATGGACCTACAATTCTAGGTATGTGCCTCCATCTCTGGCAGGGAAGGTTGAGGGGAGGATGAGAGTGAGTGAGTTCTCTACTGAGAGCTGGACCCTGTGAAGGAGAGCACAGCTTGGGGAAGGACCCTTGTGGATGTGGAGACTTTAAGGTGAGAGAGAAGCAGACTGTGTTTGCCTCAGCCCCATGGCTGAGGCTGTGTTCTCATAACTCATCTAAATCATCTTGGGCTGGATTTTATGAGGATCAATAGTTTTCTTGCCCTTAGGAAACCCTAGCCTGACAAGGGAGTCGTTAAGGAGCTTCTAGGTGATCCTTGGACTTGGGAAGTTTCATGTTCATTGGCTCAGATATAAAGCAGAGACACTGAGGGTGCCTGGGTAGCTCAGTCAGTTGAGCACCCAGCTTTCAGTTTTGGCTCAGGTCATGATCTCACAGTGTGTGGGTTCAAGCCCCAGGTTGGGCTCTGCGCTGACAGAGCAGAGTCTCCTTGGGATTCATTTCTCTCCCTCTCTCTGCCCCTCTCCTGCTTGCTCACTCTCTCTCAAAATAAACAAATAAATTTAAAAAACAATAAAAAAAATAAGGCAGAAGCACCAGCATAAGATAATAGTTCTAGTACGTGCATGACTAAGAATCTTTGGATCTGTGTCTGAGCACTATGACAGGGCAAAGGGGAAAATAAAAAAAGAGGTCGTTTACCCAGTGAGCTGGAACAACAGGGAATTCCTGGACCCTCATCTTTCCTGGCATCCTGGAAATGGACTACTGGATTTTCTGAGGGGAAGGAATGTCCTATCATCTCTATTCTCAGTAACATCATAAACCTCTGTCAATTCCAGAGCTTTCTTTTGCTAAAAGGCATAGTTCCCTGATGTTCTCGGCTTCCTCTGAAGACATGCCTAGCAGTGAACCCCTTTAAAGTGATATCGTTGTTTGAGTTCCCTAGAAAATAGAGCCTGAGGCAAGGCTTAAGTGTGAATGCTTTATTTGGGACAGGAAGGGTAAGGCAAGGTAAAAGTTAAGTAGTAAGGGAGAGGGGACAATGTAAGATGATACGTTATGGCACTGGCCAAGGCCTCTTGACCACGTTGCAGAAAGACACAGCTTATCAAGATGTATTTGCTTCCCATCAGCCAGGCAGGACACCTCTGGACACGTTATGCAGAGAAAGTGTGCCTCAGAACAGTGCATCAGAAGGGGAAAGGGGAGATAATTTTATCTGAAGCTCCCTTCCATATTCTCTCTCAAAATCCATCTCATAGGGAGCTGACTAATCTGAACTTCCTGACTGTATCACTCAGCTCCTTCAGCAGCTGCTTACAAAGTCAGATCCTGCCTTGTGCATACTGATGCTGCCTCTGAGTCTGAAAGGGTCTAAGAAACAATGTAGCTGGTCAACCTCAGATGGCAGGACCCAGTAGGCAGCTGTGCTGGCAGCTGAGGAAGAGTACATGTCTGAGGGTCTGAGAGCATCTGTGCCCAGTGGAAATGAAGAGAGTCCATAGAAAAGGAGAATGGGAAGGGATCCTTGCAAAGAGCCAGGGTCCTTAGAGATCAGGAAAAGTCAGAACAGAAGGAAATCTGGGATAGAAGAGACCAAACTGGAATGTTGAAGACTTCATGGAAGTTGAAATAGACCAAGTAGAAGGAAATTGAATGGGCTGAGCTCTGGGTGGGAAGTTACTCAAGTTACTCTTGCCTACTCCAAGGGCATTCCTCTGGGTATAAAGTCACATTAAATCAGCGTCCTCTTAGCCAGTGTTTGCTGTTAGTTTTAAAGAATAAGTCTCTTTTTTCTATGCTCACCCATGTAGAAAATTGTAAAAAAGGTCATAAATTCTTCTCCTCCTCAAATCCATGCCCTTGCAATGTGACCTTGTAGATTTTCCCATTAGGAAGTGGAGTCTGTTTCCCCACCTCTTGAATCTGTGCTGAGCTGGTGACTTACTTTAAACACTGGGACATTAGCAAACATGATACCAGTAGAGGTTTGGCAAGCACCCTTGTGCCTGGAGGCTTGTCCTCTTACTGAGCTTAGAACCCTGAGACCACTGTGTCTGTGAATGAGCCTGAGCTAGCCTGCTGGAGGATGAGAAGCCACAAGAAGGAGAACTGAGGTACCCCATCAGATACGAGTGAGGCCATCCTTGTTAATTCAGTTGTTAGCTGACCTGCCAGCCAACTACAGACACACAAGGAAACCTAATAAAGATCAACTGAGGTAGCCTAGACTAGAATAACTTCCCACCTGAGCCAAGAATCATGTGCTAAATAATTAAATGGTTATTATTTTAAACCACTAGTTTTAGGGGGTTGATCATTATGCAGCAAAAGCCAAGTAATTCAACCTCAACAATTTATTTTGTATTGAACTCATAGATTGTGTTCAGTAAAGGTTTTCTGAAAAGAGCTGAATTTCATAGAATCCAGTACTAGATTCCATGCACTAATTCACTGGGATCCATTCACATGAGAATGAAGAGGAATGTGATAATGAATAGTGATGCTGGGTGGTGATCATGGGTGTTGACACTAGTGATGGTGTTGATGGTTGTGGGATTGTTAGTGATAGCAATGGTGATGGTGTTGGTGAGCATGCAATTGTGGTGGTGAGGATAAAAACTAGTGGTGAGGGTGGGGATATAGAAGTTGATGATGTCTGTGAAAGTGATTATGATGGTGGCAGTGGTTGCGGTGGCGATGCTAATAATGACAGTAATGACTGTTGGGGGTGACTACTGTGGTAGTGGTGGTGGTGATAATGATCGTCCATGATGGCAATGATAATCATGGTGAAAACAATGGAGAAGGTGACAAAGATGGAGATGATGATAGGAGAGGTAATGTTTATTGGATGGTGGCAATGGTGATAATGGTTGTCATGACCATAGTGATGGTAATAGTGATCATGGTGATGAAGATGATGGTTTTGATTACAATAACTTGATGTCTCTAGCTAACAGATGTGCCCAGATCTTTATGGAGAGCAAGCCCTGGGGCGTGGATTTCTCCTTCCCATTGTAACTCAACACTGAAACCTAGCTCCTAAGGGAAGAGGGGTTTTTTGAGAAGATAATTCTGTGAGCTGAGAAGATTAGAACCCCTAGCTTCAGTTCCTTTTTTGGTATGAATTGATGAACTAGAGCCTGAATTGAAGTGGAAAAAGAATGAGAGGCCATGGCTGTCTGCACCAGCTGCCTCTTTGAAGGCAGAATGAAAGAAAACCTACTCATGGCACACAAAAGGCTGGTCATCTGGTGTATGGAAGAGAAGTCAGATCTCACATCATCTCAAGCCAGAAGCCATATATTTCGGTCTCCAGAAGCTCCAAGGGCATTGTCCTCTGCTCTGGAAAGAGCCCAGCAGCTAGAGAGAGACGCACGGACAACAAGAATACCCACAGCCTTATATAGCCAGATTGGGTTACGGTGGCCATACATGGGAAAGGCCTCAAGGGGCCAAAGGCTCAGTCCTGATGGGGCTTGGAATGCTTATCATCTGTTACCTGAGTTGGGAGGAGCCTACTGTGGTTTAGCTCTGTCCTAGTCATGCTGGAGTATGAGCTGTGCAGTGCACTGTGAACCCAGAGGATGGGGAGACAGTGAAATAAGATGCTGATGACAGACTGCTGGCTTGGGGGGCAGTGTGATCCTCAGGGCCATGTGAAGGTCAGACTTGGGGAGGACAGTGTGGGCCAGAGTTGTCCCAGCTGTAGTGCAGCTGCTCCCTAACTGATCATCCAGACCTTGCTGAGAACTAGAAATACTGTGGTGGTTTTATCACTGAATGTGGGCCCTCACGGCTAGTCTGTTGAATACAGTTCTAGCTTCTCTGCTTGTTCCTAGGACCCTGCTCTGGGAATGCACACCCATGTTTCCCCCAGGCCAAATGGGACCCCCCATTTACTTATCTGCTATCACTACACAGAGTGGCATAGATGGGAACTCAGTGGAGTATGCTGGGCTGGAGATGCCTTGTTCCCATGGCAAAGCCCCCTCCTCAAACATGATTTGACCTAAGACAGATGTCAGCAGAAATGGGAGAGAGTAGGGCAGGGTGTATCATTGATTTGGAGGAACTAAGGGAGGGGAAGTGCCCAGAGCCTGTGGAAGATCTTGAGATGTCTGCAGAGCCAGAGTAGGAAATAAAACTCTGAGAGGTGTTTCAAAGGCCCTATGGGGGAAGAGAAGACACAACTTCTTGAGCCCCAACTGGATCTTAAGAAAGTTGCAGAGTTTCAGAACATCAGTTAGTGTCTCTAGCTAGCTTGACAATTAGCTCCTTTCTCTACCAGGGTCTTCATGAAGGCATATCCTATAAAAAGGTACTTGCCCAAGGGCTGAGTTGGAGCTGAAATGTAGCCAGGCCAGACACTACTCATCAAGGCCTGTGCCCTGCTATTGGGCTGCACCCTCCCAGAAGAAGGAACATCTTTTCTTAATCTCACAAGTGTATTTTCCAGGCTGGTGGGAACTCTGGTTTAGATGTGCTTAGAGTATCATCTCCAACTGAGGATGGTTCTATCCCTGTTGCTCCAACAGGGCATGCAGGCTTCAGTCAGTTAGGAGGAGGAATGGGACATTGTCTTTTGAGCTTTCTCCTATGAAGGCCTGAAGTGAGTTGAATCAGTCCAGTACCTGCGGCCAACACAGACAAGGGCCTGCGTTCTAGTTACTTATTACAGTCAAGGGAAAGAAACCACGATTACATAAAGGGTTATTGAAGTTCATGATGATAAGGGTAGTGATAAGAGCATATAATAAGGAGTTTACCTGAAGGGCAGAAGATATCCCTTCCTGAGGAAGTGACATTTATATTGAAATGTGAATAATATGTAAAAGTTGGCAAAAAAAAAAAAAAAACCAGAGAGGGGATGGGAAGAGCATGTGTGAATGGTGTGAGGAAGGCACATGGAAGTTAGCATGTGGCAGGTCCAGTGTGGCTGTAGTAAGTGAGAGGACACGCACTCTCTGAGACCAGAGGATAGTCAGGGGCCAGGGTGTGTAGAAATCAGTATCCCAAGGAGGATGTTGGGCTGGTCTTTGTTTTGAAAAATTCCCCCAGCTGCCAAGTGGAAGTGACTGGGGACAGGGAGGTGGTAGGCTGCTTGGTGGTGGCTTCATTGGCAAGACCGTGGCAGTGGAGAGGCAGGTGCCCACTGGAATTCCACTCAAAGTGGGGATCTAGTCTCCACTCTATGCCAGGTTCCATGCCCCAGGCCTTGAATGGACCAGCTTTATCCTTGCTCAGACTTTATCTTGGGCTGGGATCGGTAGCTCTACTTTATAACCATATTTTTATTTTTATTTATTTTTTTTTGATTTTTCAGCAAGTCTCTTTATTTTTTTTGAATATAACACAGTTTATTTTTTAACATATGCAATTATTTTCCATCATTTACAATACAGTAGTTACAATGACACACCAAACAGAAAAGCAAAGTAAAAAATCAAAACCCCAACTTCTATTTCATGTAATTAGACTTATACAGAAATTAGAAGGTTAAGTAACAACTAGTTAATCACCTAATTTCACAGCTATCTGAAGTGGCAATCGTTATATAGCAGCTTATCTATGATACATTCAAGATAAATGATACAATTTATTACTTGCCCTCGAGCTACAACACAGCCTACTTAATACCTTTCCTTAAATTCCACCTCTATACTACAATATACTTGAGGGCCATGCAAGAAAGTAGCTACCTTTTATGTAGGAAATGGATGATTAAGTCTTTGGTGTTGTAAAAGCCGTATTTTTTAAATGGAGACAGAAGACAGAAACAAGAAGTGCTTGGCACTTTGCACATTGAAGGGTCTTGCTCAGCATATGGCAAATGAAGGAATGGTAAAGAAATACAAGGCAGTATCTCACTACAGAAAAAAACAGCAGTGGAGATGCCTATCTTTGTGCAGTTTAATAAAGTTCTGCACAGGTCAGTGATGTTGAGAGATGTAAGGTCAATATGGGGAAAGGAAAGCAGGGCCTAGACTTTGCAGAAGACCTTGCCTGTAAAAAAAAAATTATTATTTTTATTCAAACAAATCTATAATAGGTATATTTGGGGGCAGTTAGGGCGAGGGGAGGGAAAGAGTAGGGGCGAGAAGTGAGGTGGTTGGGACTCTGGCCACCTCTGGGATCACCCTCCCAGTGTTCCTGCCACAGGACCTTCAGTTTCCCCACTGTGCCCTACACACACACACACACACACACACACACACACACACACACACACACCCAGACACCCAGGAGCTTCAGGACTTCCTCTCTTGAGACCATGGTCATCATTGACAGAAGAGGAAGGGAGCGGAGGGCGTCCAGGGCTATGCTGGCCATTCTGGAGCCAACATCTGCCTGGGGCTCTTCTTTCAACCCATTGAGACCGCTCTTCGGACCTGTCCCACCAGAGACCCAGATACAATCAGACAGACAGGCCATGACTTGGCACATGGAGTTTCGAGAGCCTCATGGGTCCTGGAGATAAGGTAGTTATGAAAGAAGAGCCATCCACACTTAAAGAGACTCAGTGCAGGTGAGGGTCAGGGGAGAGACCCATAGACTTGTTTTTCTCAGACTTGGGCAAACTTCACTTTAATTGCAAAGCCTTCATTTATAGCACATTAAATAATGAGCAAACCAGAAAGCTGTGACTTTTGAACATAGGAATATATAAAAATCCTTCGAAATTCAGGTAATGAAGATAAGAGCATTTCACAAGGAAAGCATCTCTCATTTTTCTGAAGGATATTTTACATTTTAATTTTTTAAATGTTTATTTATGTTTGAGAGAGAGAGAGAGAGAGAGAGAGAGAGAGAGAGAGAGATAGCACAAGCCAGGGAGGGGCAGAGAAAGAGGGAGACACAGAATCTGAAGCAGGCTCCAGGCTCTGAGTTGTCAGCACAGACCCTGACGTGGAGCTCAAACTCAAAAACTGTGAGATCATGACCTGAGCTGAAGTCAGATGCTTAACAACTTACTGAGCCACCCAGGTGCCCCAAAGATTGTTTTACGTTTTAAAAGATCACTAGGCATACTTGGAATTTCAAAGTAGTAGGATGTACCTTACAGCCAAGAGAATAAGAAAACCTTTTTTCATATTAGGCAAATACATATCAGCAATTCCACTTGATAAAGCGAGATGGATGTCCTTGAATCAGGGCAGGGCAGAACCATTACGGAAAGATAGCCTGAATGTGAATGAGAAGCCAGGAGAAAGGGAGCACCAGATATGGGATAACAGTCTCAGGGCCTTGACAGAGAGGGAGAGGGTGAGGAAGCCTTGGAGGGTTGGGGGAGAGGGTGTGGAGATGTGGGCCAAGATTTCTGAAGGCAACTTAGAGCCAGAAAACTTGAGAGGTGACAGGAGGGCTGAGTGTGGTGGATGGGGAAGGAGGCAGGCTGTTCCCGGGAGCCCAGACCACCTTGGTGGCCTCCCTGTCACTCCCTCTGGAATGCAGCAGAGGAATACAAAGTCCTGGCCCTTCCTGCGGTCTAGAGTCTGGGGATAAGAGATAGCAGCCTCCCTGTGCTCTGGGTGCTGGCAGCAGGAAGTGGCCTTGGGCCTGGACCTGGGGAAGGAGGTGCTAAGGATGGGGAAAAAGAGGCAGAGCAATGGAGCTGGGGATACACATTTGAGGGAGGCTAGAGAAACTCAATCCCTCTACAAAAGTCATTAGGTTTTAAAGAGCTTTGTCCAGCTGGGACTCCTCACCCTGAGGGCCTTTGGCACAGGGATAAGCTCTGAGCACCCACATCCCAGTCTGGGAGGATGGAGCCACCTGATGGAGACTGGTGAGCTCCATATGGCTGGGGAGCCTGTAGCCTGAGGATTGAGGGACCACCCCCAAGGCTGTGGTGACACTGGCACCCAGGAGAGAAGGGGGCCACAGAAGTCTATTGGGCAATGGAGAGCTGCAGGACTTGGGCTGGTGGAGGAAAGTGGTCCTCCACATGATGGTTTGATTCATTTTAGAGAGGCGGCACACTTTGGGTAAGGGGCAAAGGAGGTGAGACAGCAGGTGTCCATCACACAGTGCCTTCCCTTGTCTGTTTGCCATCAAGTCATGGGCTCCATTTTCTCACCAATCATTTTGTAGTGGGTTCAACCCTCTGTACATTCAGTCAACAAATATTGGGTGTCTCCCCTGTGCCAGCACTGCTTGAGGGATGTGGACTATATCAGTAAACAAGAGACACCAAGATCCCTACCTGCATGTGGTTTACATTCTAGTGAGAACCCAGGCAGTCTGGAGGAGAAGTGGGTGGGAGGTGTTGGAGATCTGGGAGCAGGGAAGGGCCTCTAGGCGTCGGAAGGAGACACAAGAGCAAGGCCTAGGCCTTGGCCTCAAAATAGTGCTAAAAAGATCTCAAAGTGGAGATTCAGACTTGGGGGATAGGTCTGAGCAGATCCTGCATCTCAGGTACAATGCAGAACTCAGGTACAAGGTATTTACAGACTGCTGGTACAAGATCAAGGCTGCCAGAGGGTCAGCCCACTCTCCTTGTGCCTCTCCTTCCACTGGCCCACCTGGAAGCGTGTGCTGAACTGCTGGCTCTCCCTGGAGTTCAGACTGTCCTTTCTTCTATGTGTCTCTCAGTTTTCCCAGCCCATACATAGAGAAGTTGAACCAGGTAGCTCTGACAGGCTGAGATCAGGCTGTCATAGATTCAGTAGTTTCAACAGAAGATCCCCAAAGAGGGACCTTTCTCCTGGAATGCTTCAGATGCTTTAGTTTGCTTCCTGGGTGCTCTGGCAACTAGGATTTCATGCCAAACCCCCTATTGCCAGTGAGGTGAGGGGTCAGGATTTGTCTCCAGTTTGCAAACAGGTATATTGAGTCCCTGATCATTCATGGTGAGCTTTTGGCAGAGTTGTTCTGGCTACTTTCCTCACACAGCTGGGGCTTAGAGCAGGAGCCTAGTGTGGAACACACCTTAGACCCCCTGAGACATAAAAAGGAAAGGAGAACAGGTGGGGCCCAAGCCCTGTGGTTTCAAGGTGGTGGCTATGGTATGAGGGACCCTAAGTGCACACTTTGGAGGAGGAAGGAGAATATATAAGGAAATCCCACATCTTCCTAGACTCCCTTTCCCCTGGTTCCTAAGGGCTGGGATGAGCTGAGAATAGAGACTGGGGACCAGAAGTCCCTGGTGGCTGGCCACATGGTAGAGAGTTGAGGATGGGACATACCAGGGGACTCCTGGTCAAGGTTCATGAAAGACAGCAGTGTGGCACATATGTACAGCTTTGGCCCAGCAGAGGTCTTCTGGTGTGCCAGAGCGCTGGGCAACCTTAGCATAACCTTGACCCTTGGCCACTTTATCTCTCTTAGTGATGCCTCTCAGCCTGAGGCTTGTTCTCTTCCCCAGCACCTTGTTCCAACCTGGGATCATCTTTGCTCCCTCTGTATTTGCTTCTGACCCTCTTTTTTTTTGAATTATGATCTCCCTGGCTGATCAGTGGCCAATCTGTGTGACTGTTGCCCCATCTATGCCACAAAACCAGCCTCTACAGAACACTGGCTGGACTCCTAGAGGAGACTATCAGTGGCTCTGCTGAGATGCCCCATCTTTCTGTGTCATGGGACCCTCCCAAGCTGGGGGTACAGTTTTCTTTGGTGGACCTTTGCCCTTCTCTGGGGGTTCAATGGCAATGGATCCCCTCAGCTCTGGCCCCTTTTCCCTGCTCTTTGCCTCTGAACCTCAGCCGGGGCTGCTGCGTCCCTCCCTCTGCATGCAGGCAGACTCCTGGCTGACTTCACTCCCTGTCACATTCCTGGCTGTGAAAGGGACCTCTTCCAAGGCCCTGGGGAGATGACATGAGTTTGTTTGTTTTTCTCCTGTCTCCACTTCAAGGGCTCCACTGGCAAAAACAACACCCTGATGACTTCCAGCTCTTCCCCCTCCTTTTCTCTGAACATGGGAAAGACGGCCTCTGCTCTCAGATGTGTCAGCTGAGGAAAGGGAAACAGAGGGGATGGCTTTGGGAAGGTCACTTGCTCCCAGTGCCTTTTTGAGGACCAGTCATACAGCATGCACAAAGCTTCTGTGGGCCCAATGCAGGAGCCCCTCAGGAGAGATAGGGATACCATTGTTTAAAAAGAAAGGCTCGAGGAAGGCAAATCTCAGTCCAAAGGGATTCATCTAATGGGAAAATACAGATCTGAGGATCAGAACACTTTCCCAACACCTCACACAAAACTGTGCGTGAACAAGCCTCCTTCTAGTAATAGTGCATGTTCCTGGACTATATTGAACCTCTAAAACTGTGATTGTAAGAGCCTTCTCTCTAATGGGAGAGTTGTCACACAGAGTCAATGAGAAGGGATTGTACATGGAGCACAGTATATGTTCACCCTCTAAGTTCCAAAGATGAGCTGTTGAGGACCAGACATTCTTTTATGGGACAAAGAACAGTTGTTTTCTTTAAGGGATAGTGTTTGGGTCAAAGAGGCTAATAATTAGAGCCCAGTGGAAGGACAAAGTGAATGAATAAAGACATTCTAAATACTACATTACCATACACAACCTTGGCATTGATGGGGTTGCCACCTGGGCCATGTTGTTGAGAAAGGTCTAGGAGAAGAAGTTGAACTATGTCCAAGGATAAAGCAGAGCTTTACTACCACTTTCCTTGTGCACCAACTCCAGACAACCCCAGGGGCCACAGAGAAGTGGGCCCAAGGCCAGAGAGCCCTTTGTGATGGCAAGTTTGATTTTGTGAAGCAGTGAATACAGTGATAGCTCTAAGGTCAACAATGAACCCTTTAAGAGCCAAGCCAGAGCCATAGGACTTTCCAGCTCATCTCCCATGGATTCCCAGAGAACAAAGGAAGACTGTGGGGTCCAAGGTGCTGAAATAGGAGCTGATATACGAAAACACAGAGCAGTGGAAGAGGAGAGGTTCAGCTTCTTCACATCCTCAAGATTCAGTCTGATGTCCCTCTCTTTGCGCAGGAGCCCAGCCACTTGCTCTGAGGAGAAACTTTTGTATAAAGTTCACATGAGGTTATACAAGAGACATGGTGTCATCCTGAGCTCCCTTAAGTACCTGCTTTGTGTCTACCATGGTGGACAAGACTGGATTGTTCCCACAAGATCATACCTCAAGGTCCTTTATAAGTCCTTAGGGAATCTTTAGGGAATTCCTATCTGTCCTGATCATTAAAATACAGTTCTTGCCCCCTGGAAATCCCAGGTCTTACAGCCCAGGTCTGACACCCTGGGGGATCTGCTGGTCAGCCTGAAACAGAGAATAGCCATGGATATGAGGCATATGCACTGGAACATAAGATGGACAGTGACTGGAGCTGCCAAATGGAGCTCCTTGAAACTGTGCTGGGCATGCTCAGCAGACTCTGGAGGGTGGGACAAGTGGAAATTAGTCAGGAGGGTCTTCTCATGGGGTTGCAAGGATAGTAGGGCTCATAGATTGGTAGAGAGGTGAAAAGAGGTGTTGCAGAGGCAAGGCTGATAGGAATAAGCAGTCCTGTGCAGTGCATCAGTATAATTGTGCTATTGAAGGGCATTGGCAATCACATTGTAATCTCTGGACATGGAAAGGCTGCCATGCCCACACTGAATTGTCTTCTCTGTCTTTTCCCTAAATAGTTTCTCCTGGTTCCTGTTTTTGAAACATACTTTATACAGGCTCTCTATATTCTTCTTGACATGTGGTGTCCAGAACTTATTCTCCCATTCACTCACTCAATTCATATATATTTAGCATTTCCCATGTTCTAGGTACTATACAGGGGTACAAAGATGAATAAGACCTAGTTTAGTCCTAAGGGAGTCCTTAGGCTAATGCAGCACTGTTCAGTAGAACTTTCTGTGGTGACAAAAATGCTCTCTGTGATGTCTCATCTGGGAGTCACTGGTCACATGTGGCTACTGAGCACCTAAAATGTGGCTAGGGTAGCTGAGGAACTGAATTTTTATTCAATTGTAATTAACTTAAATTGAATAGCCACATGTGACCAATATGAACCATATTAGACAGCATGTACATAACTGAAAAGAGAGTCAAGGAATCAGACTGTTACATTATTAGTACAGTTCAGTTAGGCCTGCCATTGTGGTCTTGACAAGGAAGTAGGGGAGAGGTAGTGACTGCATCTGTCTGGGAATTAGGAGGTCTTCCCATATGAGGCAACCTTTGAGCTAAGTCTGGGATGATGAACAGGACATACATGATGATGGGGAGGGGGTATTTGTGGGCAAAAGTCTCAAACTAGTGATTTCTGCATTTTTGGTAGACTTTCCAGCTGGGATCTTCCATAGATTAACCAACAGGGCTGGACTCTAACAAGGAGATACAGATGTGCTCTGCCTGCTGGCCTGGCTCTCTGCCCTCCTCAGTTCCCAGGGAGGTGGGTGATGACAGATGGACTCATGACTCTCCCTAGATTGAGGGATCCAAGGGGTTGAACTGACCCTAGGAATGATGATTGCACCCAGGGGAAAGGGTGCGGGGTATCTGGAGACCATATGGGAAGCTGGGAAGCATTTAGGGGAAGAGGATTGACGCAGGGGTGAGGTTTCTTGGAGCCAGTTTCCCAGTAGAGGCTAAGAGTGACTCCCAGGGTCGACTCCATCCTCCTGTCCAGATGGAGAAATAGGGGAGGGGTACTTGGACCCAATGGGGCTGCTAGAGAACAGTCATTGTGGGGATGGGCAGAGTTGATGATGAGATTTTCCAGGGTGCCAGGGTGCTCCTGTGTTCGAGTCCTTGGTGGTTGGCTGGTAGCACCCACACCACTTTCATCAGACTAAGGTCTTCCAGGGGTAAGGCCCAGTGTGTGGTCCAAGGGAAAAGAGAGTTTGAAATATAGATATTCAAATTCTATATGCCTGAATTAGAGCTCTTGATTTACCTTTCAAGACTCACCCCTCCCCCAGGCTTAAGATGGCATCACTATCCAGCAAGTTGCTCCATCTAGAGAGCTGGGAGTATTTATGGATTCTCCATGCTCCTTTATTTCCTACATTGTCTTTATCATCATTAAGTTCTCTTGATTCTCCCTCCAACATACGTCACTCGTCCACTTGCTTCTCTCTATTTCCACTGACACCAGTCTGGCCCAAGTTTCTGTAATTTCTCATCTGGAAATTTCCCTTTAACTAGTTTCCCTATTTCCTTTGCTGCCCTTTCCTACCCATTTTACACTGAAGTTAGAACAATTTAAAACAAAAAGGAAGTTTAATCAAATTACCATATTAACCCATCTAATGCATTTGACTTCCTACTTGGAATAAAACTCACAATATAAAATCCTTAACATGGTCAGAGAGGATCTACATGATTTGGCCCTGGCACTTGTTCAATGTCATCTCACATAAGTCTATCCCAGAACATGATAATCCTACTGCATTTGTCTTCTAGGTCCTTGAACAAGTTG
The DNA here is from genome assembly GCF_006229205.1 of Suricata suricatta. NCBI lineage: Eukaryota > Metazoa > Chordata > Mammalia > Carnivora > Herpestidae > Suricata > Suricata suricatta. The sequence goes on from NC_043703.1 coordinate 115,035,948, forward strand.
TACCCTTTCCTACTGCCAAGTCTTCACCCATGTGATGACCTCCTTTCTTCTTCACTAAGATGGCTTCTTCTCACCCACACACTTCCATGTGTTTGCCCATTCTACTCCTCTTCCATAGCACACCCTTCCTTTCCCTTGTAGTAGAATTTGAAATTTATTTTCTTGTTCACTGTCTCTTTCACTAGACTCTAACCTTTATTAAAGCAGGCTATGTCTACTGTGCTCACCATCAGCTGGTCAGTTGTGTTGTACACAGAAAGAGCTAGGGAATTCCTCATCAAAAACATGAATGAATGGTATTGTTTCTTATGTGGACCTATGAAATCAACACTCTTCCCTGTTAGGAAGAACTGGCTAGCCCCAACATTGTATTCAGCTATTCCTGAATTTTGTCCTAGATTTTTTTTTTTTGCTCTCCCTTCACCATATCTCAGATAAGTCAGACCATTCAGGAATTACCAAAGCCCTGAGGTTTCCAAGGATTCTACTCATTTTGATGTCCATTCTAGTGTTTCTAAACAGAAGCACTATTAGTTGCATGAACATTGTGACAGGGTCAATTCTTTCTTAGCCTGAGTCTGGCTGGGATTTCCATAAAATTTTCTTTTTCCTAAAAACTCTTCCTGTTTAGAAAAATGTGGGTGGTGTGGAAATACGAAATATTCTTAGAGAACCTTTTGGGCAGCAGTATTAGAGTGGAACATGCAGCTAATCCTGGTGAAAAGGGCTCTGTGACCCAGAAGAGGTTTCAGATGCAGCAAGGAGCAAGGAAATTGGTGCTCTCTTTTCCTGAAATTTGAATTCCAACATATTTATGGCCCTGTTTATGAAGGATAGAGATCAGCCTCCAGGGAAATACAGTGGTGAGGCTAAGAGCTCAGATATGCGAGGTAGACTGCTTGAGCTCAAAATCTGTGTAATAGTAGGCAAGTCATTGGCTCTCTGCATCAGTGTCTTCTGAGTACCTCTTCCTGTCTATCAGATCTTGATCCTATTCTTTATCCCCATGACCATCCCTAATAGAGCCCATGTGGAAAGACAGTTGGTGGATTGGGCTAGTCTGAGTGCCTGCCTCTTACATGGTTACTGTCAGTGCTTTGAGTCAAGGAAGGACAAAAACCTAAAATGGCTTGAAAACAGGACATACTATTTTTCTATACCCTTATATCATGGTTCATATATGCCCTCCACAGGGACTCAGTAAAATCTTCTCCCTTAACTAGGAGCTCCTCTGAAATAGAAAAATATCACAATTTACTATTTACTTTTTATAGGAAATCTTTCTGTTTATCAGCCCCTCCAGTTATAAAAGCAATTCATAGACATACAGCAACTATTTAATATTGAGAAATTTATTCATGTAAATCATTACACAAATAAAAGAAAAATGCATAATCATAGCCAAAGACATTTAATAAAGTTCAACATTCATTTTTAATTAAAAAATTTCAGTCAGTTGAGCCTAAAATGGTATTTTTCTTAACTTGGTAAAGAGTGTCAAACTGTATCCATTTCACTTTGTTCAGAATGTTAAAATATTAGAGGCATTCCCATCAAAGTCAGGGAGCACTATTGCTATAATTTTTTTAAACGTAGTTCTGGACAACCTAGATGATGCAATAAGAACAGAAAAATTGAATAGCATAAATATTGAAAATGAAGAGGATAAAATTATTGTTTTCAGATGGCTAGACTGTCTTCATATTGAAAATCTATCACCTCTCTAGCATCTGTTGCCTTTTTTTCCCTCATTGAAAAAGCTTACAAGCTTCATGTGAGGATCTACTCCTTCATCCACTTTTAACCTGTGTGATCTGGATGGAGTTCCTTCCTTAGAAACAGTAGTCAAGCATGTAACCCTAGTCCAGCCAATCAAAACACTCCATTCTCCTGGACTATTTGGTGATGGCCATGTACCAATCACAAGAAGCCTAAGAGTGAATTTTGTACATCAAAAGATCTAGGATAAAGATGGAGAAAAACCATGTGCTCCTGATGTTAGTCTTTGTCCTAGACTTTCCATTGTCAGAGAAAATACATTTCCTGTTCACTTAAGGCAGATTAAAAAAAATAATAGTTTTATTGAAATATAATTCACATATCATGTAATTTACCCATTTAAAGTGTACAATTCAATGGCTTTTAGTATATTCTCAGAGTTGTACAACCATCACAACACCTCTCCAGCCCTAGGCAACCACTAATATACTTTCTGTCTCTATAGATATACCTCTTCTGGCCATTTTATATAAATGGAATCATGTATTATATAATCTTTTGGTATTGGCTTCTTTTACTTAGCATGTTTTTCAGGTTCACCCATGTTGTAACATGTGTCAGCACTCTTTTCCTTTATATTATAAAATTATATTTTGTTGTATGGATATACCATATTTTATTTATTCACTCATTTTTTTTCTTTTATAGTTTATTGTCAAGTTGGTTTCCAGGTAACACCCAGTGCTCATCCCAACAATTGCCCTCCTCCATGCCCATCACCCCCCTTCCCCTTTCCCCCTCCCCATCAGCCCTCAGTTTGTTCTCAGCATTCAAGAGTCTCTCATGGTTTGCCTCCCTCCCTCTTCCCAACTATTTTTCCCCTCCCCCCCATAGTCCTTTGCTAAGTTTCTCCTGTTACATTTATGTCACTCATTCATTCTTTAGTTTATGGACATTTGGTAGTTTCCACTTTTTGGTTATTAAGATTAACACTGTTACAAATATTTGTATACAGGTTTTTGAATGGACAGGTGTTTTCATTTCTCTTGGGTATTTACCTAGGAGTGGAATTGCTGGATCATATGGTCACTGTATGTTTAATATTTTGAGGAACTTCCAGACTATTTTCCAAAGTGGTTACACCACTTTGTATTCCCACCAGCAGTTGTATTAAGGTTCAAATTTCTCTACTTGTTATTGTCTTTTTGATTATAGCCATTTTAGTGGATATGATATGAAATCTCATTGTGGTTTTGATTTGCATTTCCCTCATGGTTAATGATATTGAGCATCTTTTCATGTGTTTATTGCCCAGTTTGTATATCTACTCTGGAGAAATGTTTATTTAGATCCTTTGGAATTTTTATTTTTTCATTTTCTAATTGTAGGATGGGGAAGATCTTCCTAGGCAATACACAAAACTCAGAAGTCTTAATATTGAAAGGTCCAACTACATAAAAAATTTAAATATCTGTACTTTCTTTTTTTTAACTTTTAAAAAATATTTATTTATTTTTGAGACAGAGAGAGATACAGCTTGAGGCAGGGAGGAGCAGAGAGAGAGAGGGAGACACAGAATCCAAAGCAGGCTCCAGCCTCTGAGCTGTCAGCACAGAGCTTGATGTGGGGCTCGAACCCACAAACCATGAGATCATGACATGAGCCGAAGTCAGATGCTTAACTGACTGAGCCACCCAAGCACCCCTAAATATCTGTGTTTTTAAAGACAAACACAGTTAGATGAAAATCACCTTCCTTCTGCTTTACAGGAGAAAATATTTGAAGTGCATGTATTAATATTAATAATATAGGATTAATATTAATAATATAAAAAGCAGTTCTTGGGGCACCTGCATGGCTCAACCACTTGAGCATCTGGCTTTTAATCTTGACTCAGGTCATGATCTTACAGTTTGTGGGTTTGAGCCCTGTGTCAGGCTCTTGGAATTCTCTCTTTCTCTCCCTCTCTCACTGCCCCTCCCTAACCCATGCTCTCTCTCTCTCTCTCTCTCTCTCTCTCTCTCTCTCTCAAAATAAATAAACTTAACAAAAAGGAAATTCTATGAATGAATAAGAAAAAAAGAAACTTAAAAGCAGACTCTCAAAATGGTGAGGATGAACATTTTACAGAAGTGCCAATAGCTAATTAACATATGAAATGGTGCCCAACCATTCTGCAGATTTGGGACTACAAATTAAACAAGTAGTCACATTTTTTTTCACCATTAGTTTGGCAAACTTTTTAAAGATCAATGTTATCCAGCATTAGTAGTGGGTCTCAGGAAATAGGAATCTCAAACACCCAGTTGGCATGTGCATCATTACAACCTTCTTGGAGGTCTTGGCAGGATCTATCCACATTGAACTGTTAACAGGACAAATCTCAGGATAGTAAGATTGCAGTGGCTTTTGCTTTGTGCCTTTAGGTTTGAGGTAGTCCCATTTGTCTATTTCTGTTACACAAGATGAAGAAGTTCTAGAGATTTTCTGTACAACATAGTGCTTATAGTTAGGAATAGTATAGTACATACTTAAAAAATTAAGTAGAACTCATGTTATATATTCTTACCACACTTATATAATATAAATATATTTGAAAAATAACAAATAAACCAGAGGTAATCTGCTTTTCAGGGATGTGCAAACAGAAAATGACAAGAACCTACACAAAATAAACAGGCAAAAATTAGTGTTTCTGGTTCCTACCAAGAGGCAAATATTCATGGACACTATGGCTCCCTCTCCAAGAGTCAGCCCCAGAAAATCTATAAAAAGAAACACAAAATCTAGTCAATAACACCCCAACCATCACCAACATTACATTACACACACACACACACACACACACACACACACACACCCCAGAAAAAACTCCAAAGCTAGAATTATCTAGGAGACGAAAGGCTGCTTTCAAGTGGTATGTTGGGTGTGACAAAGGCCAAGATGGAGAGTAGCTGATAATGACAAAGATTTAAAGTTTTTGCCTTTCTCCTATATCACATTTGGATAAACAATGTGTGTTTATTATTACAGATTTTGGAGGTAATGGCCCAGGAATGTGGGCAAGTGTCCATTGGGATAGTGTCAGGGAGGTGCATAGATCCCTCAGTAGGGGGCAGTTGGGGAAAACAGGTTGGGACTGACTCAGGTCTGCATCCTGTCTTCCCTCTCCTACTCCAGGCTGGAGGATGATCTCTAGAGAGACCATCTCCTTCTGATCTGAAGAGTTGCTTTGTAGTATGATGACAAACAGGTACCTGGGGCTCTCTGCCTTTTGACTAGGGTGTGGCCTTCACCTTTCACCCTATTCTCATAGTGTAGCTGAGGCCCCAGTAGTATATGTTTCAAAATAACTAAACTCCTAAGGGAGTGCTACCACCTCACTAGGAAGACCACCATTAGATAACGCATTTGCTCTGAAGCAGAAATTTTAGAACATTGATTTAAAAACTTAAACTAAATACATTTAAGGTAATAAGGCACAAAATAGGTACTATGAAACAAGAAGAGAAAAATCTTAGAGAGGAGCAACTGTAAACATTAGCTTAAGAGAAACAGTAGTTGAGATGACGAACATGAAAGATTAAATAATGGAATGAATACAGCTGAAGAACAACTCAGTGAATTGGAAGATCAGATTGAGGAAGTCTCCCAGAAAGTAGAGGGAAAGGATAAAGAAATAGAAAATCTATAAGAAAAGTTAGGGGATACAGAGGGTAGTAGTACAAGTGCTAACATCCAGATAACAGGAGCCCCAGCAGAAGTTAAAGATACATAGGAAGAAGAATATATTTGATGAATAATAGAGATATGTTTCCCTGGATTAAAAATAATCTCAGATAAAAAAGATTGATAAAGTGCAAATAGAAGAAAAACCCCACCCCTACATACACTCTAGCAAATTCTAAGAATATCACAGACCAGAAAAAAAAAACAAAACATTTAAAAGTCTTTATAGAGAAAGCAGCAAACAACTACCAAGGAGTAAGAGTCATACCAACATCAGACTTCTGAACAGAAACACTAGATACAAAAAGACAATAGAAGAATATGTTTCAAATCTTGAAGGAACAACTTGGAACAAAGACCTTTATATCTAACCTAATTGCCATGTGAATGCATAATAAAAATATTCTTAATGACATAAAGCCTCAAGTCACCAGCCACAAAAGACCCCCATTAAAGGCTTTTTGAAGTATCTTTTTTTTTTAAATAATAGTTTGTGGTCAAATTGGTTTCCATATAACACCCAGTGCTTCTCCCCACAAGTGCCCCCCACCATGATCATCACCCCTTTCCCCTCCCTCCCCCTTCAGCCCTTGGGTTCGGTTTCAGTATTCAATAGTCTCTCATGATTTGTGTCCCTCTCTTTCCCCAACTCTCTTTCCCCCTTCCCTTCCCTATGGTCCTCTGTTAGGTTTCTCCTGTTAGACCTATGAGTGCAAACATATGGTATCTGTCCTTCTCCGCCTGACTTATTTCACTCAGCATGACACCCTCGAGGTCCATCCACTTTGCTACAAATGGCCAGATTTCACTTTTTCTCATTGCCATGTAGTACTCCATTGTATATCTTTTAAGATGAGAACTAATTCAAGTAATGCTGCAAGATATATACTAGAAGCAAAGGTAATAAAAAATCTTGGTAAATCTATTTGTTTTTATTGACAGAATCAAAGGCAAACAAAGGACTACAACAACATGGATGAATCAGTAGCATAATTTTGAGTGGGAAAAAAAGGATATCTCAGAAAATTGCTAGTACTCAGCCAATTCCCCCCAAATTGGAAAACACTGAAAATATTTAAACATACATATACATCTGATAAAACTACATAAAACTAAATTTTTTTAAAAAGTAAGAGAATGGTAAACATTCAGCAGAATTACTTTGACAAAAAGGGGTCAGGGGACAGGATGGGAGAGGAATATAGGTAGTTGTAAGTTATCTGTAATGTTGGGTGGTGGTGTGTGGATGTTCAGTTTCTTACCAATTAACAAAGATACAAATAACAAATAAAAGGGGGCCATGTAGGAACATGATGCTAATGTGCCATGAACCAGAACTGGTATCACTATAACTCTGTGCACCTGAAGTCCATAAGGAAACAAAGTTAAGGAAATGCATGGTGGTCCCATTCATTTGTCTTCTTGAGAGGTTGCAAATGTTCAGTGTGAGGAGCCCCTGGCCAGAAATGGGCTTTAAGGTTCACATGCACCCCCTGGCTGGGCTCCCTCACGTTAGATGACTTGTGTTACAGGTCAGGGTGTGAACACGTGGCCAACGAGAGGCAAGGTATAGAGTGATCAGCACACAAGTTTTGAGGTCAGACAGCCTGTTTCTGCTCCCAGCCCTGCCACAGAGGAGCAATTGTCATGGCATTACTGAACCCCTTGATGCCTGATAAAATGATGTATGATCACATCAGAAAGTGCTTGGCACATGGCATGTGTTCCAAAATATTAGCAAAATATATAATAAGAATGAGGATTCAAGTAATAGAATAAGAATAAGAAATAAGCAGCACTTCTCCAGAAAAAAAATCTTGGAGGATTTGGATTGGATTCTTTGACCTAAGACTGTTGCTGAATTCTGGAATTCTGTAATAGTTCTTCAACCTCCATCATTTGCCTTCAGTTTTGCTTTGTTTCTTAGTTTCCTAGTAAACATTTTGAAAAAGTCCAACTCTATTTTGGTGGAGTGAAGGGGGAAACAGACTCAGCTGTAAGAGCAAGGAGAAAGCTATTGCATTCCTGGTGAAGAGTGCCACCCTGGCCTCCTGAGGTAAAGGGTTGGGATGGGAACAGTAAATGGACAGTAAACTGACTGTCAGTGAGCCCCTACTCAGAGCCAGGCACCATGTTCATTGTTCTCACCAAGGTCAAGGAAGGTTGGGTAGTGTTTCATCCAGTCCTAAAATGCCAGAGTTCCATCCATTAGGTTTCCCAGGTTTGAGTGAGCGAAGGTTGACTCAGAGAAGAAGTTAGTAAGTCTGTTCTTCATCACCTTGCTCAAGGGGGTTGTGAATGATGGGGTTCTTGCAGGCCAGCCAAGCATGAGTCTACCTGCCTAGCCTAGCCCCTCACTGCCCTAAGGTCTTCTTCCGCCCTCTCCAGGTCCCCTAGAGGTCTGATCTGAGCCAGTGCCCTCACCCCTTGCGGCCACATCATTGCCAGTAAGGACACAGAGGTGCAGAGATGCCTGCTTTTGGAAGCCAGTGGCCTCTGTGCCTGCTTGAGGTCATGTAGGCCTCTGTGGATCACCCGGGCTCTCTCCGCAGTTTGTGCTGGGGTTTCTGGGAGTTTCCCGGATTGTCTCCAGTTTGCCTGAAATGCAGCCTCTTTCTCTCCATCCCACTGCCCCTCCAGCTCCCTTCCGGCAAACCCTTGGGAAGATGCCAGCGTTCCCTCTCCCAGCGTGCGAAAGCTCGGATTGCCGAGGGCCCCGGGTCCTGACCGGCAGCTGGCACTGCGCACACGGCCAGCCCTGGGGCGGGTAGCAGCTCCAAGAGGTGCCTTCTGGTAGACTGCTATCCTGGCCCCACGTTGACTCCTCCGTGACATCTGAGTCTTCGTTGGGTTCGACGCTTCATCTTTTGTCTTCCTGCTTTCCTGAAATGAGGAATGACAAATAATCCCAGAACTGGAGCCACATGTCCCCAAATGCGTGTGGCTCAGCATCGGTCATGTTTTTCCAATTATGCCTTGTTCCGAATGCCACAGTTAATACGCGCGTGCACACTCACACACATACCCAGGACAATTTTTAGCTAGACATTCAGGCTCCTCTTTTCCCAGAACCCCACGGCCCTTCAAGGCCATGCCCCACCCAGCCCCTCCATCCCTGCTCCACGCCCCCCGCGGGCCCCTGGCCTCTGGGTTCACCCCCGCTCTGGGAAGGCCACTGTTTCAAGACAGGATGTACTTATTTTTGTGTTGCCTAGAACGCCTCCCACCCGTCTCAGGATTTCTAAATCCTGTCCATCCTTGGGACCCAGGATAAGGCGGTCCGCCATGACCGCTTCCCACCGCCCGCGCCCCTGGAACTCTGGCTCCTCCCGGTCCGCCAGCGTCCAAACGCGCGCCTCCCAGCCAGTTGGAATCTCAGAGTACTTACTATGAAGTTTTGGGCTGATAACAATAGGAGAGTGGGTTCATTGGAAACACAAACAAAAAAATAAAAATTAATAAAAACCACTCCATTCATTTTACCTAGAGGTAACCGCCAATCACAATTTCACGAGGGTCTGAAAGAAAGGCTTAAAACACACACACACAAACGCGCACACTCACACTTTTTAAAGAAAAAGAAGTCATACTTACATATGGTTTCATAAGTGCTTTTTCCACCTTAACAATATAACAGCTGTCCACAAAGAACCCCTTCTTTAATGTCAAGAGTTTCTATGAATGACCAGATAAGAGCATTTGCACTTTCCTTAAAAAAAAAATGAATTATTATGGAAAAATTTCAAACGCACAAGTGTAGAGACAACAGTCTAATAGCCCCCTTCCCCCCCACCTCCCCAATCATGTACTCTTCATCCAGCTTCAGTAATTATTAACATTCACTCCTGGTTTTGTCCCCTCCCCTGCCTCAACCTTTTTCCCTTGGAGTATTTTCAAGGAGATCCGGAAGGTGATTTTATTTCACTGTAAATAGCAGTTGTCTTTATAAGGTCTGCTGTTTGAGACGAGGAATAGTAACAGAAAGGCAGTCTGCGTGCAGGGCCGCTTTCTAGTGAATCTGTGTTTCATTCGTGACAGCAGCATCGATGATTTGAAAAATAGTCACACATACATGTGCAAGTTGTATTATTTATTCAGCCTTCAGTCGATACTTGTAGGGCATATGGATGTACAGCTCCTTTGCAAGAGTTCCAGCCTGCAAGCCAGGCACTGCCGGTCTGATCCACTCACCCAGGCATTCAATCAAACTGCCTAGCATTTGTCTCTCGTTGGTTCCCACATGTGAGTTTTCTCTCCTAACCTCAGCGCTCTGCCATTAAGTTCCTGCACACAAGGCTACACGCATCAAACCAAATTCCACCTGTGAAGATGCTTCCCATGAGAGGCTGTGTGCGCCTCTGGGGTCTTCTAGACCCATCTTGTTCCTTCTGCGAGGAGACCAAGGCCATGGAGGAGGAAGGATCTCTCCCCCCACCCTGTGCCCCTGGTGGCAGAACCAGGATGAAATCTCAAGTCTCCTTTCTCCCAACCTGTTTTCTTCACATTATCACACTGCCTGTGGGCAGAACTTTGTGGAGAGGCCAGAAGATGGGGAAAGTGTGACCTTGAGAATTGCATCTTTAGCATCTTTGTTGAGTGGCTCTTGTGCTGGCTCCTAACTAGGGGTTCCAGGGAGGTTTGGATCCTGGATTCTATGGCTCACCTCCTTCCTTCCGGCCAAGGGAGTCTTCAACATAAGGGTAAGGTCCAAAAAGGACACAAAGCAGTGGCTTCCTAATCACTGCACAAGTGCCCAGCGTCTCCCCAGGTGGGGCTGCTCTGATATGCTAGGCTGGAAAGAAGGCTTGGCCTGGAAGTTCCAACGAAGTCCAACAGGAACTTCCCATTCCCACTTCCTTGTGTCTCTGTGTGTTGGCCCTGTGCGGCAGACTTTGCGTCCACTCCCTTGGCCCTCTATAGGCTGGGAACACCTTGTGTACCACAGGCAAGCTGTGAAGGACATGACTGCCTTTGTCCCTGGGAGTCAGGTTACAGCATAGGAAGTGAGAGTAGGCAAGAGGCTGCCCAGCCCTGCCTTGGAAAGCAGAGTCCCAGGATGTGAAGAAGAGAAGAAAGTGGTACCTGAGTAAGTCCATCCCTTGTGAAACCTGGCCAGGGGGTAGTGTCCAGCTCTGACCAGATCGGCAGCTCTTCTAGAAAGGGGCAGATAAAAGGGAGATGAGATCAAGGTCCCAGAATGCTCCCCCTGACACTCTCTAGGTTGGAGAAAAGCTGGGGCTGGCATCCCCTCTCTGTGTGTCAGGCGGAACTGTGGGGGTCTGAATCTTGGCTCTTCCCACGCATGTCATAATGCTTACGGTTTTGACTGTAATCTACAGTCACTGTTAAAACTGTCATCAGTCAATGTCCTTTTTGGGCACTGTACGGATTGTGTACTACAGTTAATAGCAAGTTGTGCTACAGAAAGTAGACATTTTATTCCTTATTATTATTTTTTTAACTTTACTATCCTTCTGCCAGAAGTTTTAGATCTGAAAATGAATTTTCTTCTCTCGTCCTCCTCCTTCTCTCCCTTCCTCTCTTCCATCCACCTGCATCTTTGGGGTACTTACAGATTTTATGCTAGGCTCAGGGCTTCTGTGGTTGAAAGATACCCAGATTAGGAGGAGGCAGTGGACAGAGGCAGTGGGAAGGAGAAGGTACTAGGAGAAAGACAGTTGTAAAACATGGGCCAGCCGTTAGACACAGTCTTGACTCTATGTATCCTCACCCCCAACACCCAAGAACAGAAAGCAGAGTCACCATAGCAGCAAATGACCTGAAGTCTCTGCTCTCGAGTCTTGTCAGCAGAGCCCCTGGGTCTCCAGCCAAAGTGAGGGGGCTCAGGGCAGGAACTAGGTTGTTCAGCATAAAACACGGGGGCACAGGATGTCCAGGGCTGTTTTGAGAACCCCAGGAGTTACTTAACAATCTCAAACATTCTAGCTCTTTCCTTTAGTTTAGTAGAGTCACCCATGCACATCATACACAAGAGTAGGTGCATGCTTGTGTGCACACTCACACACAGACACACACACAGTGGGATAAAGCTCCCATCCCTCCCCTATTCTATATATCTTCCAAGTTTCCTCCCCAGCCCATCATTCCTATTGCTAAGAAGCTAAGTATATTCAAATGGACAGAGCCTTTCTATGTATTCGATTGATTACATACATTTTTAAGCATTCACTATTGCTTAATTTTAGACTGGGTGCTTTTGAATATAGAAGAAAAAGACACAGAAGTCCTCCTCTCCTTGCCTCTATTAGCAAGATTTTCTTTTGGCTATAAAGAGGTCAGTCTTCAGAAATGGAGGGAAAGGTGGGACCATCCGATAGTGAGTTGTGTAGTTCAGGTTGTTGGCCCAGGAACTAGGATGTGGGAAGTGGTCTGGGAGACTCCTTGGAGAAGGTTCCAGGGGATCTGTGAGATGAGTCCCAGACAATTTGGGGGTAAGCTCTCTTCCAAGGGTGCGCAGAGGAGAGAGGTGCCCCAGGTGGATGGAGGATGTAGGCAGAAGCATGAGGAAGGAATGAGCCCAGCCTGCACCAGGGATGGCCAGGGGCCAGGCCTGGGTGGAGGGCAGGTGCACAAGCCAGAGAAGAGTGTGAAGAAAAGGCTGGTGTGGGAACAGCCGATGGCAGGGGCCTGCGTCAAACACATTTGTAGAACACTCTGCCTGGAATTTTTTCCGGAGAGGTAGAGAATTTGGGTCTGTATGTATTTTTAGCCTCGTCTTTTCCGCCCTCTTCTGAGCAATGATTCTGAGAGCTTTCAGCCTGAGGTCATCTGTTTTCCTAGTCCCTGTTCCAGCGAAGCAGATGCCAGCACCACCACCTCACAGGAGGCTGCTGCCGCCCCGGCGCTGACCCCAGGAGAGCGACGTGTCCACTGGACCACAGGAGCAGCCTGTGGGAGGCCGCCCCTGTGGCAGGCTCCGCAGTTCCGAGCTCTGCCAGAATGTCACCCCTCTGTTCTGGCATGCCCCTGTGCGCGTGTTAGAAACCCTCAGACGCCTGTGCCCACTTCCCTTTGGGGCCAGCATGGGCAGCCATCAAGCTGGGAGGCTAAGGAGGAACATGGGGTATCAGATCCAGCTTTCAGGACTCCCCTGGTTTTAGGAGACTCTGTCCTTCATATCTTCCTGCCTCCCAGCTAACTCCCTTCTCTCGCTGGCTCAGCTGCATCCTTGCCAGCCACCACCGCCACCGTGGCTGCTTCCCGAGAGCCACTTGCTCTGTTGCAGCCTCTATAGCACGCTCTCCGTCACCCTTGGAGGAAAGCTCATTTGCTTCTTTGCCTTCCAGACCCACATTGTCAAGTCCCTGGTAGACATGGCGACTGGAAAAAAACAGGACCAAAACCAACTCATAATTTTCGCTCTGTTCAAACATCTTGTTCCCATTGAAGGTACCTGTCTCTGCTTTCCAGACTGGAGGCCTCTGGGACCCCTCGCTTCCTCTCTAATGCTCTAATCCAGTGAGGTGACAAGACAGATTTATTCTTTCGCGATGTGTCTTTTGCACTGATGCTACACCTACCACTTCAATCTCTGCTCTCACTGATGCTTGGTGGGATGAGCCCAGTGGCCTCAGGTGGCCTCTTACCCTGCCACTCTATGATGCCTCTTCCCACCCCACTGAGAGTCTTCTGTGTCACCTCTTTTCTTGTCTCATCAAATCTCAGGTCCTCCCCTTGGCTTCCTGGTCCCCACCTCTTTCCCTTCTCCTGTTCAGCTTTAGCTTCTCTTCTTCTCTACTACACTCACTGAGGCTAACTCCCCATCCCAGGAACATAGCAAGCTCATCCTATCTCAAGGTCTTTGTTCTGGGATCCCCCACCCCACCCCTGCCTTCCTCCCACCTCTCTGCTCCATTTCAAGTCCCTAGCAAGGATTTAATATTCCTTCCAAAGGGGAACTTTAATTCCTGACTCAAAGCATACAATACATTCCAGCTTGCAATTGTCCCTAGAGACAGCTTGTAAGTCAAAGAAGAAAATGAATCTCATTTTAAAAATACTTTTTTTTATCTTTATTTTTATTTGTACCACAATGGTATTACCCAGCTTGATCATTCAAGTTTACAAGTTTGGGTCTTCAATAAAGCTTAGAAGACAGGAGTGGGCATGAAAGAGATTTACTGGGGGAGATGCCTGTGGAATGGTAAAGGAAAGGGACTAGAGAAGGTGAGATGAGCCTTCATGTGGCAGTGCAGATCTGCCCCCTGTGAAGGGTGGAAGGAAGGTAGGAGCACTAGGGAGGAAGAGTCTGAGACTGCAAAGTCTCAGTCAGAACAAAGGGTTTGGTGGGGAGTCCCTTGGTACAGTCAGCTGGATGAAAAGTCCTACTTCTCCAGGAATGGGCCAGCATTAGTGCGTCTGCTGGGCTCCATCATTGGCTGCAGCAGCCTCTGGGAAGCATGGCCTCAGCACACTGTGGTAGATCCCCCAGGGTAATAGCTAGACTCGTCTTTTCATATGCTCATCAAAACAGGAGTTCTGAGTAGTGCATTTTCATGGCTGCCTCCTGAGGTTTGATTTCTGCTGCTGAAGAAATATTAGGGTCAGGTCTCAGTTACTGAATCATTCCAAAGTTAAGGAGTAGAGCCAAAATTATTGGAATAAGCCATTGCATTCCTAAAGAGAATTCCTTGAGAGAAGGGGGATCTGTCTTCATGATCACACCCAGGCATTATTACCATCATTGCTATCATCACCACCACCATTTCCACCAGCATCACTACCATCACTACCATAACTGCCTTAGCCATCATCATTGTCATTAGCACCACATTGTCATCTTGACTGCCATCATCACCACTCTCACCACCTGAATCTCATCATTACCACCATCACTGCGATTACCAGCACCATTATCACTGCCACCACCTTCGTCACCCCCACTATGTTCATTTCTACCGCTATTGCTGTCACCACAATTATGAAGTCAGAGAGTGTGGTATTCTGATTACAAGACCTAACACCTGAGCTTTAACCCTGCGTCTGTCACTGGATTGCTGTACGACCACAGGCAATTCTCCCTGTGAATCTTTATTTCACCTTTCCATTTAGCAAATAACTACAGTGCATCTTCTCTGAGCCAGGCAGTCCTGGGTGAAGATAAAAGTAGGCTGAAATTGTTTTAAGTCTGATTGACTGCCAATTTTGAAGCCAAGAATCAATGGCTTTGCCTGATGATTGACCACACCCAAAGTTTCATGAGAACAGTGGTCATAGTAGCTGCAAAATGGCATGTGACTTTGCCCTGGTTAGAATACCCAGGGGAATAAAAGCAGTTTTATATTTTATTCCGTTCCTTCAGGGAGCCAATAAATGCACCACTAACCTCAAAGTCTTCAGGAATGAGGAAGAAATTCAGTAGAGAACTTAGGGCTTAAACCAGCACATATCTATTGAGGCCCAGGGAGGGTAAGGCCTTCCACTGGTAGTCCGGCATAGTATGGCTGATCTGGGCCTGTGATTCTCGGCCTCCAAGTCTTCTCTGCTGGAGGAGGATGGTGGCTGGGGTGTGGCCTGTCTGGGATGGGGACAGGAATGTTGCTAGAATACAGCTTGAGGGTGAAATGAAGGCCATAGGCTCTGGGTGATGACAGAGGCAGCTGCTGCAAGCCAGAGTCCCAGCCACATCTGGGTTGATGATTGCACAACCCAGCTGTCGGCTGGGCCTTCTGACTCCCCAGTGGGATGGGCTGGTTGGGGGACTGGAGGAGGGTGGGCTGGAGGCCTTGGGAAAATTCAGCACCTGCAGAGGAGTCTGGTGAGTCCCTTCTCTTTTCAGATTATTCCCTGGCTAAGGATGAAAGTGGGGGGCAGGAAGCCAAGGGGTCCTTCTCAGTTTTTAATATTCCCTTTGTTTCCACCAGCCCCTGCTCTCTAGGTCACCCTCATGTTCCTGAAAAGGGAATTTCCATAGTTCCCTTCCCACCCATCCTGGGGACTGGGCAGGGGTGGAGGGTGAACTGAGGGGCAAAGGGGAGATGGAAATTCCCTTAAAGTTGGCAATAGTGGGGGATGCCATGTGTAGGACTGAAACTACTAATCTGTGGCTTTAAGTCCATTCCAGGAACGATATATTTTCTGCTCTACCCCCCACCCCCTCCTGGAACCCCTCTGCTCCCTGGAACCTGAAATAGATCCTAATCCTGCTTGAGCTGTCTACCCTTTCATCAATCTGTGCCCCTAATCTGATCCCTCTTCGTGCTGATGTCAAAGCTGCGACTTGGCAAGAGGAAGGCAGAACCTTGAGCCATCCTTAAGGTCCCTTGGAAAAGGAGTTTTCCCCCAGTCCTGTCCCACAGTCCTGGGGTTCCCTAGGGAATGGATGCAGAGTCCTTAAGGGATGAGGACATAGGAATCTTCCTTCCTAATGACCAGGAAGACCTAGGCTATATGGTAAATGAACTGATCGTTTTGGTGCTTCATTTTTTTTTTTCTGAGAACTAGCACAGAGCCTCGAAAATACTATATTTTCTCAAATTCGAAAGTTTTATTGATTGTAAGAAATACTATTGATATAACTGAAGAATTTTATTTAGTTGTGTTATTATTTGGTGAGGGGAGCTTTGAGGGAGGGTAGGGAAGCATTGCCTGGAAAGGATTCAGAGTCTTCTTCTTTATCAGTAGGATTTTTGGTTTTCCAAGATGGAGGCAAAATTCTAACTATCCAGGTTTCTTTCTGCAGTTGGAGCTTGGATAGAGGTGAACGGGCTGGGTGAGAAAGTAGATTTTCTTTCTTCTTTCCATGACCCCTACACAACCTCACTTCCCATTCCAGGGGCACAATCTTCAAGGGCTGGAAGCTACCTTAAACACATGTCCAGGCTATGTTCAGATACTTCTAGGAGCAGGAATCACAGAATAGTCTCAAAGAAATCTGTCCTATCTCAGGATCACTTGGAGGGTGAAAGATTTCCTTTGTGTGTGGAATTAGAAAAGATCCCCTTCGAGCTCTGTGGTTTGAATCCTACCCTTAGGGACCACAGGAATAAATATCATCCTGTAAGAAAATTATATCTTAGATTTTTTTCTTATTTTGATAAAATTTTCATACCTAGTTTTTTTTTTCTTTTAAAACATGCTTTCTAGATCCCTCCCCCTCCAGAAGTTCTTTCTATTTGTAATCATTCTTTTTAAAGTAATGAACCCACCACTGATCACTGTGCGTCAGTGATGACGTGGAGCCGGCAGGGCAATTCTCAATGACGCGTAGCACTTCCGTGTCTTCATTCCAAGCTGCACATTTTTTTAAAAATATTTTATTGTCAAATTGTTTTCCATACAACACCCAGTGCTCTTCCCCTCAAGTGCCCTCCACCATCACCACCACCTCTCTTCCCCCCTCCCCCCTCCCCCCCAACCCTCAGTTCATTCTCAGCATTCAATAGTCTCTCAAGCTGCACATT
The DNA here is from genome assembly GCF_006229205.1 of Suricata suricatta. NCBI lineage: Eukaryota > Metazoa > Chordata > Mammalia > Carnivora > Herpestidae > Suricata > Suricata suricatta. The sequence continues at coordinate 115,052,819 of NC_043703.1, forward strand.
TTTTGTGTGTTTTTTCATTTGTTTCCTGCTGAGGTTGTAGTCAATTAAAATTTGTAGGCCCTTCATACATTATAATTATTATTTGTTAAATTTGTTTGTTTATTTTGAGGGAGAAAGAGTGGGGGAGGGACAGAGAGAGAGGGAGAGAGGGAGAATCCTAGACCTGCTCCACACTGTCAGCATGGAGTCTGACTCGGGGCTCAAACTCACGAACCCATGAAATCATGATCTGAGCTGAAATCAAGAGTTGGATCCTCAACCAACTGAGCCACACTGGCACCTCAGACACATTATAAAGTAGTCTCCTATACGCTGGCAATCTGAATTTGGTTGTTTTCTTTGACCTCATATAAAATTTTGTATTAAATCTATATTTTAAATATTTTGTTAAACTATCTTATAATGTCAGCTAATTTATTAGTTTTCTATTGCTGCTATAAAAAATCATTACAACCTCGGTGGCTTAGAACAATTTGTTATCTTATAATTCTGGGGATCAGAAGTCTAAAAAGGGTTTCACTGGACTAAAATCAAAATGAAGGAAGGCGGCATTACACTGGAGGCTCTAGGAGGAAATAATGTTCGGTGTCTTTTCCAGCTTCTAGAGGTTTCCCACATTCCTTGGCTCATGATCTCTTCCCACATCTTTAAAGCCAGTAACATAGCATCTTCAAACCTCTCTCTGACTCTACTTCTGTCATCACATCCCCTTCTCTGACTCTTCAAAGGATTCTTGTGATTACATCGGGCCCACCCAGATAATCCAAGCAGTCTTCCCTTCTCTAGGTGTTTAATGTAATGACACCTGCACAGTCCCTGTTGCCATGTAAGGTGACATATTCATGGGTCCCAGGGAATAGAACCTGACATTATTTGGTTAGGGGGCTTTGTTCTTCCCAGCATAGTCAGTCAGGAATTTTGGTCCTTATTCTGCCACCTAATGCATTAGTTAATCCTGTTAGTAGTTATAGCATCTGTCAAATTAGTATCCTGTCATTACTAATCCAAATCATTGATAAAAATATTGAGGCAGACAAGATTTTGAACACTAAAATTCTTCTTCAGGCTGACCCTGATTCATTAATAAACATTCTTTGATGATGGTGATCCAGATAAGTCTTCCTTTCCACCTTCCTATCTTCCTTTTCCTTCTTTTTCTTCTAACTTCCTGCTCTTCTTTACATGGATCCTATTTGTGCAAGCACTGCACCAAATTTCAAAGCATAGGAGGGGACAAATAAAAATCATTCCTTCCAAATTATATCTTATGGCATGCTGGTGAAGAAATATTATTGAATAATTATTACGTTAATATTAGATTTGGCAGTCCTTACTAGAAATCCAACTTAAATGCCATAAACAAACAAACAAACAAAAACCCTGCTTACTTTCCTCCATGAGAAAAGCCTAAAAGTTGGGACCTCAAATCTGGTAGATACACATTTATCTTATTTGGAAGATACATATTTATTTGTTTTACAAGACTTGGATTTTCTTTACCTTGTGATAACATCTAAAGTTACTCAACTTATATACTCTTATTTATTTATTTATTTATTTATTTATTTTGAAAGACAGAGAGAGAGAGAGAGAGAGAGAGAGCGCGAGCGAGAGAGCGAGCGAGCAGGGGAAGGACAGAGAGAATCCTTAGCAGACTCTGCACTGTCAGCACAGAGCCCAATGTGGGTCTCAAACTCATGAACCAGGAGATTATGACCTGAGCCAAAATCAAGAGTTAAGGATGCTTAACTCAGCCTTCCAGGTGCCCCAACTCTTATCTACACAGTGTGAAGACCAAACACTCCTTAACTCTTACTAACATGTTATTTTCAAATATATCATTCCCACTTATGTAATATCCAAAGTTAACCATCACAATAATTATTCTGTGGATTTGATACTTGCTTAGATTTACCTACATGTTGATCAATTTCTTCGCTCATTATAGTTTTTTCCATCCCATTGCTAACCTCTAGGTACAATTTCTTTCCTCCTGAAATGCACTCTTCTATAGTGTACTCCATCTGCATTTATGAAAATATTATTTCATTTTCATTTTCCAATTATATGGTAACTGAGTGTGGACTTGTAGTTGACACTGAATGAATTGTAGGGTTTATTACTTTGAAGATCCTCCACTTGTCAAGTGACTTCTGCTGTTCCTGATGAAAGTCTGCTGACCATTTAAATGTTGATCCTTTGTGAGTAATCTGTCTTTTTTCTTTGGCTACTTTTAATATCTCCTCATTATCTTTTGGGTTCTGCAACTTCACTTTGAAATGTCTAGATATGGTTTTATTTTATATCTCCTGTTTTGAAGTAGTTATTTCTTGAATATGATTTATAATTTTCATCAAGAACTTGGAAAGTTTAGTCATTATCTTTAAAATATAGCCTCTTTTTCACTCTATGTCCTCCCATTCAGAAACTTTGATTAGAAACATGTTATATTTTCTTATTCCGTCTTCCATATTTCTTAAACTCTCATTTATATTTCCTATCTCTGTTTCTTTATGCCCTGCAACTTTTGGGTACTGCATTTCAGAATATCTTCCAGTTTACTGATACTCTCTTCAGCTATGTTTAATATTCCCATTCACTGAGTTTTTAATTTTGATGATTATATTTTCATTTCTAGAAGTTCTACTTAGTTCTTTTTCAAATACATCTGATCTCTTTTAGGGAGCATTTTGTTCTTTTCTCATATATTTACTTTTTGTCTTTGATAATTAAACAGTTTATTTCACACTATGTATCTGATCGTTCTATTATCTGAATTCTTAAGAGTATAATCTACTTGTTTTGCTTACTAACTCTTGCTCATGGCAAATTTTTTTCCTTCTGAGTTTTATCTTCAGAAGATTTCTGTATAGGTATCTAGTGCAATCTGGGTTGAGTATTTGTTCTTTAAAAGTTTTGTGTTTGGAGAAGTGTTTCCAGGTTGCCACCGGCTGCCACCTACCGGCGCGTCTAGGAGCCATGTCCACCTTGTTTCCCTCACTCTTCCCCCATGCAATTGAGACATTGTGGTTTAATCTGGATTGACCCTGTGTGGAGGAGACAGAGCTGCAGCAGCAAGAACAACAGCATCAGGCCTGGCTCCAGAGCATCGCAGAGAAAGCCAACAATCTGGTACCTATTGGCAAGCCAGCCTCAGAGCACTATGATGACGAGAAAGAGGAGGATGAAGATGATGACGAGGATAGTGAAGAGGACTCAGAAGATGACAAGGACATTCAGGACATGGATGAGATGAATGACTACAATGAGTCACCTGATGATGGAGAGGTCAATGAGGTGGACATGGAAGGCAACGAACAGGATCAGGACCAGTGGATTATCTAGGTAGACAAGGCAGGGTGGCCTCAAGGAAATTCCAGGCCAGCCCAACTTATCCTGCACCCCCTGCAGAACCAGCTGATTGCCCCAACGCCTGAAAGCTCACCTTTGGGTATTTCTTCAGCTGCTGCCAAGAAGTGGTCTCCTCGGACTCTCCTAGGCCATCACTTTGCCCTTGAGTCTCCAGGGCCTGAGCCCACCCCACCTTTCTGCCCATTACCTCACCCTTTGATTGCCAGGTATAGTCTCTTTCTAACTCCCTTTAATAAAGACACAGGACTGGCTTCAAAAAAATAAAAATGAAAAATAAATAAAAATAAAAATTTTGTGTTTGATTCTGCCAGACATCCTAGGGATATGCCTGGGATGGAACTTCTTTTCATAAAGGTACTGCAAAGAATGCAAACATAAAGCCCAAACTTGCATGAGAGCAGTTAAATAGTTAAACATTCTTAGAGGATAATTTTTTCCCACGTCTACATCATAATTAGGTAGTTGAATATTATTCTATTCTATTTTTTCACTAAGGATATATCCCAAGGCCCTGGCATTATGAAGGATGATCAATTCCAACTTTCTAACTTTCAGGGGCTATGTTTGCTCTCTTGTTTCCAGTTGATCATTAAAACCCAAGGTTTTTAATTTCTGAGTTTTAGAAACTTCTATGTATATGAAACCATCCAAAATATAACCTCTTATCTTGGTGGCAACCCAACCAACCTCTTTCACATAGTGGAAAAATAAACAAATAGAGAGAAACAATGTTTTTGAAGATAATTTAGGCTTTCTGCTGAACACTGTATAAACATTACCTCATTTAATTCTCAGAGCAACCTTAAAGATGAGTATTATCCTCTTTTTTATGTATAAGAAAGCAAGGCCTCAGAGAAGTTAAATAATTTTTTCAAAGTCATACAGCTTTCTCTCATTATATATATAAAATTACTATTATATATTAGTATACTATTTATATTAACATTATAATGAATGTTAAAACATTTATTATACTATTTAATATATGTTAAAATGCTGTCTCCTTCCATATTAAAAACAATGCCTTCTGTTATCTGTACTTCCCTTCAGTTAAGGCCCTAATTCTCAACTTAATCACAAAACAGGTTTTTGGAAGATTGGTGACCATGACCCTGTTCAGGACTCTGTACTATCAGGCTTCCCCTCCCATTGTACTCCAAGTGCACTTCTGCTTTGGTCTCCAGTGCTGCATCTATAGCCCTTGTCTGCCTTGTCTTTGGCAGAATATTTTATTGTTCCTCAACTCCTTGTTAAAATACTTCCTCCTTTAATTTCTTCAGTTTGCTGATTCTTCATTTGTTTCTTTGCTTTACATCTCTTCCTTTCTTCCATTTCCAAAGTGTATGTATTTTCCCACATTTCCTCATATTCTCTTTGACCCTTCTTTTACTCTCTTCTTTTTATGATGGTGTCCTCAATCCCATGGTTTTAACTTCCATCTCTAAGCAGGTGATTCTTGAATTTCCAATTCCAGCTCAGGCTCCTCACCCCAACTAAGGCCCATATGTGCAACCACCAACCAGACATCTCCAGCTGGATGACTCATAGAGAATACAAATTTAACACACCCGAACCTCTACTCATCATCTTTCTCCTAAACCCTGCCTTGGTCCTATCATAGACAGCCCCACATCAGTTTCCATTCATGTATTCTCTGGCCTTCCTGTAACTTCCATGGTTTGTACATCACCTAACATGTTTTCTCAGCTCATGACTCTTCTAAAGTTCTGCTGTTCGTGTGGCTTCACTTCCACAAACTTACTCTTGCTGTGCCCCTTTCCTTGAATGCCTCTCCTTGCTTCTGGTTTTCAAACCTGACCCAAACTTCAAAATCTACCTCAATTTAACTCCTATTAAGAGCCATCCCTGACCTCTGATTCCTTTAAACAAACTTCTTAGTACATTGTACTATGCTGTTGATGCTTTTGCTTTCCATATCTTCTTGCCCTTTCCATTTTGGTGCCTTCTGGTTCAACTGCAAACTAACAGCACTCACACTTATTTTCCTATAGGGTTTATATGATTACCAGTAGCTTTGTACTGTGTAGCAGGCTAGACATGCGGGGAGATTAACACTCCCTGAAAGTAGTTCTCAACCAATAAATACCTAGCTCCCCTCACTCTTTGGTGAAATAGCTGAGTGAGTGTCTTATGTTGGGCCCCAGAGAGTCCCCAGTAGAGTTAAATTCTAGTTGCCCATAGTGATGGATGTCTTGCTAGGGCATTCATTGACCCTGTTCCATGTTCCTGTTCCAGTACTGGTATTTCCTGGAAACACCTCTCAAATAAACTACTTGACTCAAATCTTTGTCTCAGGGTCTGATTCCAGGAGACTCTAGTTAGGAAGTATGTGGTCTGGGTCTCTCCTAGCACACTCAGCTGCTGGAGGGCCAGGATGGCCTTTATCTCTGTCCATAGCTCTGGTTTAATAATGAGGAAATGGTAGATTAATGATGAGGGTTTAGAGACCAGGGAGAAGTCAGCGATGGCTTGCTCATGGTGTGTCTTGTCAGAAGGAGGATGCTGGACTCTCATCATAGGCTGAGGGGAACGGGGTGACTACTAAAGCCATATGAAGAAGACAGCATCCAGAAATGAGAGATAGGGGAGGTAGAGTCTTCAGTGGTGTGGAGGCCAGCCTGGCAAAACAGTGATGAATGTCAGTGACAAGAAATGGTTCAAAAAGCCAAGCTGAGACTGGCGAAGCTGGGGGTCATAGGTTGACAAAAAGGGAAAGATTCCCTCTTAAAAAAAAAAAAGCAAACAGTGAACCTTGAAGGATACTGCCACCACCTGGGCATGTCAGTTCTACCTTCTGTCCCAGATAGGCCCTGCTTTACTATTGCAGCCTGATGGGGTTTCTTCAGGCCAGTAGCACCCAGAACCCCATGTCCTGGGTGGGGGGGCACCAGTGCCTCTTCTGGGAGCCTAGGGCCTAGAGAGCAGGACCCAGTCTCCTGAGTGTCCTGACCCTTAGGTCAGGCACTTCCCAAATTGCTCTGTTATTACCCGTCTTTACCTCTGAGTTGTCCCTGACTCACTCTGGTTCTTTCCTCTCTGTGCCTCCTGGGGAGGCCTGGGAGCCCAGTGAGGCTGGGAATTGTTCTGAGTAGAGGGTGTTTCAAGCCTTCATTGCTGCCCTCACCCGTCTGCAGGCTGGGATTGTACAAACAGCACACTTCTTCCAATAAACACTCTATCTGCACGCAGCTAAGCTAGAACTGAGGGTCTGGCCCTGGAGTAGGTTTGGGGTGTGTCAGAATTGATCAAGGAGATGGAAGCAAGACCAGAAGGCCCCAGAAGGTCATGTCTTGAGGCCAGCGTTTGTCTGAGATCCCTTCCTATCTGCCCCAGAGACAGGACTTCAGGCGGCTCTCACACAGCCTGTCCAGGGAAGCAAGTGGAAATTCTGCAGAAAGGTTCAAACTCTATAATGATAGGCACTGTGGAAGACAGACAGAGCAGCATGGAAGAAAGAGGGTTGTCAGTCTTTTGAAAAATTGTCCCTGACAACCCTGTGCCCTGAACCCAGAGATTTAAACTAGGTAGGAGGTGTGTGAACTCAGGCTAAGCACCAAGAAAGGGCATTATTGAAAATCAGTTTAATAAGTCAGAGTTGGCTACCTAACCCTCACATCCCTGGGGTGAGAGGCAGAAAAGACCCTTCTCCTTGGTAAAGGGTAGTCTTTCCTTCCATATTCCTTGCCCTGGGCACCCTGGTCCCCTACCATCCTTTAGGTCTCTGCATTGATTCCATTACTTCATAGGAGCCCTGAATCAGGTCCTCCTCAACACTACTATGTCAACTTATCATCCCTAGAAAAGATATTTATTTATTTATTTATTCTCCTCTGCAGCCTCCCCCTTATTTTAAAACCAAAGATCAAGCCTGCTCTCCCTGGCCCTGCCACTAGGCTGCACCTCAAGAACTTGGGCTACAGGGTCTGACCAGGAAAGCCAGAGGGGAAGAGGCACCCATAGATGAAGGGGTAGTGGTCATGGGAGTCGAGGGAGGGGAGACAGAGGCTGGGAAGGGCTGTGGCAGGGGCAGAGCTGTGGTAGGTGACCCAGCCCAGCTAACTGCCTTCTGAATGCAGTCTGTCTTCTGCCTGCAGCCTCTCAGCTGGGGCAAGGTTTGGAGGAGAGGTCCCAGGGGAAGGAGCTCAGGCCTCAGGTCCCAGGCCCCAGTCCCACAGAGCTGAGTTGAAAACCACTGGCCTGAGAGAAGTTTGACAAAGTTCCCCCCGGTGCTGACTGTGAAGCTGCGGTTACTCAGGGCTTCTGGCGAACCCTGACAGAAATCACAGGAAGTGACTGGTATGGTAATTGGAGTGACCGAGTTCAGATCTAGGGTGGAGTGATTGCCATTGTTCTGTTTCTCATCTCTCCTCCACCACAGATGGAACCTCTCCCAGCCCTAGCTGGCGGGGTCAGGGTGGGGTTGACCCCAACTCTGCTGTGGGCAAGATCACCACAGTTTCCCAATATCTGGTCTCCTGCCTTCTAGGGACTTGGTGGAGAGCGGTGTACTTCCCCATCCCTAGAAATTTAATGGTCATTGACTTGGCCAATGCAGTGTGAGTGGGGGTGCGGTGTGCACCCCGTTCTGGTGGAAAGATTAAACTGACCGCGCTCACCTCTGCACCTCTCTCCCTTCCAGTGTGGCGGCGGTGGAAGCACCTGCTGGTGTGGAGTAGAAACATTAAGACATTATCTGGAAGGAAGAACCTGCCCTGCAGAGTCACCCAAACTCAAGTCACCACTACTTGAGGGTCATTTGTCACCACATCTTGCCCTGGCCTGACAGATACCAAGCTGAACCCAATGTGCCTTCTGTGTGGGGAATATGGGAAGTGGAGAGAGGGCACAAAAGTTGTCTTCCAGAAGGTTGATAAAGCAATGGAGCAGATGGGGGAGAGGGATGGAAAAGTCTTTTGGATTTAATTCTGATCAGCAAGAAGAAATTAGGAAAGCGAGAGAGAAAGACAGAGAGAGAATCCTGAGGAATTGGGACCATGATATAGCCAGGGAAGCTTCCAGAAGCTCTGAGAAAAGTATTTGTTCAGTCAGTCAGTCAGTCAGTCAGTCTTTTTCCATCTGTTGGCCCAACAGATATATACAGAATGCCAGACGTGATGCTGTGACAGACACCAGGACAAAAATGGAAGGCCACTGCCCTCTAAAAGCTCATAGAGATCAGAGGCTTTGATGGCCTGGACTCCTCAAAGTTATGCTGTGGGGAGAATCTTGGATGACTCTGATCACAAAAGGGAAGAGAAAGAGCTTGAACTTCAACGTGAAGGGCACAGATGGGTGGACGCGCATGGTAGAAATGAGGATCACCGCTCAGGCTGAGAAAACCCAGTTACAACACAGTCACCGATTCCGCTGATGTTGAGTGAACTTCTACATGTGCCAGGCATTGTCCCAAGTGTTAGGAGTACGCAAAGGTAAACAAGGCCTGGAGATGACTAGTATACAGCATTGGCCTAACCGATACTGCAGTACGGAACACTGATGTGACAAGAGGGATGAAGGGGTGAATGTGGAGTGAGGGAATCTGTGCAGGCACTTGGGAAAGGCTCTGATGCGTGCAGACAGGACAGGCATTTACCACTCACCATTCAGGTATTTATTTATTCATTAAATCTCCCTTTTGGGTCCTCATACACCTGGTAGGGGACTACCTGGAAGAAGCCGTGCCCAGATGCAAGAGCCCCGGGACAGTTTAACTGGGGCAGGCATCTCCCCAGGGCAGGGACAGCAGGAACAATGCATCCTGGATCCAGGAAGAAGCCACCAGCCTGAGTGAACAACAGGTTGAGGGGTGAGGTGAGGGTTTTAGAAGGAGACAAACCACAATGTCAAAATCCGAAGACTGGGATCAGGTCAGAAGGGGAGTAAAGGTGGCTTGTGGGGTTTTCAGGGAGAAGCCTGAACCATGTCCCAAGCCTTGATGTGCTGGTTGCCTGAAAGGGAGAGGGGGAGTTACTGACCACGATGTGCTGGACTGATTTGAAAAAAGAAAATTCTATTAAGTTTAAAAATCACAAAAATGGACCCGTTTTTGCTAAAAAGAGGAAGATATACCTCAGAGAAAGGTTAGCTACTTCTCCAGAATGGGCTTGGTTCAGTACCAGGTAGCACCATTACCCTGAAGCGGGCAGTGAGCAGCTGTGTCCCAAGGTGTGAGCTCTGGGTTCTGACCACTGGGTCGGGCTGCTTTGGGGACAGCCGCTAAGACCTGAGTTTCTGTGACCAGGGCCAGCAGACTGCCCTGTTCACACCCTATGATGGGCTCAGTGTCCCTGGGGCCTTCGGAACCTGCTGCAGACCAGATTGGTTCCCACAGGCTCAGCTTCTGGGGGCCTCAGAACTCTGTGCCCAGACTTCCCACCTCTGAAGCCAGGACTCCAGGGCTGTCATGGCACTTTTCACATGTGTGTGTGATTTTTTGGTTTCTGTCGGTCTTTTTCTGTCTTTAATTAAATTCCTTTTGGAAAAAATCCATCTCCCCAGAACTGAGAGATTAAAAGTTCTCAGTTTTGTTTTTGATTTTTGTTTTCACCCCATCCGGGCCATGGCTTGGGGCCTTTAGTGACTGATGTTCGTGTTGGGGACAGCAGGCACCTGATGGCGCTGTGTGTATCTGGGGGTGTTTGGTAAGGTGACAGCATGAGCCCAAACAGAGAGCAAAGCCAAGGAAAATGTCTTCCTCTTAAGCTTACATATAGCTACTCTTAAATGCCCATCCTTGGGGAGCTTCCCAAAGGATTAGAGCCCCCAAAACCCATGACTGTTAGCCTGACTACTCCCACCTTGAGCCCCTCTCTTCTAGCCCCTCCCCTCTCCTCCTGTGTGGCCAAGGCCCAGCCTGGACACTTCATCTTCAAAGGGAGAAGACAAAGCCTGCTTGTTGCTCTGTATTTGTCTTGGGAGCTCCTGTTCCTAGGAGAGCCTCCTGGCCTCCCAGGCCAGGAATAGCACTGAGTCTACGCGGCCAGCCTGCCTGCCCCGCCAGACCTTCTGAATTGCTTGTTTTTATTAAAATTCTTCTGCACGCGCAATCCCGGACGGTGTGTGGATCTTGGATGAGGCGGTGTAGGGGACCCGGGGAGAGGAAGGCCTCAGGCTTATTCGGCCTGGTGTTTATTTGACCTGCCTTTCCAGAGTAGTAGAGAATGGAAGTCCATAAAAGTGACCCACGATTGGTGCCCCAGAGTGTGGCGGGGTATGACACGAAGTCCATGGCCTCAGCCTGGCTCAGGGCTGCTGACACAGGAAACACTCTGGAGAACAGTGAGGGCAGAAAAAGGACAGGCCTCGAACCGTGGGGCAAAGCGTACAAGGGTTTCCTCTCAGCTCTTACTTGCAGGCTACCTGCTGGTCAGCTTGGCAGCTCTTCCCCGGCCACAAGTGGCACTCTGAAGCAGGCCAAGGCTGCTTGTGATAGGGTGGGCAATGCGTGCCTGCTGGCAGCCAAGTTGGGCTCCTGCCTTCCTGTTTTCCTCAGGTGTGGCCTGGGTGCAGGCTCTCAACCCAGTGCTCTTCAGGGCCACATGTGCCACCTTACCAGGCCCAGACACTTCTCAGCATTCCCCTAGCTGCTCCTGGAGGGTGGCACTGGCCCCAGACTCCAGAGCAAGACCTGCTCTCTCTAGTTGGAGTTATGCACAGAAACTGTCCCCATCATTCTAGCCCATTTACCTAGAGACTGATTTTCCTTCTTGCCCTGCTGGTCTCCATGCTACTGGGCCTTGAAGCCAGTCATTCTCCTGGAGGTCCTCGGTGAGACAGGCAGATGATGGCAGACAATGGCATAGGCGCTCCAGCCAAAGAGTGCGCTTTTCAATGTCACGGTTGAAGACCTCCGCTTGTGCTCCCAACAGTTTGGGCTCTGAGCCCCTGCTGAAGTGACCACCCCACAAGACCTGTGGGGATGTGGTGGAGGGCGTAGGAGTGGGGGAGCAGTTTTCAAGTCAGGAAATTGCAAAAGTTCCAGCGTCTGCAGCCAAAGGCTCAGTGTGGAAAATTTCAGGCTCCAAGCAGGCTTCCAGGGGAGGGGGAAAGGAGCCCAGGGGCCAAGATGCTTGTCCCAGGCTTCCTAGGCCCAGGCACTCCCCCAGCAGGCAGGGGGGTGTGTGAGGGCACCGGGCGGCAGAAAGCCAGAGATCCAGGGCAACGTTCCCTGCCCATGAGGGATTTGTACTGTCAGAGAAAAACATACAAGAGGGTGCTAGTTCCCAGGGGAATGCTATAGAGAAGTCCCAACCCTCAGTCTTCGGAGGGAAACTGAGGCACAATGTGATGAAATTTGCTCTAGGTAAGACTGGAGTTTCAGCATGGTGACTGTCTGCCCCACATAAGGCAGGGAGTGTTCTAGTCGGACTTAGAAAGAGGTACAATCACGGGAAGGTTTAGGGTGGGAGTGGCTGTCTGGGGGGCACCTTCCCCTCTCCCTGGGTTCCTTGCAAGGACTTCCTCTAAGAAGAGTGAAGGCTCAAGGTAGCCAGGACAAGGATGGGCTGGGATGAGATGGGGGTGGGGAGTGTACCAAACATGGACCCTCAAGACTTCCTCCTGCCTGGCCAGGCCTCTGCTGCAGTGCCCCCTGCAAGCTCCCACCTCCAGCAGGGGAGCCCCAAGTGGTAGGGCTCCCGCCTGTCATCAGGAATCACCTGGGCCCCACAGGCACTCTGCTGACCCTGCATCGGGGCCAGGACCATTTGACTGGGCCTGGGCTAGGGGGTGGGACGCAGACTGCCACCAGCATCTCTACTACTTGCTCAGGCCTCCTCAGGGCCCCCGGAGCAGGGCCGAGAGCATGCAGCTCGCCGGCTTGCGGCTGGGGATTTCACTTGGAGCCGCTACATTTGGAACCCATTATTTAATCATTAATTTCCTCCTCTCGTCGACCCCTTCCACCCCGCCTCGGCTCTGCACCCCCGCCCCAGATTAGATCTCCACGTGGTGCTTTGCAGTGATCCCTGACGGGGCTTCTGTGCTAGGGATGGGGAAGCGGGGAGGGGAGCACGGAGGCAGCTGGGGCTGTCCCAGGCTGCTTAGTCACAGGGTTGGGAGAGGAGACAGAGCAGCCCTGGTCCTGGATCTGCAGTGCTGAAGGGCACAAAGTGACCAGACCCTGACCCCAGGAACTCAGGGTATGAGCTGTGCCTGCCTGGAGGGTATCAGAGCAGGGACGTCTTCCCAAGGCTGGCTCGGGTTGTTGAGTCAACCCTACTCTCACACTTTTGGAGGCCAAGAGCTCCTGAAACCCCTCTAAGCCTCTATAGAAGGATGAGACCCAGTATGTCCCTTCTTAACCCAAGCTCCATGTCCCCTTATCCAATGGGGATTCGTGGCAGAGGGGAGGAGGCAAGTGGGAAAGTGAGACCATATTCAGTAAGCTGAGTCAGTGCCTGCCACTGTTCTGAGGCCCAATCTCTACCCCTGGCCCAGGCCCAGCCAGGTAATAGGCATGTCACCCTTCCCTGGGGAGCTCCCAGTCTATGAAGAGTAGACTCACCAAGAGGGATTAGACCTCAGCCCCGAATATAGAGTATTGGCCCAGTTCCAGGGGTGGCCAGTGAACTGAGCCTCTATTGGGCTTTGCAGAACATATGGCAGGTGAAGAAAGGGGTATACATCCTTTCTCTACTCTATCCACATCCTCATGATCATATCTGAGAGATCTAGGGATGGTCAGGACCTGAGCAAGTCCCTCTCCTGGGGAGGGGCAGGCCTGAAGACACTGTACACCTAGGAAAGGAGAGAGGGCACTGGCATCAGGGAAAGAGGGAAGGAACAGATTTTTAAGGTCCCTGTTATGAACCTTGCCACCATCATTGTGACCATCATTGCTAGCAACAGCAGCCACATGATGAACCCTTAGATCATGCTTTTCTGTGTAGACATTGTTCTCTGCATTTTACATGTGGTACCTCATTGTGGTCCTCCCAGCAGACCTAAGACAGAGGCTCCACGCTGACGTTTACCTTAAAGATGGAGCCACTGAGGGGTGTCTGAGTGGCTCAGTCAGTTAAGTGTCTGACTTTGGCTCAGGTCATGATCTCATGGTTTATGAGTTTGAGCCCTGCATTGGACTCTGTGCTGATGGTGAGGAGCCTAGAGCCTGCTTTGAATTCTGTGTTTCCCTCTCTCTTTCTCCCCCCCTCCCCTGCGTACCCTCTGTCTCTCTCTTTCTCTCAAAAATAAATAAACATTAAAATTTTTTTTAAAAGATGGGGCCATTGAGGCTCAGAGATGTGAAGTAATTTGCTCTAAGTGAGAAGAGGTAGGACCAGATCTGAAGTCCATGCTCTTTCTCACAGCCAGAGCACTTCTGCTAAGGCTTCATGGTTAGCAGGGCGCGGATCTGAACACAGTCCACCCCATCCTCTCTGGCCCCTGGCCCTGGAGGAAACTGGTCCACCTGGACATGCACTGGCTCATCCCAGCAGGACAGAGAGCTACTCTTGCCCACAGCCCCCTCACAGCAAAAATGCCCTCTCTCATACCCCTATTCTGAAACACCTACCTTCTTCCAAGACCCAGCTCAGTGCTAAGTCCTCCCTGACATTCTGATCCCTTCTCCATGGTCTTAATAACTCTTGAAGTCTGAGACCCATCACTTGCCTTATGCTGTTCTCCAGAAGTTCCCTGCTTTCCAGATGTTCCAGGCCTTGAAGCCATTGAGGGCAGAAAGAGCATCAGCCTCCTGGTGAGCAGCAGTGGACCACTGCAGCAGGGGCAGGACCAGAGACCAGGATGTTCAGGCTCTAGCTCTGTGCCTCACTGCCTTACCACTGCTTCCCTCTCCGCCCCGGAGGTATGAATAGGGGCGGGAAGCCAGGGGTGGGCTGGCAGGCTCCCTTTTCTTCACTCACTCACTGACCACACTTGCTGCTGATTGCTGGTTGAGCCTGGTTGTTTTGTTTTGTTTTTGCTTCCTAGCCTCTGAACGTTTTTACTGTGCTTGGAGGAATCTGTAATTGAATGTGTCCTAGAGAAGGCAGATCTCCTCTCTCACTACAGATGTGGGAGCTAGATACTTTCTGTGTAGTTGGGACATGGGCACTAGACCCCACCTGGGCCAGTTGGAGGCACCTACCTAGACTTTAAACCCAGGACAGGGAAGGATTATTCTGGTGATGGGTGTGGCAGGACCATCAGGTGGTAGGATCCCATGCTTTGGGGTGTACTATGGCCCTTCAGCCTTCCCTGAACCCACATGCCTTCTGACCCTATCTTTTCATCCTCTGGGTAATTTTGGGAAATACTGAATAGCCTTTCTCTGCTTAAACCAGCCAGATTAAGTTTCTGTTTCTTGCAACTGACAGTCTGTATTCTCAGAGCCTTCTTTGCTGATTTCCCCCCACACCTTGGAGTCTACTTGGCCTTCAGTCAGATACACTATGATACCAAGTTGATATTCTGTCCAGTGCTGGTTTCCCAACTCCCATACCTGTTCTTTCCCAAAAGACTCTAAAGAAAAAGTAAGGGCACAAGATGTAGTGGGCAAAAATAATCTTTGGAGCAGCCAGAGCCAGAGTTGAGATCTTGTCCTTCCTTTTCACAAGTGATATATTACTAAACCTCTTTGATCAATAGGTTTTTTAAATGTGCAAAGTAAATTTAGTAAGACTAGTTTGATAAGAGTTGTTGCAAAGGTTAAATGAGAAGGTTAATGAACACAAAGCACCCAACATGGTGCCTGACACATCAGAGGCACCCAACATTTATTTATTTAGCAAGTATTTCTAATTACTGGGTCTTCTTTATGCCCTTTGCCATGTGAATTTGTGGTCCCTCCCATTAGACGTAGAGTGTACTTTGCCAGCCCTCAACTGTGTGGGCTTCTCTGTGTCCCATGCTTTGGCTAATAGGATGTTTGCAGATGTGATGCAAACAGAGACTTGAATGTGCTTGTGCAGTTGATCTTACCCTCTTGTCATTATACCATCACTTTTGGAAGAACATGCTCTGGGAAGGTGCTAGACTTGGGAGGATGAAAAACATATGGAGCTGACCTAACCTAGAGATTGAAACCGAGACCAGCTGATCCTCAGATGCAAGAATAAGAATGAATGAATGTTGTTTCAAACCATGGACTTTGGGTATGATTTGTTATGCAGCACAGTTGTTAACTGACACACTCACTACCAAGAAGTCCAAAGACAAATAGTCCAGGGATGGCCGAGTCTGCCTTCTACTATGCTACTAGAGACCCATCCTTTTTCTACCATTCTGCTTTGCTTTCCTTGGTGTGTGAAAATTTTCTTCATTGCTGCACACTGATTCCTGTACCTCTGAATGTCATGTCGATGTTACAGGCCAGAAGAGAGATGAAAGGTGAAGGATGAAGGACAAAAGCTAAAAAGGAGTGTTATCAGCTGAGTCTGCCCCTTGAACCAACTTTCCCAGAAGCCCTACCCAATATATATATTATCTACTATACTTTATTGTGCCACTTATATTTTATTATCCAGAACACTGTCTTAATCCCACCCTAGCCACAAGGGATTCTAGGAAGCTGAATAAATTTTAATAAATTACATCACTTCCCAGAATGGATTTGAGATTCTGCTAGTAACGGAGGGAGGATGATATCTGCTTCAGATTTATTGAGAACTTACAATGTGCCAGGGAGTGTGCTAAGAGCTGGAGATGCAGCTGGCCTACGGGTGTGGAAAAGTTGTGGGCATAACAGGGAAGTGCATTCTTCTCTCTTGTCCTGTTTTGAGGAGCATCTTGGGTGGGCTCTGTACTGTTGAGTGGGAAGTGGGCTTGGGGAGTTCTTCCTTCCTCAGCATCCCATCCCTATTTCCCCCTGTAGAGCCATACACCCCTGGAATATTGCAGTGTTCATTGGGGTCCACGATGGATGAGTTGGATGGGGATTGAGTGGATGCAAAGCATTGAGAGGAGCTTTTTTTCTCTCTGGATAGACAATAAGCAACATTCTGGGTGCTGCCTATAAGTGCAGTTGGGATCTCAGGGAGGACACCCTAGGGGACTCATTCAAGTGGAGATCAGGGAGTTTGGCATGGTACCAACTTGGCTTCCACATGGCTGTCTGCTATTGGTTATGAGATACCTATCAGAGAGAGGCCAGAGATTTCCCGATGCTGATTCCAGCCTTGGATACATGGTTTCTCTGAGTGCAATGCCTTCTCTCCTGTCCAGCCCCACCCTTCTCTTCATATCTCCCTTTCTTGCCCTTTGCCCTTTCCCTAATCTGGGGGATCCTATCTAGACTCATCATTTATTCCATCCTCTCTGGGTCTATGCTTGGAATTACAAGAAGTCTATTTCTTCCATTCTACTGAAACAGCCTTTCCTGGAAGCATTCATGCTTTACAATCTAAGTAGAATGTGAGAAAGCCATGAGATGAAAATACTGAAATGAAAACGTGCAACAATAAAGATCTTAAAACCCTATCATATGCATAAATGGTCAGGCTATTTCACTATAACATGGTAAAATCTAGGGAAACCTAACCCAGCTAGAGGTACCTAACCTGGCTTGAGGGAAAGGAGGGAGAGCAGAGTCTGAAATACTCCTTTGTTCATCATTATTTATTGCACCTGCTTGGTGCCAGGCGCTGTCCTTGGTGCTGGGACAAGAGGCATTAAGCAGGTGCCTGGCAGAGGGTATTGTCCTGGCAGAGGGGGCAGCCAGTGCGGGCACAGGGAGAGTGCAGAATATTCATGGAATTACAAATGGTACAAAGTGGATACAAGAATATAGGCAAAGTGAGAGTGTCAGGGCATGATGCTAGAGTGATAGGAAAGTGGTCAGGTAATATCTTTGGGGACATACTTGGGAACTTGACCCCTATTGTGAGAGCTGAGGAGAAACATTGATGGATTTTAATGCAAGACAGGGGTTGGCATCTGAGGAGAGGTAGATGACTTGGCTGTGATCTGGAGCATGGCTCTGAGGGGGTCTGGAGTGCATACATAAGGACTCCCACCCCAGCCAGAGGCAGCGGGCATGGAGAGAAAGGGACATATGGGAGCAACCATTAAAGAAAAGAAACTATGTATATGTATTTTCTCCTCTTCAGGGAAGGTCTATAGGGCAGGGTCACTGCTTCCCCCCATTCCCCGCACCACCATTTTTCCTTCTTGAGACCAGGCCTAGTGTTCCTCAGGGGAAGACTCGACCAGCATGGGGAGGCAACAGTGAGGGGAGGTAAGAGAAAGGTGTTGTGGGCCAAAGTGATCTCTAGTTTATAGTGAGCAGGGACACAAGATGGGAATCGGTTCAAACACTGAATGACCCTGTCTCCCCATCAGGTGGGTCCACCACCCTCTCCCTCCTGCTCTCCACCAAACCCAGAGATGTTCTTGCTACTTGTAGGCCACTGAAGGAGCCTTTGAGATCTTCATCCAGAAGGATCATTCATGCGCTGGCTGCCCTTGTTCTGGCTCTAACCTCTTGCAGACAATCTCCCAGCAGCCCACTGTAGGGAGACCCACCCCTGACTTTCCTTCACCCTCTTCTCAGAGGTTAGACAGATCCCCCCCTTCCTTGGCCCCCTGGTCCAGGGCCTCCTGCAGATCCCTGCCCACAGCCTCCATCTGGCCTTCAAGGCATCGCTTCATTTTCTTTGGCTGTTGCTTTTTCCTCTTTCCACATACCTGGTTGGCTTCCAGGATCAGCCAAGGCTCAGACTTGGCTATATGGAAATAGAGATAGACACAGTCCCTCTATTATTTAATTTAGTGAAAGACCAAAAAAAAAAAAAAAAACAAAGAAAGAAAGAAAGAAGAATTCTTGGCTAGGGTGGTACCTCTCAAGCCAGGAGGCCCCACCAAAGACCCTGGTAGTTTGGACAGGAAGTGACCAACAAGGATCTCCCTTCCAAGCTTAAATGGCCTTCTAACCCCACCTCAGTTCCTCTTTTCTGGCAGGCTTCAGGCCTCCCGGCTGCCCTCTACCTCCCACCTCCCAGGCCTCCCTTGCTCCCAACCCCCCAGGGCTACAGCCCCTGCCAAGCCCTGGCAGTGACACATTGCTCAGTCCCCGTCTGGGGCCCTCCCAGCTCCAGCGACCTCTGGATGCCCCCCCAGGCCCACCACACGCTATGGGCTGTTCCAGCTGAAATTCCCTTGCACTGTGGAAAGAGGAAATGAGAGCAGGGGTGGGGGCAAGGGATAGCAGAAAAAATAAAATTAGATGGAACCAAGTCCTGAAAGGAGAGAGAACTGAAGGAAGAAAGAGGCGAGAATTGACTTGTGTGGCTGGGGCTACCCTGGGGCCATGGCAGTGGGTCTTGTCAGGTCATACTCAAAGGAAGCCTGGTCCACACTCCCCTGTGACAATGCCTAGAGATGAATTTTGTCTTGGCCTGGTTTGGGTAAGTCTTCTGCCCTGCCTTTTCTTGAATAGGCACTGTTGTCCACAGGAGTAGCCAGGGGGCGTCTAAGTCCCCTGAGGAAGCAGGGGAAGTGTCTGGGCTGGCTGGCCTCACAGCAGGAGCTCTGGGACAGCAGCTTTCCCCACGAGGTCCCAGTGGGTTTGGCATCCCCATCATCCTTCCTGGCTCCCCTTCCTCACTTTCTGACCCCTGATTTCCAAAACCCACTCCCAGGGCCTCTCACACTCCACAGCCTTCTCTCTGCCCTGAAAAGAGCATCCCACTTTCTAGATTTCACAGCACCTGTCATCTTGTACCTTTATCAACCCACTAAATGCCTTCTGAAATGCATCATGGTGCTTGTGTGACTACTGTATTATCTCTACAAAGCTCTTTGGGAGTGGGTTCTTAATACCTACCTTTCTTCCCAAGTGTGGGGTCCTTGGGAATCCCACCCAGCACCACCACCTGACGGGGAAGGCAGGAATAGCTGCATCCAGGAACAGAGCAGGATGTTCTATGTCCTGCCTCTTTAAAGAAGAGCCACCAGAGAATGACCCAATTCCTGGCTGAGGGGCCCTTGGGACATTGGTCTGTCACCAACCTTGCTGATGGTAGAAACAGTACTAAGTAGTTGCTTAATGAATTAAATAAATTTATAAAAGCAGTGCGTTAAATTAACCCACACTGAAGTATAAATAACTAAGAACTTCATTGCTGTCCCCCAAGTGCTCCCATTAATGATGAAAATGCTCAATAAACTAAGAAGAGAGAGAAATATGCTCAACCTGGGACACATGCTGGAGTGATGGGAGTCTTCTAAAACTGACTGTGGTGACGACTGCTGGTGCTATGAGCTTGCAGAAATTATTGACAACATTGCATTGCCAGTGAATATAATGGCATGTAGATTATGCCTCAATACAGCTGTAAAGAAACCAAAACAATAATGCCCCTTAATCTGTGTCCTCTACGGAGTAATTTCTGCCAGCACTGTGGAGACATGGATAGTAGGTGAGGGGGGACTGTGATGAGAGCCTGTGTCCCCTGAGCCCCTCAGCCAGGGGTCAGGTCACTGCAAGCAGAGGTAGAACGTTCTGCTCTGTTCCTGACCCAACTACACCAGGGAATACTGCACTTGAAAATCACTGGGATTCTGACCCGATGCTTTGATCTCTATTTGATTTCAAATAATTAGAAACAGATAGTGTGTATGTATGTGAGTGAGTACATTTGCATGTGAGCATATGGGTGAGTGTAAGGGTGGTGCCTGGGTATGCCCATGAGCAAGTGTGTGAATACCTGTGTAGGTACTAGGACAAGAGGGGGCACAGTGGATGAAACAACTGTCTGTGAACCGGCCAGCAGGGAGGGAGACAGCAACCTGAGGCCAGCTTGGAAGAAGAGAACCACCTGAGGTCTTCTCCATGTTCCACACACCTTGCCATCTGCACCCACTCTTGCGTGCACACGCACACACACACACACACACACACACACACACACACACTCAGTGCTCTGGATACTGAGACCACAGTCATCAAGAGAGCTACAGTCACTTCCAGGCCCAAGACACTATGGAGCAGAGTGGAACCTGAATTCTCCCCTTGGCTCTCTGGCTGCCATGACGCCATGGTGAAGAGGATGAACTGGAGAGAAAACAAATAGATGGTTCTCAAATCTTTTAAAGTTGATGCAGGATACAGTTCTTGTCTAGCATGGGATAGAGCAAAAGGGGTGGACACACCATCCTGAGCGGATCTTAGCCAGAAACCTCTTGCCCCAACTCCTGTTCCATTATAGCATAAATCACAAGGTCCAGACCCCCTTTCAACCATCCCTCTATCCACTGGCTCATTTGCTTAGTGAACATTTACCGGGCACCTACTAGATGCCAGGCATTGTGCCAGGCCTTGAGAAAGCAGTGGCATGGAACCCAGCCTGCCACCCTTAGGGAGGTCATGGTCTGTTGAAGAAGACAGAAAAGCTACTAGATCTACACAGTCACAGCGGCTGAGTGTGTGTGGGTGTCTGTGTATGAGTGTGTGCTGTGAGAGGGCTGGGTAGTGTATCAGGGTTTATGGAACAGGGTCACCCAACTGAGCTTCAGAGAAGGGAGGCTGGTCAAAAGAAGATCCCAACAGGAGGTGATGCCAGATGAGTAGGAGTTTGCTCGGCAGACAAGAAGAGAGGGTGTAGCAGGTAAAAAGTAGTAGCCTATGTAAACCCTGTCATTGAGGTGGACACTGACTTGCACTGGGGCTTTAGGCCGGACAGGAGGATGGATGGCCTCCACAGGCCCCTCGACATACTGGAGAAAGAGGACAGGCTGCGGGCTCAGCACTGAGCTACAATGCCACCCAAGTGCCCCAGCCCCATGGGAGCCCCAGCCAGACTCCCTGCTATGTCTGTGGAGGCTGGAAGGTTTAAGAGGAAAGAAATTGGGATGCAGTTGGCTCCACACACCGGTAGAAATCTGCCCTGGCCCTGGGCCTGTCCACGGACCGGTGGTTGAAAATTGCTGGGCCAGAGGACCTCCAACATTCCATAAAGCTAATGTTCCAGCCTTCCCGGTCGGCAAGCTGCAATGCTAGATCATTTTCGCCAAAATCAGGGATGATACCATGCCAGAGAGTGTGGGAGAATACAGACCAGATGCCTTCTGCGGGGGGGGGGGGGGGGGGGGGGGGGGGGCGGCAGCGGCGCAGACACCGGCATCACCGTCCTTGCCCTCAAGGCACCACCACCTGATGGGGAAGGCAGGGGCCTCTCTTGCTCCCTGGAAAGCAGTGAAGAAGATACAAGGGGCAAAGGAGACTTCTCTCTGAGGTTCTGGCTAAACAGTGGCTCTAAGGAGCTGGGCTTGGGGCCAGAGGTACCCACACAACTCGACTCTCAGCCACCGGCATGGTCACAGATGTTTTGAATCTTTTCATCCATTGAGTGTGTCACCAAAAATTTCTTTTTTTGAAAGTGTGCCTTGAACACGAACAACATCTAAAGCATTATGTGACTGATGCAAAAGGTGGTGAAGATTATGGGAAAGAAGAGCAGAATGTGGGGAGATTAAAGACACCCTTTTCCACATAGTCGTCTTTGTGGTGAGCAAGTGAGCAGGAAGTGAGCTGGGAACCCCATGGTGGCGAGAGCATGGCTGTACTCAGAAACAAGAGAATCCAAATGTCTGAGCTTCCCAGGGAGTTGAGAGCAGGCAACCTCAGTTCTACTTGTGGTTGTGAACGGTCAGCACTGTGCTCATCTCAGTGCCCAAGCTGTACCCGTGTCCCTGGTCCGCTGGAGCAGAGTCCCTGCTGTGGACCAACCCACCCTTCTGAGGGCCGCTCTTGTTCTGTTGTCTCCAGCCTCTGAGGTTCCACATGGCTTTTGTCGCAGTATGTCCTGGCTTTCACTAAGTTGCTGGGAAGCCGTGGCCATGCATCTCTAAGAGCTCTCAGAGAGCAGATGGTCTCTTGCTCTATGTATCCCTGATGTCCGCCTGTGGCATGTCCAGGGTCAGTACATACCAGTGGTGCCCAATAAATGTCTGGGTGGATGTTTTCATTCTCCAGCCCATATACTTTATGTTTCCCTTCAGGTGGACCAATTCTGCAGATTGTAAACCTTATCTTCCCAGCTAGAATGGAAGCAAATTAAGGTCTATGTTGTCTCCTCTTTTGCTTCATAGAGTCCCAAAAGGACTGAGCTGGAAGTCTCTCAGGATTCATTGATGGCTCCCCAGTTTTACTTGTAGAAAACTAGAGCCTGGGGGCAGGGGAGTGTGGTAGAGGGAGAAGTACTTCTGTTTGTAGTATTATACCTGGTCTTGAAGGGGAGGTGGATTCTGTTTATACAATGTGAGTCTTATAAACATATTAATTCTGCTTTATTAGTGATATCACCCAGATGCTCTATACTCTTGCTTTGTAGTTATTTTATTAATTAAAAGTGGCATGGGCAAGTTCAATCTCTCATAATGCCATGCTCCTATTAATTTCTCCTTGTGTATTTTTATTATTTTTGAATGTTTATTTTTGACAGAGGGAGAGAGAGAGAGACAGAGCATGAGTGGGGGAGGGGCAGAGAGAGAGGGAGACACAGAATCAGGAGCAGGCTCCAGGCTCTGAGCTGTCAGCACAGCCTGATACAGGGCTCGAACTCACAAATCGTGATATCATGACCTGAGCCGAAGGCAGATGCTTCACTGACTGAGCCATCCAGGCACCCCTCTCCTTGCATATTTAAAGTTCAACAGTATGTTAATAGGCGCATAAAGAGTTATGAGCACTGAAGCAGAGATATCCTCTAGCGTTTGCCAAGTGACCCTTTGTCCAGGCACATTGTTTGGTTTGGTATCCTTGTGTCTTGTGCTGTCTTTTCTTTTTCCTCATTGGTTAGGCATCCTTTTGCTTCTGAGTCATTGTGCCACTCTCATTCAGTTGTGTCTTATGTGATTGGCATATAATAATATTATCATGTTTTTGTTATTATAGGTAATCATACTTCATTCATGTTTACAGTTCCATTTGGGGCTCTGTTTCACATTCTTTATAGCTTTCATTTGCTATAGGCACTCCATTTCCTGGCTTTTCCCCCCAGTTGGCGTCAAGTTGGTGTGGAGAGAGAAAAGAGGCCATCTGGGGGTGACGGCTTATATCTGAGGCTTACCCGGTTTTGCTGGCTTGCCTAGGGTTTTTATCGTCAGGGCAGTACTCAGACATGGCACACATTACATTGTCACCCAGGACTGTGTCCTTACTACAAAAGCCAAACTCTAGCCCGTGTGAGCTGCTGGGAGGCCTTTGAATCCACCTCAAAGTTGGAGGGAAGCCGGGAAGCTCTCTGAACTTGATTTACAACCTGTGGGGGCAGCTCCCTCCAATAGTGGATGCCTCAGACAGAGAACTGAGGTCGCGCAGGGTTATGTCAACTCAGTAAAGTAAGTCTAACAGAGTCCCTGGTGAAAACAGCAGGCCTTGATACATAAACAATTTCTTTAAAAATTAGAGTCTTTCCTGGAAGGGGAAGGGAGATTCCTGCCAGATTCCCTTTAGCTTCCACGACCCCAATTCACCTGCTGACATGCTTCCCTGACCCTGGGGCTGTTTCAAAGGGCGTGTGCTTCCAGAAACCTAGGGTCCCTCTGTGACTTCCATGGACCCTAAGCATCATTGCCTCTCTGGGCCTTCTCCTCCATAAAACGTGTGTATGTATACAAATACACACACGTAAAATTGCATTTTACAACGGTGCTAACACAAAGATTTATTCTGTTACTATAAGTCATTATTATTATATTATTTTTTTCTTCTGATTTTAAAAGTAGATAAAATGAAAACGTTTTCATGAGCCCCTAAAATTATTGGGAGCCCTTGGCACTGTAGCCCCTATGACTACTGGATAAATGGGCCTTGCAGAAATCAGGACCATGTGTAGGGACCGGCTAACCCAGAGGGGCAAGGGCAAGGGCTTCAGACGGTGGTTAGAACTTTGGGGTGTCTGCTTCAGAGCCAGAGAGCTCAGACTGAGAGGAAGATGGTAGACCAGTCAGATAGTAGGAGCATAAATGGTCTCAGAGTCACAAATCTCTCCATCTGTGACAGGCACAAAGCCTGCCTGCCCTTGCTTGAATGGGCATGTGGTGATGCGGGAAGGTGCTGGAATGCCCTTAAGGTTCTGACCACAACAACAAGAGAGAGAAAAGGCTTCTACTCCTACTTTGGGACGTGAGAGGTTTTGTTTAGAGCCACAGTCACGTGCGGAGGGTGAAATAGTCCATAATTCAAACCCTCTGGGGCAAGCTGCTGCCAGAGGGGGTCCAGGGAAAGCCTTGATGCTGGTCTTCATCATAGGAGACCCCATTCCCTGAGTGAAACTTCATTATGTATTTTGTAATGGTTATTTACTTTGAGGGGGGGGCAGACAGAGGGGGACAGAGGATCCAAAGCAGGCTCTGCACTGACCGCAGCGAGTCTGATGTGGGCTTGAACTCACGAACTATGAGAGCATGACCTGAGCTGATGTCAGACACTCAACCGACTGAGCAACCCAGGTGCCCCAATAATTATGGTTCTTTTAGAACAGAGTCTCCCAGCCTCAACACTAAGGGCATATTGGGCAGGATAATTCCCAGGGAGAGAGGGCCACCCCGCATTGTGGGATATAAAAGCAGCATCCCCAGCCTCAGCTCTCCAGATGCTAGTAGCAACTCCCCTCCTAGGTTGTGACAATCCAGAGTATCTCTAGACCTTGCCAAGTGTTCCTGGGGCACACTGTCCCCAGCTGAAAACCACTCTTTTTAGATGAACAATAAGGAGTACATTTTAGGACACCAAGGGTCATGGGTTACCCGAATGTTCCCTGACACTGAGATATTACCACAGCCACCTGCTGGCAAGTTTTCCTCCCGTCCTCCCTTCCTTCCTTTCCCACTTTCATATAAAGTCTAAGCAGATCTTTCTGACACTGCAGTTTCTGTGGGACCAGAGGGGTGCAGATGATTTGGCACATAACTAGCCATTTGCTTCAAAGCAAGGAGGTGTTCTGAACTTTTTATAACTTACTTCTCTTGGGGCTGAAATTATTGGCCATTGTGAGCCTCAATCATAACCCTCTTATGTCATTTGAGGATAGTGGGAGTCTCCCTGTGTCCTAGAGTAGCAACATCTAATAAACTGACCTGATGTGGGGAAGAGTCATTTCTCACAGGAATCTTGTAAGTCTTAATATATTGTCTTATTTGTTATAACTTGCAAAATTCACGTTTAGGGAAAGACGCACAAAATTTCTCATGCCACTGACCTCTTCAAAAAAGAAGCCTGTTAGATTTTGTTCATCCTATTTATTCTGTGAAAGAAATTAGTTAATTAATTAATTCTACAGTAAGAATTATGGGGTGTTAGGCCTGTCAAGGGACATGAGCACTATAAGCTCATGAGAAGAAAGGTGCCCTCAGATTCTTGTAATTGGTATCATTAATGAGAGAGAGAAAGAGAAAGTGGGGGATGGACTAAACGTAAAGTGGGGGTGGGTGGCACCAGGGCAGACCTGGAGAGTCTGGGGGACTGAGTCAGCAGGCTTCCCAAGGAAGCCTGGGCATTCGGAAGACCATGCTCAATCGTTTGTCTCCTATGGTAGACACAAACAGGACAGAGTGACCAACTCTCAGCTCATCCCCTCCAAGTCTATGGGAGGAAAAGACAAGGGATTTTTAAGCAGTTTAGGAGCTCCAGATCATTCGTTCATATTCTGACAATTTTAGTAAGGCATCTTATGCCGAGCTTGTAACAAGTCCTAAGATAAACTTCTTTTGGGCAGAGAAATCTACCATTTTACCCCAGAAATGAAATTTGGAAATAAGGAATGGGCCAGTGTTGATGAACTCTGCCAATGAGGCAAGGAAAGAGCCCAACAGCACACAGTATGCGGCCTATTGAGATTGGCTTCTGGTCTAGGGAGGTGGAGGTAGAGGCTGTGGAGGAAGTGGTTGAGGCACAGGCAGTGCAGCTGAGGCCAAACCAGCGTGTGGGCAGCTTGTGTACTGCACAGGGCACCATAGCCAGGGCTATTGCCATGTAATCATACCCATGAAAGATCTGTATATTTACTGCCACGATTTCCAAGAGATGAAAGAAAAGACCCTGAGAAAGTAGAAAGTGCTTTCTAATGTGCCCAAAGATGCCATGGAGACAGCCACAAGACACCCATTGAATGGGATTTCTTTTCAGTGGTGGGAGTTCCAATGCTTTTTTTTTTTTATGTTTTATTTATTTTTGAGACAGAGAGAGACAGAGCATGAGCAGGGAGGGGCAGAGAGAGAGAGAGAGAGGGAGACAGAATTGGAAGCAGGCTCCAGGCTCTGAGCTGTCAGCAAAGAGCCTGATGTGGGGCTCGAACCCATGAATGTGAGATCATGACCTGAACCGAAGTCGGAGGCTTAACTGACTGAGACACCCAGGTGCCCCCCAATGCTTTTGATATAAGTGGATTTGGGGAGAGTTTTTCATTTCGTTTACCTATGTAAACATCACTTACATCAAAGTAGCACACTAATGGGCTAGGGAATCCTTCATGGTCAAAGTAGTAATGAATCTAGAAGAGGAGCTGTACATAGAAAGGCCAGTTAGGCCCCAGGTTTCTCCTCTCCAGTTTTGGGTGGGGGCAGTCATTTTTCTTTAAACTCTATTAACCACAAAATCTATGTCTAGTAGTGTTCACTTCAGTCTGATGCTATACCCTCACCTTTCTTGAGTTCTTTCTTGGATGGATTATATCTTCAAGTGGATTATGTCTTATATGTACCGGAAACAAATACATAACATAGAAGTGTTATAAATATATCTATTTCTTCAAGGAAGAGTACATGGATGCAATATCTGAGCCTTTTCCTATCTGACAATGGCCTTTGCACACAGATGGCAACTTGGTTGATTTGTGTTTTTAATCAGACATTCTCAAAGCTCCTTCATAAGACCTACTTCTTTACCTTCTTTTGTAAGTAATCTATTTTCTTTTTCATCATGATATTCTTCATCTTTGAAGTTGGGATATTTCATTGGGGGTGTATCCAATGTATTGATTCTTTTTGAGACCTTTGTTCAACTCAGGAAACTTTTGTTTCTGTTGTTATGTCAGTAGATGAACCAACATGGACACCTCATTACCACCCCAAACCCATAGTTTATGTTAGGGTTCACTCTTGGTGTTGCACATTTATGGGTTTTGATAAATGTACAATGACATGTATCCACCATTGTAGAATGATTCTGTTATATATCAGAGAACTGTTTCATTGCCCTAAAAAAGTCCTCTGTGTTCTGTCTGTTCCTTCCTCCTTCCAGCATAACCTCAGCAACCATCGATCTTTTTACTCCACAGTTTTGCCTTTTATACAATGTTGTATGGTCAGAATCATACAGTATGGAGTGTAGCCAGATTGGCTTCTTTTTCTTAGCAATATGCATTTGAGTTCCTCTATGTCTCTTTATGACTTGATAGCTCATTACTTTGTAGTATTAAATCATATTCCGTGGTCTAGATGTACCATGGCTTGTTTATCCATTCACCTACTGAAGGACATCTTAGTTGATTCCAAGTTTTGGCAGTTATGAATAAAGCTGTTCTAAACATTTATATGCAGGTTTTTGTGTGGACATATAATTTCAACTCATTTGGGTAAATACCAAGGAGTATAATTTCTGGGTCAAATGATGAGAGTATGTTTCATTTTGAAGGAATGAAAACAGCTAAGCTGTTTTCCAAAGTGACTGTACAATTTTACATTCCCACTGGCAACAAATGAGAGCTCTTGTTGCATTTGGTGTTGTCAGTGTTCTAGATTTTGGCCATTCTAATAAGTGTCTAATGGTGTCTCATTTTTTATTTAATTTATATTTCTCTGATGGCATATGGTGTGGAGCATCTTTTCATATGCTTATTTGTCGTTCATATATATTTTTTTGGTGGGTGTCTGTTCAGGTCTTTGCCCATTTTTTAATCAAATTGCTCATTTTCTTTTTTTAAATTTAATTTTAAGATTTCTTTATATATTTTGGATAACAGTCCTTTCTCAAATATGTCTTTTACAAATGTTTTCTTCCAGTCTGTGGCTTGTCTTTTCATTCTCTTACAATGTCTTTCACAGAGCAGAAACTTTCATTTCAATGAAGTCCAGCTTGTCAATTATTTTTCTCATAAGTTGTGCCTTGGTGTTCTATCTAAAAGGTCATTGCCAAACTGAAGTCATCCAAGTTTAATCCTGTATTACCTTCCAGGAGTTTTCTAGTTCTGCATTTTACATTTACGACCATGATCGATTTTGAGCTCATATTTGTGAAGGTTAAAAATCTGTATCTAGATTCATTTTTTTGTCTGTGTGGCTGTCCAGTTGTTTAGCCCCATTTGTTGAAAGGATTATCTTTGCTCTATTGCATTGTCTTTGCTCCTTTATTAAAGATTAATTGACTATCTTGATAGAGGTCTATTTCTGAGCTCTCTGTTCTGTTTCAGTGATCTATATGTCTGTTGTTTCACCAATACCACACCTTCTTGATTACTGTAGCTTTATTATAAGTCTTGACATCAGATAGTGCTAGTTGCCCAACTTTGTTCTTCTCCTTCAAATATTGTGTTGGCTATCTTGGGCCTTTTGTCTCCCCATATAAACTTTAGAATCAGTTTGTCAATATCCACAAAATGTATTGTTTGGATTCTGATTGAGATTGTCTTGAACCTATAGATTAATTTGGAAAGAACTGACATCTTGACAATATTGAGTCTTCCTATCTCTGCAGATCCATGATCTTTTTAAATCATTCTATCTTTTATTCTTTTCCTTGGCATTCTGGAAAAAATCCTCAAATATTCTTTACATCGTTTATTCTTCTTCAGTATCAAATCCCTCCTTCAATTCTAATGAAGATTTCAATTCTTCAGTGGCATTTCCAGTTTCCTTACTCTGTTTCCCCATCGTCAAGCTCCCTTTTCTCTTAAACTCTAAGTCTTATCCCTTTCCATTTCGGTCTAACACTGCATCATCTTATCTGTTGCCTCTTTTTTCATAGAGTTCACATTTTCTTGAATTATTTGAGAACACAAAGCAGCTATTTCCTAAAATTTCTTCTTATTTCCTGCACTAAATATTTGGCAAAAGCATATATATCATCTGCATCTTGATTGTGATGCTTTATTTTGCAAAATATCTTTGGTCCATTCTGGGTTCTTTGGCTTCCTTTTGAGGGCAAATCAATAAGACCTGGAGTTTTCTCAGCCAGAACAACCATTGAGTGGATTGTTCTTAGTTCCTATCATGTTTTCTTAGTTGCTGTACAAATCTTGCTCCCATATCTTAAGCTATAATATAATAACTTACACAATCAATTCAAAGTGAAAGGAAGGCAGAGCTGTGAACAGTCCTACCAGAGGACTGTGTGTCTGGGATTTGGTTCAGTGTTTGCAGAAGTTTTCTGCAAAATTTTCTTTCGTTTTCCTGTTAGGTCTGGCCTTCATACAGGGTATCAACCACAGCTGGAGCCTCCTTCCATGGAACATTGCCCATCCACCAGGGGCACCTCCATTACCTGCGGGCTTGCTAGAGGAGGTTGCTGATACTCCAGACCTGGACCTGCCAGTGCCTCTTACTCAGGCAGCTGCTCTGTGGTATGGAGGTTGCTCCTGCGCTGTGTTCCTCATCTGTTCTCAGTTCTGCCTCATCCCTCAAATTAGCGAGTAGTGGTAGGGTCTGCAGCCTCTCTTCACCTTCCCATCAGGGTGCTGCTCCTCAGGCAGCACCCTAGCAGATTGGTTTTGCTACTGTCCTTGTTCAGAGTCCCCTGGGTTTTCTGGATGTGAATGGTACTCTTCCATATTAGCAGTGATTCTGCATATTCCCCATTGCTGTATAGCTAATACTTTGGACATTTTAATGAGAATTTTGAGTGATGTGAGTGGGTGGTAAGGAAGATGGAACACCTGTACTCACATCATTATCTTACTCAGGTCTTGGTTGGTCTGTACATCTGTCCATCTATCTAGTTAACTGTGCAGCAGTTAAATTTGGAACAAGCCTCATCATCTTGCTATTTCCTTCTGACTCAGCTCACTTTGGTCTCTTCCTCCCTTTCCCATATTGGAAACCTGACCTCTTTGTTCCAGACATGTTTTCATGTGTCTGAGGGTTATCTGATATTATATTCCCATATCATTGGCCAGCCAAGAAGAACTAAGTGAAAGTTTATTGAAACCAGTAGGTATGGATGGGCCAGAGACATTTCTTTAAAGAGGAAAAGGCACAGTCTTGATGGGGCTTGGGTACTGGTCAGACTTCTAGCTTCATCATTAATATGTTGGGCAGCCCAGGAATTATGTATGCTTCCTTTTATGGGGTCTCAACCTGCCTCATTTGTTAAATAAGAGCATTGAATTTCCAATGCCTTCTTCTCTGATATTTTTGGATTTTTCAATGAACCAAACTCTGCTGAAGAAGAGGCAAGAGAAAGTACAGTTCAGATTACTGGGTAAAGAGGTAAAACTTACACTCGCATCTGTTTAAGAAGCCTTTTCATTGCAAGTAAAACTAAACTTTGCCAACAAGTACAAGGTGTTTAATATTTTGCTGAGGAAAAAAAGGGGAGGGGGGAAGGACCAGAAGATGGACACAGAGAAACCATATGGGAAAGATAGATGATGTGAAAAAACTAGAAAGAGACTGAAAATAAGAAAATTTGAGAGAGATAGACAGAGACAGAGACAGAGAGACAGAGAGAGAGAAGGAAAACAAGAGGCAGAGGGATGGAGAGTGTGTGAGATATGGGATGGAAGGAAGCAGGCAGAGGCCCAAGCACAGGACAGGCAGTTGTGGAAATGAGGGGCTGAGCTGGACAGGGGGATCATTGAGGAGGTTTTCATTCCTTCTGGTCACTGTCAGAGGTGACAAATGAAGCTCCAAAAATCTGACATGTCCTAGTGGCTGCTTCCCACTCACATTCCCACTCAAATTCCCAGCTTATCCCTGAGCTCTGGAAGAGGGAGAAACAGAGCTGATGAAGTGACATCCGGGCCCCACTAGGCGGCCATGGGCCTCGTTTGAACACCAGGCTTAGCAGAGAATTCCTCCCTATGTAACCGGAGATCCATTTCCTATTCCCTCTATTCCCTGGAGAAAAAGGGATGGAATTGTGATGAAAGGGACTCTAAATAGAATAAAGGACACACACACACACGCACACATGCATACTTCTTCATAGAAGCAGTTATTGTGTGTGAAAATGGTAACCTCTGCAGGAGGGCTGAGGCTGGCCGCCATCATTTTTTGTTGGTTTTCTTAATCAGTCAATGGTTTTTCTCTGAAGGCCAGTAGATAAAAGTTGAGGGCTGAGTTTGAGTATAGGGTTAAGATCTACCTTTGGTTAGGGTTAGATTCAGCCCACAGTCAGTGTTAGGATCAATATGAGATCAGGATCAAGTCTCTGATTAAGGTCAGAGTAGCCAGGAAATAACATGGCTATAAGCTCACATAAGAAATGAACTCATGACATTCTGAGCTCTGCTCTCTAAGGGAAAAACCCAGGGATGATTTCCTGGAGGGAATAAACTTCTGGTGAGACTTTGAAGAAGAAACCTGGGAAGGCAAAGTGAAACCTTGAGGGACTAGGAAGAATGGCTGAACACAAATGAATGTAATGTTAATGGAAGTCCCTACATTGTGGTGGTCTTCATCAAGGTCCAGTTCATCATCAGACACCTGAACTCCAAGGTCATCCTCCCTTTTTCTGTGGGGAAGAGGAGTCTCCACTAACTTTGGCCAAGGGCACTTCACACATTCCTGGTGCTGAGTGCCCCTGGGCTCTGTGTCTGCACTTGGGGTTGCCAGGGCAGGGGCTGGCGCCAGGCAGGGTAGACACAACCTGGAAACAGGGAGTGGCTGTGGAAACTATGTGAGTCTGGCACACACCACCAGCCACTCCCAGGCTAGAGATGAGCTGGGTCATCACTGGGGAAGCCAGAGCCTTGGGACAGGAACAGTGAGGGGTTCACTCAACCCAAAGCCACCTTCTCCAGGAGGCCTCACCATCATGACTACCCCAACTTAGCAGCTGCAACAGGTGCGAAGTCTGTGCCACTGTGTTACCTGGCACTGTTTCATAAGGTTGTTGGCATGTGTCTTAGCTGTTTTCTCAAATGATAACTTCTGTGAAGCATTTCTCTTCTCTGCCTGCTCCCTTCCTCGGGGAACACTTGAGCTTGTCAGCAGTCTTTGACCTCCATGAGGGGATGGTCTTAACCTGTTAGTCAAAGGCTTCCTTACAGAGAGTCCACCTTAGTTAGATCATGGCATGCTGAAAAGGCTCTTTCATCAATATGAGGAAGGGACTTCCTGAGGAAACACCTTCCTTAGCAACCTGGGACCCCTAAGGAAATTCTTCCATCAGTCTGGAGACTCTTCTCCATAAGTCTAAGGGATTCATCATTATGGTTAATCAATGAAGGACCCTCTCCAGTGTGGAGCCCATGAGAATATGTCTCCTCCAGTAGTCTAGGTCCCTGGAGGGATGCCATCACTCTCAGCAGACTGGGCAGTCACTGTGAGTCCCTGTTCAAGAGCAACCCCAGCCAGTTGGAAGCACCAACCAAGAATCCAAGTCAGGCTTGAGTGAAGGTCAATACACGTCCATGCAGATTTTGTAAAGGAAATGATGGCAGACATAATGATAGCTTGTGGTGTTGGTGATTAAATGATGAAAGGGGCAGTGATACCTGGTGGTGGCAGTGATGGTGTGAGCACAGTGATGGTGCTGAGAACCTCAGTGGTGGTGGTCCTACCAATAGTGTTGTTCAAGTTAGCAGTACTAGTGATGGCAGAAGCAGCAGAGATGGTGGGGACAGTGAAAGCTAGGGAGGGTACAGTTGTGGAGACCACAGTGACAGGGGGCATTAATGATGAAGGTTGTGGAGGCCTCAAACTCTCCACCACTATCCTAAGAGGGAAGGGTCCCAGGGCAATGGGAGCACAGAATGGGGAGGAAAGATCTAGAATAGCTTGAAGGAGATCTCAACCATGATTTAAAAGGGCAACAAAAGCTGTATTCAAAAGGAGTTCAAGTTAGCTCTGAAACAGGGATGCCAATTATAGAGTCCAAAGCTGTGGGTTTTACCAGCACTGAGAGATATGAGTGAGAAAGCCCCCAGGAACAAGACTGTGAACCTGAGACAGGAGGCAGCCCACTTTGATGGAGCTCCTAGCCATGGTGGGTATAAAGGGTAAGACTCAGAGACCTCCATGCCTCTGGATGGTCCAGAGGAGGCTGGAGTATCCAGGGCTGCCTCAAAGGGAGAGGACTAATGGCTAGGTCTGTGGACTTCTCTGATCCCTCAACTTCTTTGTTTTCAATTTGGGGGACAGGGGGTGGTGGAGGCAGGGCTGTGGGAAGGATGTCAAAATCAGCTGGTGAATGTTAAAAATATAAGCGTACCTCCTTGCAACATGTCCTGGGTATTCTGACTCAGTTTCCGAGGTGAGTCCTGAGCATATGTATTTTTAATGAGCTCCCAAGGTATGATGATACACACACACACACACACACACACACACACACACACACGCTCAAGATACTTAACCAGATACTATATTCAGCAACCCTTACCTCTGTCACTGGGCCTGGAGGTATTTATAGCCAAAGGCAATGACATTTCCTATCATGGCATCTCCACCCGGCCCACCCAGAGGGTCCAGAAGACTGCAAGTGACTGGATGATGCGGGAGACCAGGAGGTGGAGGGCAGGACTGCAGCTGGGGCCTGCGATGGTCATTTCCAAGTAAAGAGTTGATACTGGCCTCAAAGAGGGACAGGAAGTGTTGGTGCCAGACATGACTCCATACCCAGCCCCCAGACTGCCTACAGACGTGGGGGTCATGAGTGGGTGGTGTGGGAAGTTGGAGGGAGGACATGGGGAGCACTCAGAGGATCAAAGCTGAAGGAGGAGAAGACCGAGGCTGAGGAGTTGCTGAGAGGGAGCTGGATGGGGCGCCCAGGCCCAGGCCGCTGCCCCTCTGAGGGAGCTGTGCTATTTGCTTGCGGCGCCTTCCACACTTCCTGTCAGGTCCCGATTCCAGGCCAGCTCCCATCTGCCTGGTCCACGAAGCCCTCCCAGGCTCCAGAGACTGCAGGACCCTCTTTCTTTGCTAAGCTCTCAGACTGTGTTCTTTGTCTTTGGGATTAGACACACCAGGTCTTATAATTTACCCTTTGTGAGATTGGTTTCTCTGGAGGGACTGTTTTTTGCCCTCACAGCTATCTTCCCTTTCCTCCTTCCTCCCACAACTGATTTGTTTTTCTCTGGCCCACAGCCACCATTCCCCTAGCATTGGGAGAGCGTGAGAAAGCATTTATTAAAATGTGTGGACTTGGTTTAAGGGTGGGATAAGCACCCTGTAGGAAGTCAGGGCCCTTGGGTTCCAGCCCTAGTCTGCCCCTTTCCTGGCCACTGGGGTCCCACTTCAATGGGAAAGACATGAGAACACCTTCTCCCCATATTTCCTCTCCCTTCATCAAGCCCTGGGCATTCTGTGTCCTTTGTTCTAACACGACAGCCCGAGCCTGCCAGCAACAAAAGGATGAATACCCCCATCTGGGGCCCAGCACAGTTCAGAGCAGGCAGAGAAGGGGAAACTGAGGCAACCTCTGAGATGCTAACAATCTGTTCTCTCTCCTTGATGTTCTGCATTGGAGTCACTTCAGGTCATAGGCCTTGTGAAAAAGGACTAAGGTTGGCAAATCAGGTCAAGGGAGCGACTTGAGCTAATCAATGAAATCTTCTTGAAGGAGAAAGTAAGAAAGGCCTTGGGAGTAAGGCCCAAGGATAAAATGACTTGCTTTGAAGACAGGGAGGCCCTGAAGTGAAAGAAGGGGGTGGCCTGTGGCAGAGTGATGGGAGGGAGGGGCGCCAGTGAGTGCTGAGGATGCGGTGGGAACTTTAAGGTTGGCTGCCTGGCTGAGGTCCAGGGCAGGGGGTGTCGCTGCAGGATTAAAGGTGGCTCACACACCAAAGGGACTTTTCAAACTCCTCAGTATCTCTGCTGCCTCCTCAGTGGCCCCACAGGCACCTGAGGCCAGACCAGAGTGGCTGCTCCCAGGTGAGGAGGTGTGGGCATGAGCTCTATTTCCCTGCCAGGAAGCCCACCTGGGGGTCTAAGGGATTTCTTACTTTCCAGGCCCTCAGCTCCCAGCCCCTAGTGTTTCTGCTTTCCCAAGAGCTGTAGGAGAGAGAGAGAGAGAGAGAGAGAGAGAGAGAGAGAGAGAGAGAGAGAACAAGAGCAAGAGTTAGCCCACTTAGGAAAGAATGGTGTCAACTTTGGGGAGGGAAGATTTCTCATCCCTGCCCCCTGAGAATAGAATGTACTGGTAGCGGCTTCTCCATTCTAAACAGAGCACAAGGGACGCCTGGTTGGCACAGTTGGTTGAGCATCCGAATCTTGATTTTGGCCCAGATCATGATCCTAGGCTCGTGGGATTGAGCCCAATGTCGGGCTCTGTGCTCAACATGGAGCCTGCCTAAGATTCTCCCTGCCCCTCCCTCTGTCCCTCTCCCTTGCTCTTACTCTCTCTCTCTAACCAGGCCCCCACCTCACACAGGAGGAGGCCATGCATAGAGGTATTAAGAGATGGAAGCATACATCCACACAGAGGTCGTGCAAAGCCTCTTGTGGAGATGCCAGGCAGCCTTATCCAGAGTAACGCCAAACTGGAGACAGCCCAAACACCCATCAACAGGTGCCTGGATAAACAAATTCTGGTACATCCATCCGAAGGAACGCTAGTCAGCAATAAAAAGGACTGAACTATTGGCTACATGCAACCACTTGGATGAACTTCAAGATAATTGTGCTGAGTGAAAGGAGCCAGGCCAAAAAAAGAGTACATGCTGTATGGTTCTGTTTATAGAAAACTCTAGAAAATGCAAACTAATCTATACTGACAGAAAGCAGAGTAGGGGGCTGCCTGGGGACAGAGAGTGGCTGGGATGGAAGGAGGAGGGATTACGGAGGCAGGAGGAAGCCTTGGAGAGGATAGAAATGTTCAATATTTGCTTGTGGTGATGGCTTCATGGGCGATGGCTTCATATATGTCCCAAAGGCTCCAACTGTGCGCTTTGAACAGATCTGTTTATTATAGATCACTGATACCTCAATAAAACTGTTTGAAAACATGGTGGAGGTGGTGATCAAGATGGTGGTGATAAAGCTGAAGCAAAAGTTGCAGACAGGCCAACCGCAGTGTGAACGAGCCCACCGTGTTCAAGTGATTTAGGCCCTTGTCTGTCCCTGGAAGCCATGGGATGGAAGGGACAGGGACTTCTTCACCTCTGTCCCCAGCACCCAGTGTAGGGGTTCGTAATGCAACAGGCACGAAATAGTCTGTTTGTTCATCTCACTGATGACAGCCCAGCATGATAAATGCTACAGTATGAGAAACCCGGGGGCTGTGGGAGCGCAGAGGAGCGTCACCATCAATCAGACAGCTCATGAGGCTTCCTGGAAGAAGTCAGATCTGAACTGGGACTGGATGGGGAAGTAGGGTCTTTCCAGGCAAAGAGAACTTGGGCGGGGGGAGGAATGCCCCAAGTATAGGAGACAGCTTCAGTCAAGGACTTGAAGTTTCACAGAACAAAAGGCATTAAGGACACTCTGTGTGGTGGGAAAGGGGGAAATAGGATGTTGGATGGATGGATGGATGGATGGATGGATGGATGGATGGATGGATGGAAGGATGGGTGGTGGGTGGATGAATGAGTTTGTTGTGTCTACAGAGCCACAGGGAGCTCTTACGGTAGAATAGGGACTAAGATTGACACTGGAACATGACAGTGGTGTCCCAATTTTCTTCAAATGTGGGAAAGGCCTCTGGCATCCCAGTTGTCCATCTGGTACCCATGTGCCCACCCTGATACCAGCCCATCAGAAGCAGGGAAAAGCAGATGCATGGGTTTGTAGAGACACCCCCAATCTCTGCCTCCTGTTCCCCTCATTGAGGAGACAGTCTGTGACTCTAGGAGGGGCTGAGGAGTTGGTTTCCTCCCAGACACTGCTAAGTTCTGCTGAGTTCAGGTCTGGAGTGAAGGCAGTGGTGTAAATAAGGCTGGGCTGGTGGGGGTGGGGGCCATCCTCACTGAGGGGTGTCAGCTGGAATGACCGGGGCTGGCCCTGCGGGTCCCCAGGGGGCAACAGGAATGAAGTGAGAAGGATGCAGATTGTGCTGGGCTCTTCCAGGCAGGCCAGCTGTGCTCCCCACTCGCAGGGTGGCCTTGGGCAGCACAGCCAGACCTGCCCTGCAGGACCAGGGCGAGACAGAGAGGCAACCTCCCACCCTGGCTCTGTGTGTGTGGCTGCAGCTTCCCCAGTACACGGCGTGCCTTGGGCCCCGGCTCAGCCTTTGTAAGGGGCAGCCACCCACCAAGGTAGGACCCTGTCACCCATCCCGAGGATGGATGTCCTCTGCACTCAGTGACTGGGAGCTTCAGAGACCACCTGCTTGTGAGCAAGGAGACCCCAGTGGAGCGGATTTGTCCTGACACTATGTAGTACCATGCCATTCCCTCTGGGTCATGGCTCCATGCCATCATTCTTGCTACATGACACTCCTCCCTAACCCCTGACACCATCTAAAGCCCTTCTCTGCCCGCCCCACTGCCTGCTCCTGTGGAGTGGCACAGCCCCTTGTGACGTCCCGGCTCAAGCCCAAGCCCAAGCAATGGCCACCAGCCCTGCCTTGTGTGACTGAGACCCTGGGCCAGCTGGAGTATCTGTTCACAACCTTTGTTGATTTTCACAACTGTCATCTGCTGTGCCCGTTAGGGTTGCAGCGTTATAAAGGGGTTCTGCCCTTCTCGTTCTCCAGGGCTAACTGTTCTATCTGATTAACAGTCCCAGAGATGCTGCAGCTGCAGGGGCAGCTCTTGGCTCTCCCTGGCCTCCCTCCAGCTTTGTCTAATGCCAGGCAAGGGCAGAAGCTGGTGCCCATCCTCCCGCTCAAGGCCTAGCCCCAGCTTACCCTTGCTCCCCTGTCTCACTGGATGCCCCTGCTCTCTCATGGCCCTGGTCACTTCTCCAGGCCCGGGAAGGGGCTGTGTAATTCCTTTTGCATGGTGGCTCCACCAATGTCCCCAAAGTAAGAGATTCCAGAGTCCCTTCTATTCATGATTCACAGCTCTACAGGGGCCTTGTTTCCACCATGTTCTTAAAAAGGAGACAAGGAAGAGGGAATGTCATGGTTACCACCACATCCCCTATTCCAAGGACTTTGAAACCTTTGGGGAAAGCACAGCGTGAATCCAGGCAGGCAAGGAACACCTCTGGTGGCTGTTGGCAGAAATCACACGGTTGCAGCAGAAATCAATCCTTCCCTTCCTCCCACTTCTTCCTCTTGCCCTCTGGAGATGTCAGCGTCGACCAGGGAGGCCTGCTAACCTTTGCTGCCCCGTCCCAGGTGCCTCCAGGATACAGATCAGGAAAGGAGCTTAGGAATAGAATAAATATCTGTTTCAGACTCAAGTCAAAGCTTTGTCTGAAAAGAGAAAGTAAAGTTTAGGAGGCAAGGCATTTGAAAAGCAGCTGACTCTGGAAAAGCGGACGTGCAGGTTGAGACATTAACAAGCTGACTCCACGTGTCCACCTTATAGATGGGAGACTTGAGTCTGGTGGTCCTGATCTGGGACCTCTGAAGGCAGGGCCCTAGCATCCCCAGGGGATATGCAGGTAGCATGTCAGTCTCCTACCCTGTGCTCTCCCTACACCCACACACACATGCACATAGAGACACAGTTAATTCACAGGGTGCTGACCATCTATGGCTTTAAGATTGTATGAGTGATTTGAAGCACATAAATTGTGCATCCCTTACATTCACATCCTAAGAGGTTTGGTGAAATCTCTGCCAAATTACAGCAGGTGTAGGCAGAGTTGGCCCTATGGACCACCTCCGGACCTGGAGTTTTCCCTCTGAAGCAGAACAGGTCGGCTTAAGCCCTTTGACTGGATATTGGGGAGACCAGGGAAGATAGATGAAATGAGAAGTTGGGGGAACATCAGAGTAGGTGCCAAACCTGCAGCCAGCTTTTGGGTCAGCTTTTGTAGCCCAGGCCCAGAGGCTGAGGAGCGCGAGGCCCTATCCCCACTCTGCAGAGTCCAGGCCGTTAGACACACACAGAGAAAGCTGGCAGCCAGGGAAAGGTCTTGGACCAATTTTTTTTCCACTGGTGAATCAGAGGAGAGCGGTAATGGGGACCAGGCTGGCCTGACCCTGGTCACCTCTGTGAGTCAGAGCTGAGGTCCCTGTGCTAATCTTAGCCCCTCGGGGAAGACTTGTTGGGACTTGCCACCAAGTCCTGACCACCAAACTACTCTTGGAGCTGACGTCACCCTGGGAAGGTCTGGCCCATCAGAGCAGGGTCAGAGCATGGAGACAGGGCAGAGAGGGGCTGGTCTGGCGTTGGGCCTGCTCCCAGCTCACCTGTGGCCTTGAGCAAGCCACAGCGAGCAGTCCAGCAAGATGAGCTCCCAGGTCCTTCCAGCTTAGAGAGTCTGCCAGACCAGGGCTGAGTTGAGGCTGGTCAGGAAGGGAGCAGGGCCAGGCTGGCAGGAGGCCTTCGGACCAAGCCCGGCCCCGCGCCCTGTCATAGCAATTGCTCACCAAGGACCTGACTCCTAAGGATGGACAACAAACGATGCTCCCTGGGTTCTGGGGCCACGTGCACCCCAAACATGTTGTATGATTTTGGACAAATTGCTTCCCAAATCCCTTTTCTACCCTGGAGGCAGTACAGCTAGTGGTGTAAGGCATTAAAGTTTGAAGTCAGGCTAACTTAGGTTGGAATCTTTGTTCTAATGCTTAGTAGCTGGGTTAAGTCATTCAACCTAACCAGGTCCCCATTTTCTTGCCTGTAACATGGGGCCAGGAACAGGACTTTCCTGGGGGGGATTCTTGTGAGGGTTATGTGAGCTTATGCCTATGAGATGCTCAGCCCCAGTCTGTCACATAGAAGACACTCAGTCAACCCTCCATACTGTCATTAGCAGCTACTACTTCTGAGCTTCAATTACATTTCTTCATAAAGAGAGACAGTGCTGAGGGTGATTTCTGAGCCCCCATCTCTAATCAGCAACTGTAGCTTGCACAACGAGTCCAGTGATGGGATTTGCGGGGAGTGAAAAGGGATGAGCTGTGGAGAGGTCCCCAGGGCTGCGGAGAAGGGGTTTGAGATGCACGAGAGGGATCCCAGTTAAACACAGGGGAGCTCCAGGAAGCTGGCTGTGGGAGCCGAAGCCTAGCCGCGTTCTGAACCTCAGGGTCAGGGGGCCCCAGGCAAGCCCCTGGTGTCTAGGAGGAAGCCTTCTCCTCGCACTTAAGCTGATCCTCAGTTTCCCACTGAGTTCCAGCAGAACGATCTTTCTTTTCATGCTGTTTCCCATGGTGGTCTTTTCACCATGGTCTTAACCACAGCGGTGTCAAATGTGTGTTAAAAATGGTGCTTTTAGAACAGGTGGGTATGACTCTTCCCCTCACTTTCTTGACCATGCTGGGGTGTGTGCATGCATGTGTGTGTGTGTGTGTGTGTGTGTGTGTGAGAGAGAGAGAGAGAGAGAGAGAGAGAGAGAAAGAGAGAGAGAGACAGACAGACAGAGACAGAGAGAGCCAGAAAGGAGGGAGGGAGAGAGGGAGAGAACAAGAGAGGTTGCGTATGTGATCTGATCTGACAGACACAGGCATCCTTGCTGTCTACCAGGGAAGCTGGGGCAGCCATGAGGCTGTGACCTGATGAGGTAAGGACACGGAGGCCCAGAAGGGCTGGACCCAAATCTCTAGTCTCCTACCCTGGCCAGAAAGGGCCTCTTTTCTTACCCAGCACCAGGACCTGCCCTCCACCAGTCATGGAGAATGAGAAAGAACAGAAGCTCTCTTTCCTCTCGGGGAATGATTGCAGGGCAGCCTGGGTGTGGCCAGGGCCAGGACAGGAGGAATGGAGGTAACCCCTCTTGGGAAGATGTGGCCACATGGAGGCCCTAAATGGAACATGGTGCTTGTGAGGGACGAGGTGCTGAGTGTGGAGCATTGCATGTGTGAGGGAGTATCAGACTGCCTTCTCCCAGTGAGGAGGGTTCTGGAACATTTGGAGACCCTGGGTGCCTGGTGGCAGAGACCAGCCCTGAAAATCTGGGAAGCAGGGAGCAGGGAGCATGGTGAAGACATGATGAGCATCCTTTGTCTTGTTGCTAAATGCTGGGGTCTACAGAGGCTGCTATGGAGGGAGTGGGGAGCACCAGGGGCAATCCCTTGACATAGAGCGCTTTGACTCCGGGGTCAAGGGAACAGCTGTGAAAGCCACGGGCACATCTGGCTGGGGCTGAGCTA
This sequence comes from Suricata suricatta, assembly GCF_006229205.1. NCBI lineage: Eukaryota > Metazoa > Chordata > Mammalia > Carnivora > Herpestidae > Suricata > Suricata suricatta. The sequence continues at coordinate 115,094,454 of NC_043703.1, forward strand.
GAGGAGGGTGAGCCTGTGGCCGGCAGGGAGCCAGGGACGTGGTGGAGACAGATAGGGCCCCTGTTTACTGCTGGGCGAGGTGTTGCAACAGGAAGAGGGCTGGGGGAGGAGGAGGCAGCTCAGGCGGAAACAATTTATCTGGAGCGCGAGGAACAACTGGGGAGGGAGGCCAGCTCTGCTGCTTTCCAAGGCCAAGTGGGACGTGAGGAAGGGATGCCCGGTGCCAAAGCAGCCAGCAGTCCCTGTCTCGTGCCCCCCACCTTCCCTGTAGCCTTGGAATCGGGCCCCGCTGTCATCGCCCAGAGCAGAGCCCATGTCAGCAGTCCCCACTCCCAGGCCCCGGCCTGGGGCTGCCTTGCTCAGTGGGACAGCCCACCAGACTACAGGTTTTATCTGCCACTGAATGTATACTGTGCCAGGCATCGCACATTCCTTTCACCTGATGACTGTGTGAGATGGGTGTGTTCTCCACTCTCCAGAGGGGAAAACAGAGAAGTCATAAGCAATTTGTCCAGGGCCGCATAAAAAGTCGGGGCTGTGGAAGGAACTTGAGCCCATGTCTGTCTTATTTCCAGAATCACTCAGATGGCCCTGGGCACGTGAGCGGGGACTGTGGGTCTACCCTTGGCCCTGTGGGATGGCCTCTCCTCCTTAGCCTAGCCCCGGGACCCCTCACCTCCACCCAGCTCACAGCCCACTCCTGAGAGGCTGGCAGTCCCACAGGCACCCGTCTCCCGCCAGGGTCTGACCAGGGAGCCCTGCCCGTCATCTGCCTCTCCTAAGTCTCTGTGCCCACAGCCAGACACACAGAAACAGCAGCAGCTTCTGAGTGAAGATTTCTGGAGCGCAGGACTTCTCCTAGGCCTCTCCCTCGCCTCTTGAGGTGGGTTTCCAGAATAACCTGGACAGCTGTGGTAGCCAGAAGACACCGAGTTCCCTCCTGAGGGAGACCTGGAGAGATGGGGGATGGGGGCAACAGAGCAAAGCAGATACCACTTAGAAAGACCTCTTGAGTTCCACCCGTTTGTGAGATGGGGAAGGAGAGGCTTGGGGAGCCCTTTCAAAGCAGGAAGGACAGACCTCACCTCATCCTCACTTTAATTTTTTTTCCATAATATTTTATTGTCAAATTGTTTTCCATATAACACCCAGTGCTCTTCCCCTTAAGTGCCCTCCACCATCACCACCACCTCTTTTCCCCCTCCCCCTTCCCCCTCAACCCTCAGTTCATTCTCAGCATTCAATAGTCTTTCAAGTTTTGCATCCCTCTCTCTCCCCAACTCTCTCTCCCTCCTCCGCTCCCCCTGGTTCTCCATTAGGTCTCTCCTGTTTTCCTGCTAGACCTATGAGTGCAAACATCCTCACTTTTAAAACCCACCAGTTGAAAAACTGGAATGGAGCCTCCAGCCCCGTGTGCAGCTAATCCCCAGGGAATGTCATTTCTCATCCAGAAGGACATCACATAGCCCATCTCACTTTGTGCCCTGAATGAGACCGGGACCTCCTTCAGGTCAGGTCTTTGCCTCCTACTTGTGTGCATCTCCTTCATGGCAGAGGAAGTGAAATGAACAAGAAGTGAGTGTGTCTCATAATGAGCCACACAATGTCACATTCAGTCCTTGTGACATAAAGCAAGTGTAACCGCTCCCATTTTTCAGATGGAGAAACGGAGGCCCAGAGAGGAAGGGACTGGCCCGAGGTCATATAACCAGGCAGTAGCTATAATTCAAATGGATGGGTATTGAGTCCATACTGTGTATTAGGAACAATAGTTATGCTGCTATAACAAATAGCCCCAAATCTTAATACGACAAAGGCTTGTTTTTCTCTCATTCAAAGTCTGCATTTAGACTCTTCAGGGCAACCATCTTCCACTCTGGTTTCAGGCTGCTTTGTTCTGGGACTCTGTGGTCTCTTCAGAAGGCTCCTCTTTCACAGGATGGGTGGTGGACAGTTCACTAATGCATTGGTCAGAACTAGCCCCATGGTCCTGCTCCCCTCCCACCCAAGGTAGGAGGGGCCTGTTGCAGGCAGGTGGAATGTTGGCTGGCACCACTGTCTTTCCACAGCCATGCATAATGCTAGCCTGGGTCCAGTAGTAGTCAGTGCCCCCTGGGCACAGTGCTCACCCTGAACACCCTCCAGTGTCCCTGGGCCATACACAGGCTGAGCTCCCTCAGCTGGTGTGAGCTTAGGACTCAGGCTCAGGTGACCAGGAAGAACTCAACGATATTCTGACACCTCCAAGTCCATTTTGAATTCATACTTCCTCAGAGGCTACTTCTCTAAGTAACGCTCTGTGGCCCCAACCACTGGGATCCCTTCGGAAGCTCTTCCCTTCACTGTGTCCTGTGGAACCTTCCCTGCAATAGCGTGGGCGGCAGGCTCCCCATCATGGCATGTACGATACAGAGAGAGACCTGACAGGAATGACAAATCCAGCCCATTGCTTCAACTTAGCCTGTCCCCAGACAGACTCACCATCACACTCCTGGTTCAGTCTGCTTTCTCCCTCGGCTCAGCGCCATAGCTGTTTCTCTGATCCCCGGATCCCTGGGAAGGCACTGTGCTTTGCATGTGGGCTCCAAGTCTCCCCATATGTCTAGGATTGAACTGGGCCCCCAAGCACCTCATCCACATTCAAAGACTTTCCTTTTCCTGCCTCCAGAATTCCACTACATCAGGCTCTGCTCTCCCCTACGGACGCTGGCACAGGAGAGGCTGTTTCTACTCATCCATTGAGGGAAGATGGGGGAGAGACCCCACCGGAGTGCTGAGCGCCTCAAAGACCTTTTCCATACATTTCATACAGGAACAAAACCAAACCATGTGGTTTCAAAGAGCCTCCAGTTGCCTGTGATTTAAGCCCCTCTAGGGTATTTGGAAACTTAATGAATAATTATGTAAAGTGCCTAGCACAGCATTAAAAAAATATTTGAAAAACATACAGCATGACATTACCTTTAAAATCTCTGACATAGAAGGCTCTCCTGACCTGCACATGTGACTGCTTGCCGTCCCTCCCTGAGGCTGTGCCCCACAGCAGACCTGGCTGGGGCATCCCCGACAGCCATTCTTCCCTCACTGCCCTTTGTCTATGGCAGAGCCCGCCTCCCTCACAGGGGCCCTGAAGGCCACACCGTTGTTCCCCCAGCCTCCCTTGCTGCTATGACAAGGACCTGTGACCTCATTTTGATCAGTGGACCTGAGGGCTTGGGGGAAAGTTTTCCTCTCTACTAAACTAGGTTTCTGAATGGAAACTCTGCTATTCTCTGGCCAGAAGTTGGCATCTAGAGGTAGTGCCTAGACCTCCAGCAAGCCACTTTGTGGCCAGAAGAAGCCAGACCAGTGTGCTGTTGGCAGACCGAAAGTACAGGTGAATCTTGCATCAATTGTGTGATTGAACCAGTGAAGTAGCCCTGGGACCACTGAACTTCTTGCTACTTTCAGTTAGGTGTTCTGTTACCTTGGCTGAAATCGTTCGAACTAACACGTACCTCATAATCAACAAATCCATAAACAAACTCATCAACTCGTTCCCAAATTCCTTTTCCTCTGAAGTTCCCCACTTCAACAAAGGCGTTTCCTTTTCCAGAAATACTACTAATCTCTGCTTCTTCCTCCTCCATTTCTCTCATCCAGACTGTCACCAAACACCTTGACTCTTTTTCTGAAGTCTCCTAGGTCGCTTGCCCCTGCCAGGATGATGATGACCATCTCCTTCTGACTCTCCCTACTCTAATTTCTTACGTCCGGTCCATTCTGGGCAGTGTGCTGAGTGCCTCTCCTCCCCACCTCATCGTGCCACGCCAGTCACGCCTCCGTGCTCTTGCGCTTGCTGTCCCCTTGCTGGATGGTCACTTCACTCCCTTCTCACAGAACTCCTGTGAAGCCTGGACCAGCACAAGGTGTTCTTTTCTCTGTGAACCATTTATTAACTTGCCCAATGAGAGTTAGTTGAACTTGCTTTTGTATTCTACAAAGCTCTGGTTTTAGTAGTCAGCAGATTGTAATGAACCTTATTGCCTATATATCTCCCCTACAAAACGGCAGGCAGTTCGAGGGGAGAGATGGTATCCCAGTTACCTTTGAACTCCCAGGACCCAAAAATGGAAGGCAGCAGTGACTTAGAGATTCTTAACCCAGTGAATGAACAGCTGTGCAGAATAAATGGACTTCCTCTTGAATGTGGGCACCTGTCGTGGCTATCTATTGCTATGTAACAAAATTTAGCTTAAAACAAAAATTGCATTTATTTTGTTTACAAATATGAAATTTGGGCAAGACTCAGGGGAAAGAGTTCATCTTTGCTCCACCTGGCATTGGTTGAGTTGGGTCAAAGGCTGGAAGATAGAATCATTCCAAGGTCCATTTGCTCACATGTCTGATGGTTGGTACTGCCTGTTGGCTAAGACCTTGGCTGAGATTGTCAGTTAGGAACTTACACATGGTCTTTCATGTGCTGGGCTTCCCCACAACATGGCAGCTAGGTTCTAAGGGTGAGCATTTTAGGAGACCCAGGCAAGAGCAGTATTGACTCCTGTGGCTCTGTTTTAACAGTCATTTCGCCTCACTATCACCACGTTCTATCCAGCAAGGCAGTCACAAAGTCCTGCCCAGGTTCAAGGGTGGGGAAATAGGCTCTGCCCTGATAGGGGAGTGACAAGATTCTGGAAGAGCATGTGGGACCAGAAATATTGCTGTGACCATTTTTTAGAAAATGCAATTTGCTTCAGGAACCCTTTAAGTATTTTAGTCAACTCTTGTCTACCATTCTTTCCAAACAGTCTTTAGTCTTCCTTGTGAGACCTTATGTGCAGAATCCTTGGTCCTTTCCTTGTGATGTGGTTCTCTGAATGTGGTATAGACATGTGGTTTAATGAGCAAATTACAACTGTTAGGAAAATTGGGTTTGTAACCCACCGCTGCTACAGTCCAATTCTGTGACTTGGGATAAGTGTCTTGAATTCCATAGGCTTCACTTTTTCCCCTCAGTAAACAAGGAACTGATGATACCTGCCCCATCAACCTTCTAGGTCCCTCACAGTGGGAAACCACCTGAGTCCCCAGGTGGGAGAAGCAGGAGTGAGTAGCCCCAGCCATGTGATCTGAGAATTGTTTGATTGTGGGCACAGTGTAGGCCATCCTGATTGGTATCACTGACCACTGGAACAGTGCCAGTCCTAATCATGCTTGACCAAAGAAAGAGCTGATGTGGCAGGAAGATAGCTCCTAGCTGCAATACCACCTTCCAAATTCTATGTCAATTGGCAAGATCTAATTTATATTCAGAATTGTAACTTTAGGGGAGTCTGGGAAATGTAGTTTTTAGCTTTACAGACTCTACAGTTCAGGAAGGCATTCTCAAAGAATGGACTTGGAGAGCCAGGTTAGCATACCCATTAGAGCAAACACAAATGGAATTGCTCCAGCCCGAAGCCAGGTGAGAAGGATTTACAACCTGATATTTGGGCCAGACAGGGTGGGATGAAGGGAATGGAGGTACAAAATCACATGAGATGGGCTTGGGATGGCAGATGGAGTTTATATTAACTTTCTACCTCAGATGAAGACTACTGTGTGTGTGTGACTCCTGAAAACATTTAAAAAGTCCTCAGCACAGATGACAGAATATATTTTTGCTCGATAAGTATTGCTTTATAAGGTATTAAATGCTATGTGAAATAATGAACGCCGAGTAGCACGAAACTGTGAGCTCTGTATGTCCAGGGAGCCACGTCTCATCTGGCACTCTTTGCATCTAGCACCGTGCTGGACATGGAGTAGGCATTCAGTAAATACTTTATGAAGGAACGGATTTGTCAGTGTTCCACTGAGAAACTGACTTTGAGAACTTGACTCGATGTTCCCAGTGTGGTCTGATTAATCAGAGCCTGGTGGGAACGCCCCCTCCCCTGGTCTTAATATTATACTTCTCTTAACGTGGCCCAAGATTATATTAGTCTCCTTGGCAGCCACACCACACAGATGATTCATATTGAGCTTGAGGTCAACTATAGTCTCTGGGTCTGTTTCACATGAACAACTATTAAGTAACGCAGGGCTTCCCCATCCTGTCCATATGCACTTGATTTTTTTAACTAAACGCTTTTTGTAACATTTCATCCTGCTGAGTTAGTGTCCATCTTTCTAGCTTCTCAAGATCTTTTCAAGTCTTAAGTCTGAACTCAATGTATTATTCATCTTAGAGTTGCTTCATCCACGATTGTGACGCAGAGGCAATCTGCATCTTCTCGGATGTTTATGGCAAAAGTGCTGAACAAGGCAGGCCACCAGAGACCTCCTTATATACGGTCAGCAACTTTTTAATCAGTGTAACCAGGGAATTGTAACTTAGCCATCTCGGATCCTATCTATATTCTCACCATTTTGTCACAAAACATGGCCAGAGACCGTCTCAGGCTGGAACAGTGGCAAATCCAGATCGCTCCCAGTCTCTGGTACCCGTGTCAAAGGGAGGATGGGGCCAGCCAGGTACTACTGGCTTTTCGCAGTGATGCTGCTCTCAGGCATCTTTGCTTTCTCTTATAGGCTGTCAAGGGCATTCCTTTATGTATCAAGAACCATGAAGATGTTTAGACCTGGTCCCCGACCACAGTGTTGCCTGCTGTCATCTAAAAGTCCAGATGTAGGGAAATGGCAAAGTCGATAGTGGTACAAACTCTTCATGGAACCAAATGGGCACTATTAAAACAATAGTTGTTTTTAAAAACAGGGGTCTGGGGGAACTTAGATATAATGTGAGCTCAAAAAAGCAAGCCACAAAATGATGTGTACCCTACGAGGGCAAATATGTTACATCATGTGCACGCATAGGGGGCATTCAAATGTTGTAGAAACTGGGTCAAGGAGACAGGACTAAGGGTGATTTATTCTATTTTCCAAACTTTCAGTAACCCTATAGAAAGCAGCTTCTGAGACAAAGGCTAAGTGAAGGCATCTTACTGAGGAATGTGCAGAGGGGGCAGGAGGGAGGGCCAGTGATGTGGGGAGAGAGGGAGAGAGCTGGCCTCTAGTACAGAGGGTCACTGGGTCCCCCAGGACCTTAGGGCTGTTGGTCCCTGAGGGGAATTGGGAGCACTCATCAGCTCCAGCTTCATCCCCCCAGGGTACTAGCTCTACAGCACTCCTGGTTTTGTATGTGAGAGCGCTTAGAAGGTTCCTGGGGAGCTCCGGCTGGGAGTGGGTGGGACTCTCCGCAGTGGTGCCCAGGGGCAGGGACCTATAGAGTGGAGGCCAGGGACGGTGGGGGAGGGTGGGTCTCAGAATCTGATGTGCGCACGGGATGGGTCCAGCTCAGCTCCGCTGATGGTTTGTAACTACAGAAGTCTGCTCTATCCCCTCTAATGCTGGACATAAGCCTCGTGGTCTCTGGCATCCAAATTCCATCCTGAGGGGCAGAGAACCTTAGTCCACCTCTGGTTTTCATCTTCCCTGCTCTTCCCCAGAGTGTCACCAGCAATTCCTCCCAGAGCTGAAACCCAGCTCCGCTGGGCCTCTTAGACACCTGCCTCCTCCTGCACGTCACACCTCTGCACACCTCTTCGGGCCGTCAGCTTGCTGCCCCCATGGGCACACAGTTCCCAGGGAGGCCCGCTTTCCCCTCCTAGGAGGCGAGGGTCCAACCATCTCTCTCATTGAAGTCCCCTTTTAAACTCTGACATATTCTAGGTGGAGAAGGACAGATACCATATGTTTGCACTCATAGGTCCAAAAGGAGAAACCTAATGGAAGACCCTGGGGAGGGGAAGGGGGAAAGAGAGTTGGGGAGAGAGAGGGATGCAAAGCCTGAGAGACTATTGAATACTGAAAAGGAACCAAGGATTGAAGGGGGATGGGGAGAGGGAAGGGAGGTGGTGGTGATGGAGGAGGGCACTTGTGGGGAAGAGCACTGGGTGTTGTATGGAAACCAATTTGACAATAAACTATTAAAAAAATAAAAACATACAATAAAATAAAAAAAAATAAACTCAGACATGTTCTGGAGTGGTCCTGACACACTTTGTATCATCCAACCTGAGGACTCTTTTTTTGTGGGAGTGGAATTGTTTTCCCACCACCTTATTCCCTGTTTGTTGTTGGTGATAGTTTTTGTTCTCTTCTTTGTTTTGAGTTTTTCATGGGGCCACATTGATCTTTTGAGTCATCTTCTGCAGACCACTGTATTTTCTCTATTTGAAAACTATCTGCTTTCTCAAGGTTCACCCTCCACAGTGGGATTTGCCCACCACTCCCTTCCTGTGACATTGTGAATGCCGGGATGATAAAGTCCTTTCCTTTTCAGGTCTGTAGCCTTTTATGTACCACCACACGCCTCTGAGTTGATCAGAATTTGGTGTATCCTGCCAGTTCTGTGTGTTGCTTTTTCAGAGATTAAATTATCAGCCAAGCAAGAATGTAGCAGCGTCCTGGCTTCAGCGGATGTCCTTGTAACTGGAGCTTCATCACTCCAGCCAAGACCTGGCTTCTGCCAATTTGGGGACCCTGATCTTGGATGTGGAGAAATACCTCTCTTCACTCTCTACAGACAGCCAGGAATCCCCTCAGCCTCCAAGGAGGGGTCTCGGAGAGGGGAGCTGGTAAACAGGGCTGGTTTCTTGGGGCAAGTCTTGCAATCCTTTGGAAGCAGAGGGGAGGGAAATGCCAGGCTTCAAGCCTCAGCTCCATCACTCTTCAGCTGTGTGACTTTGGGCAAGTTATTAAACTTCTCTGGGAGTTTCCAAATCTGTAGATGCTGGAACTCTCTTGATCTTACCAAAAAGTGTCAGAGGAAGGTTTTCCACACATAACCATGATGACTATTGCCTGACAGCAAATGAAAGATGCCATTTCTTATAGGCTGATTTCAGAGGGGCTAAGTGTGAAAAAATATATGCATCTAGGAACCAGTGAAATAGGTTATCTATTCATAAGGCGTTGTGAGAATTACATGATTTAAAAGATGTAAAGCAGCAAGAGCCATGGCTGGAACATAGCACCGTGTTTGTGTGTGTGTGTAGGGGGGTGCATGTGCGTGCATATGTGTGTGTGTGTGTGTGTGTGTGTGTGTGTGTGTTAGCTCTGGGAAATGGAGGAGGACACAAGGATGGAGGGTTCTGAAGAGCAGATAGTAAGACGGCTCACTATCCACTGTCCCTCCTGGTAGAACAGAGATTTTTGTTTTTCTGAGAATCAACTGTCCAATGAGACACCGTCCCTGGCCCCCTTTCTTCCAGGTGTCTGATGTGCTTTGTGACTGATTCTCACCAATGCTTCATGGGAATCATCAGTTTCCGGCTAAGGAGTTTCAAAAGGGAACACGTCTTCTCCGTACATGCCTGTCTGCTGGAACATATGGAGAGGTCTCAGGGCCCTGTGGGACGCTGGGACCACAAGATGGAAGAAGCTGGTCCCTGAATCCCCACCTGGAGGAAAGGTTGCCACAGGCTAACCAGGAGCCCAGGCTAACTAACATCCAGTGGACTGCAACAAGCAACAGTTGAGTGCAGCCACTGACATTCAGGGGTTAACTTACGCCAGCACCTAGCATTTCCTTGGTTAAACCCATAGTGGTATCTGTGGAAGGAACTTGGAAAACTGGGAGAATGCTTCAGAGAAATTCAAGGGACTACAGAATCAGGATCTCACTCACCGTATTCTCATGCCTCTGAAAACAGTTGACAGCATCCACCTCCCCTGGTCTCCCCCACACAGTGCTGACTCTATACTGAAGTTTTCATCAACAGACCATTCATTCAACATGCAGTGTGTCTCTCCCACATGTTCGCACAAAGTCCCTGCCTGACGGGGCTCTGCTGGGTGTGGTCTCGGCACGGCCCCCCATCCTGTGGTCAGGCCCACTCCTGCAGCCCATTCATCATCCTGACATCCAGAAGAGACCCCATCAATCACAACACCTCATTTGCTAATGTGACTTCCCTCAGCTGCGCTCCGCCAGGGAGGGAGCCCCAGCCGTCCCGCGGTGGGTGGGTAAAGTCGGGGACAGCAGACTGGACCCGGCAGACCCACAGCAGGGCTTCCAGACCCCAGTTCCAGGCCCCAGGGATCGGACCCCCAGGGCTTCTGTCTGCACTGGGGTCACCACGGCTGAGCTGCAAGATTTCCTCCAGGAAGCTGTCAGGGTGGGGGTGGGGGGAATTGGGGAGGCAGGCAGGGACCACTCCAGCTCCGCCTGGAAGGCTGCAAAATCCCAGCGCTGCTACCTGAAGCGAGCTCTGAGTTTCATTTCTTTTTTGTTGGAAAAAATAAATAACTAAAAAATCCAAACCCAAATGGTTTGTCTGCATTTTCGTTCAGTATGTTAGTATCAAGATTAAATAGTCTGTGGCTGCTCCCCAATTCACCTCTCAGATCATAAAACCTCTGTAGTGACTGAAAGCAGGAGTCCATCAAGTGGCTTTCTGTTCTCCTCCTCTGTGCCCCCAGGGCTAGTTACAAGGAATCCAAGTTACAAAGTGCAGGCGCCCCTGGGGCCGGGGGCCAGGTGGCCTCAGGAGTCCCCCTGCCTGGGATGAGTTTCTCATAACCCCAGGGCCACAGTTGAGTGTGACACGTTACCCCTCATAACCCCTGGGCCACAGGTAGACCGGGTTTTCAGAGGTACCTCTCCCAGACTCTGGGGCAGGGTCCCTTCCCTCCACCCCTAGCCCTGGCCTGGTCCAGGGAGTGGGCTCTGGCCTAGTGGGCAGGGCAGCTAGAGGAAGGACCATCTAGAAGAAGGTGGCCCACCCTGCAGGTGAGACAAGCCTCCTGCGTATGAGCTCAGCCCCCCTCACCCCTTCCAGGACCGCTTTACTGTAAACCTATCACAGGAAAGTAAACCCTATAAAGTATTTGCGACCCGTGAGCTCTGCTCATCGAACATTGCAACCTGGGGAAAATGAAGCTGCTTCAAAATACAAAAGAGCAAGATTGGAAATAATAAAAATTTAATGAATACATTCAAACGTCATTAATTGTTCCATTTGATACTCGTGAAAATTTCCCTCCATTTGAAAACAATTTGTACCTTTTATTTTCTCGCCCTGTACAGATTCCTGCACGTATGTGATGATGGCTGGGAAGTTGGAGCCAATTGTAAACTAAATGAGTAAACTTCAGCCAAATAATTTCAAAAGCAAAATTATAAAAATTCTTTCCAAGTATTTTATAGCAAAATAATTCCATTTAATGTGGGATGTGGGTGCATTTTAATTCTTTTATATACTCTGGGGTAGAACCTACAAAAAGACCGTCTAGGACCCAGGGAGTCCGGCCTCCCTCCTCCGCCCCTCTTTTCCTGCCCTCCCTCCTCTCCTTTTCTCTCTTCTCCAACACCTCCTTCTCTGTGGTCTTCACGAAGCATCAACACAATCTCCTGCTAAAAAATATTAATTTCGTAAAGGCACTGATTCTTAGCATTCTGAGGCCTCTTTTTGGGAGCGGTAAATGTTACACAAAAGGATTGTTATTTTTGCCTCTCACAGGTCCCTTAGCTCTTCCTAAGGACAGCATACTCTGCTGAAAGGGACACTTCCTCACAGCAGAGGAACTGGAAACACCCTGCCCCCAGCTCCTTCGTGCATGGTTGGGCCCCTCACTCTGGCTGGCTGGGTATTGTGGTGCATGTATTCTGTGATAAGCCTAGAGTTTTATTATTTTATTTTATTTTATTTTATTTTATATTCATTTATTTTTGAGACAGAGAGAAAGCACAAATGGGGAAGGAGCAGAGAGAGAGGGAGACACAAAATCAGAAGCAGGCTCCAGGCTCTGAGCTGTCAGCACAGAACCCCACGTGGGGCTCCAACCCATGAACCGTGAGATCATGACCTGAGCCGAAGTCAGATGCTTAACCAACTGAGCCACCCAGGGGCCCCAGCCTAGAGTTTTAGCCAACAGCAAATAGATGCTATGGTCTGTGCCTTAGCTATAAGGTTGTTTTTCAATGAGACAAGTGGGCCACGCAGCAGGCTGATACCTTCTTGCCAAAATGCGCAGACCCTCGGAATTCACAGGTGGTTTTCCTGTCTCCTGGGAAAAGCACCTTGAGCACCTGAGTGACTCATGGAGTAGAGGGGTGGCCCACAGGGCCCTCAACAGGGACGGTCATTTGCAGAACCCCAGCACACTGCTGAGGGAGCTCCTTGGTGAGAAGGGCTCCAAGGATACGCCCCCCGCCACACACACAAAGCCCTCCTGGCACCCTCTCAAGCAACACGGAGTTCTGTTGGCCTGGGGAAGCATGTTCCAGAATGTTCTCCAAAGCCCCCCACCAGAGTCTAGCCGCACTTAGCTCTGCACTTTTCCTCCTTCCATGTCCCTCACACCCTACTCTCCAAATGGCAACTCCCAATGGCCCCTGCCCTGCGGCCTCAGCCCTGTCCTCTGTCCATGCACTGCCAGTGGCCCCGAGTCTGCACCTGGCTAGCTCCCCTGTCTCTCCTTCAAGACTGAGCTAAGGTACCTCCTCTCCCAGGAAGCTTTCCCTAACTACTCTCCCTTCCCAGCCCTTCCCAGACGCTCTGCTCTGTTTACTGTGTCAGATAGATAGATAGATAGATAGATAGATAGATAGATGACAGGTTTAATTATGGCTCCATAGATTGAGGGCGCGAGGGAGCCTCATCCATCACGTGCTGCCCTCATCCTAGTCCAGGACCAGGCACACGGTAATGCTGAATGAGTGGATGGATGATCGGACAAGGGCAAGGCTTGGGGAAGCAGGAAGTTGAGACAGGTAGGCAAGCGGCAAGGATAAGCTGCACTCTCCAAAGTTCCAGGGACACCAAGGGGCTCACGTGAGGCCCAGAGGTGAGGATGGAAGGCTAGATCATTTCCAGTTTTGTTCTGCCCCTCTTCTGCCATCTCTTGGGCGATGAGCGTGTTGTCATCTAGGCGGGAGGACGCGGCCCCTGTGAGGCCAGCCTAAGTGCCGCCCTCCCCTCCCTCCCCAGTGCAGACCACCTGAGATCCAGCCCCACTCTGCTGCCTGCTCACTGTGGAATGTGACACACATTATTCCACTCCGCTGGGCCTCCACCTCCGTGATGGCAACACTTGCCTTGCTGACTTGTGGATTTAAATACAGGAATCCATAGGAAGTGCCCAGAATAGCGCCCAGGGCAGGGAAGCATTAGCACTTGTGATGCCAAGCCTCCCTCCCCACCTCACCCTGCCTCCGGCACTAGCCTGAAGACAGAGTCAGGGGCAATCTGAGGCCACTTAGGGTCAGTCTGAATTCAGGGTCAGGCTATAGCTGCCCTTGGCTGCATGAGGTTTGGGAACTCTTGAAACACCCTCAGCACATTCTCATTAAGCCGCCAAAGCCCCTCTGGATCCCAAGAAAGGAGCAGGTGCCTAGGGAAGCCTGCCACAGTGTTGCCTCAGAGATGCGGGGAAAGGGCGGTCTTGCTCCTCACAGCAGGCCTCCTTCGTGCTGCTCCACTACAGATGGCCTTCTTGCCCAGCTCCACACAGCCCTGAACACTAACCACTGTCAAGGGTAGGCTGGGCCCTGGCACACAGCGTGTGGGAAACACTATACCTATTGTCACCCTCCCTGGCTGGGCTCAGATGCCAAAGACAACAGGGCACCACCCCAAGCCCAGTTCCCAGTGCCCACCTGCCAAGAGGAAGGATTCCCAGGGTGAATAGGAAGGAAAAAAGCCACCTTCTGTTCTGGAAATGTCAACTTGCCTCCCTGTCCCCCTGGCTCTCCACTGTGCAGTGGCTTCCCCGGAGACCCAGCATCCCTGTCCCTGGCCCTCACCTCCATGGTTGTAAACACAAGACTGGGGCCTAATCAGAAGCCCAGCCTCCTCCAATGTCCTCCTTTCCACCCAAGCATGCCTGGGACTCTGGGGAGATGCATAAAGGTCCATGGGAAAAAGGGACACTGTCACATGATGAGGGGTGGCTTTTCTAAGGTTTGCTTTATAGATGTTGGAAAAAAAAAAGAGCAATTCCATCCATCCATCAAACCTGGCTCACACTTCAAAGCCCAGTTCACTCCCTTCCTCCAGGAAGCCTTCCCTGACTGTCCCAGCCCATAATCCCTTCCCTTTCTCAGTTCTTTCTGCAACTATTATCTCCATGACCTCTCATCTCACCCACAGCACTCTCCAGGAAGAACAGAAACAGCTGGGGTCGTGCATCTAGAACCATGTGAGCATCAGCACTCAGGGTGAGGGGAAGGGACTCAGGCTGGTCTACAAGAACAGCCGAGTCTACAGCTCACTCTTCCTCTACTCACCTGAACACGAACCCTCTAGTGCTTGTGCTCGGGGGGGGGGGGGGCAGGGGGTCTTAGAGGAGGTCCCTGCTCTGCTTTCTGCCTCCTGACAGCAAAACTCTTAATTCATTCAGGACCAAAGACAGCTAGCCTATCTCTTCTTGAAGCTGGCCAAGCTCTTTCTTCATCCTTTATCTGCTGAACATCCAATGTTCTCTTATCTGACTCTTGTCCTCAGGTCCCTTTCTCTGGAGAGGTGGGAAACAACATCTCCCTCCTCTCTGAGCTGTCCCTGATTTATCCCCTTTTGTTCACTCTCCCTTCCTAGACCCTCTTGTCACTGGCCACCTTCCCCTTGTTTGTGGCCATCCCTGGTTGACTAGGGCCACCACGGGCACCCGAAAGCCTTTCCTTCCTCCCAGGGGTGAAGTGAAATGTTGCCCATAAAGTGGGGAGGCAGCCACATCCCTTCCTCCCTGGGCTTTTGGCAGCCTCACGGGGCACCCCCATTCCCTCTGGAGACCTTTCTGGCAAGCTGGAACTTATGAGGAACCCCTGTCTAGCTTCACCCCTTTCTCTCTTTGCTCCCTGGGTGGCCTTCTCTGTTCCCTCCTCCTCATGTCATCTGTGATGCCAGGAAATAGGGTTTCTTCAAACTGTCTGACATATGTGGTTCATGAGGTGAGAAGTGGGGCCCCCTCACAGGTTCTGAAACCTAAGTGGGCATGGCCATGGCTCAAGGGGCTTGCCAAAGCAGATTCCCTGGCACCCTGCCTAGTGATTCTGTTTCATAGAGCTAGAGTGGGGTCTGGAACTCTGAATTTTTAATGAGCACCCCAGGTCACATGCCTTTTGTCCCTGAGCCCTGTGAGGGAACAGAGTGGGATGAGGTTGGTACCCCCGGAAGCTCACCTGCTGCCTGGGTGCCTTGTGGAGTGATGGGTTTAATGCACTCCCAGAGGTGGGCAAGATCAGGGAAGCATTTGAAGGTGGGTTCTTTGATGAAGAGGACTTGGGCTGGACCTGAAGTCAGGTGGAATATGAATCCATAGAGAGGAGGAAAGACACATCCAGGCACCAACTGGAGGAACGATCCTCCAAGGGAAGGGAGTGCCAAGAGCGGGATGCTGCAGCGGGCTAATGAAGGGACCATTTACATGGTTTGTCGGGATAACCTCTTGAGGAGATCCACAAAAAAAAGAGGAAATGGAGAAGGAGGGAATAGAGAAGAAGAAAGAATGGACTCCAAGAAAAATTGGGTCTGAAGGTTTCAAATAACTAAGTAAGCCCTGAATTCCAAGTTCTGATGTCATTTCTCTTCTTCAGCCCCTAGTCAAGGCAGGAGTGCAGGCGAAACCAGAACTGGGATGGGGATGCCCGCTGGGTGCAGACCTGGGCCCGGGGCAGGTGTGCCACAGCCCCCGGCCACCCTTACCGCAGGCAGCACCCTCGCGCTCCCCGCCCCATGCCACCAACGCCAAGCATCAGCCTTTCCCATTCAGGGTGGCTGGCCCCTGACCACAAAAGCATTTGCAGCCAGCTGCTGCCCACTTCCCTGCTCTGGCACCTGGCTCAGGGGCTGGCGTCAGCCTCCTCATGAGTGATCCACCAGGGTCTCTGCACCCCACTTCATGCTCACTGTGCTTATGCGTGTGGGCCACGCTCAAGAATCGACTCTGCTGGGCAAGCTCAGTGGAAATTGAAAGCCAGTGCCAACAAGGAAGAAAGAATGGAGGGAGAGACCATGAGGAATGTACCCAAGACCCCCAGGAGAGGGAGCCCTGGCCTGGGAGACCCCACACCTAGGCTCTGGGGGCAGTCTTGGGCTGGCTATTTTCCTCTCCGGGCTTCAGATATTTTTCCTATAAAATGAAGGGGTTGAAAGAGCGTTTCCTGCTCCTGGATGCTGCATCGGGGGAAGACCTACAAGGAGAACATGACAGAGATATTAAACCAAGAGGAGGCATTGTGAGGTCAGCAGCACCTGGGAGAAATTGCTTCGACGACGCACAGAAGGAAGGAGTTCTTATCTCTGAGGTGGAGGCCACAGCCCAGGCAGTCCTGAAGAGACACCACAGTGTTTACCAAAACCTGATAGCAGACACTGTGTAGCAAGTTTTGACTGATAAGGTGTCGTGTTTGGGCATGTAGGCGTTACTTTCATCTCAACTGTGAGGAAACCGTCTCAGTCAGAGTGCACGTGCCCAAGGTCAAACGGCTACTGGGGTGGAGCTGGGAGTCGCCCGCGCTGGTCCAGGCAAGCTGCTTTGTGTGGAAAGCCTTGCTCTGCGGGGGAAGGAGATGCCTCAGCGCCCGCCCAGCCCCGGCCCTGGCTCCGGGAGCGCCGCTGGGAGCCGCCTCTGGGCCTAACCTGCGCCCACCCCCTCGCCCAGGGAGCCAGCCTCTTCACGCTCCCGGCCTTGGAGCAGGCCCTGTGGATTCGGAAGGGGACCTGGACCCCCCAAAACAGAGGCTCCACTGACCCCCCAGGCCAAACCCGTCAGTTGCTTGCTAAAGCACAGCTGGCGTGTTTCAGATTAAACTAGACTCTTCTCTGTGAAAAGGAAATGACAGAAGAGGGAGGCCCAGGGGGGGCTAAACACGTTCAGCTTCTCAACTGACCGCTGAGCCCTGGGGGAAGTGCTGTTTTGTGTCTTTTTCAGAAATAGCTTTTAAATGAGTGAAGCATACAATAGAATTTAAAATATTAATGATCATTTTGGGTTGCTGTGTATGTGACAGTAACTGTTTTAAATGCTTCAAATGAATTAGCCCGGTAAGTCCTCACAGTAGCTCTATGAGATAGGTATTATTACCCCACCTTACCAATGTAGAAACTGAGGCACAGGAAAGTGACTTGCCCAAGGTCATGCAGCAGTTCAAGGAGAGCAGGCTACTCTTCTGACCAGGACCTCACAGGGCAGGTATGGGCCTGACACCCCTCCAACCCCAGGCCCCGGCCCTCAGTGCCCCAACCTCTGTGGGTGTCTGCAAGGGAGGATAAGTGTCCATGGCCTCTCACTGCGGGGGAGGGACGCTGGGATCTGGCCCTCACTCTGAGGACTACCCTTGTTCAACAGGGGCCCTTGTCAGGCTCCACTTAAAATACAGAACGGCTGACGCATTACTTGTTCCTTGCAAAACCTTCTCTGACTCTTGAGTTATTTCCCTGAGCCCCTCCTGTTTGCTGCTGCTTTATTCTCAAAGAACACGTGTGTCAGGGCGTCTGGGTGGCTCAGTCGGTTAAGCATCCGACTTTGCCTCAGGTCACGATCTCATGGTTCATGGGTTCAAGCCCCACATTGGGTTCTGCACTGACAGTGCAGAGCCTGCTTAGGATTCTCTCTCTCTCTCTCTCTCTCTCTCTCTCTCTCTCTCTCTGCATCTCCCCACCTGAGGCTGACTCTCTCTCTCAAAATAAATAATAAACTTAAAAAAAAAGAACAAGTGTGTTATTGTACGTTTCCCTTGTAAATTGCCTGTTTCTACTTGTTGCTCATTTTTTTCTTTCAAGTATTTCAACTTTTCTTACCAATTGGTAACAGTACTGTCACATTTGCATATTCTCACTGTTGTTGCCTCTCTGTGCAAGATTTTCACTCTTGCATCTTGGGTATATATAATTCCTTAGCAGTAACTCTATTTAGGAGATTATATTGCACAGTGGTTAAGAGAGTAGGCTCTGTAGCTACCCTGCTTGCATTCAAATCCTGTCTCCACTCTTCATTAGCTGTGGAACCTTGGGAAAGTTATTTAAGCTCTCCATGCCTCAGTTTTCCTATTCGTAAAATGGGGATAATGATAGTTCTGCCTTCAAAAGGTCGTTGAGAGAATGAAGTGAGAAAAGCAATGTAAAGTGTTTAGAATAATGTCTGGCACAAAATAAATGTTCAAGCCAGAAATTATATGTGAATATCTAGAAAAGACAAGCTCAGTAACTGGCTCTCGAGGGGATTGGGCACTTTCCAAAGGCTTGCGTTAGATTGAATTCAATGATTTGTAAATGTTTATTGTTGTATCTACAGTTTAAATGCACCCAGTAGACTTTAGATTTTGCATGAAACTGATTCCCACATTCAAATTTTTCTCTAAAATTTTTTTTTAAATTTTACTATTATTATTATTATTATTATTATTATTATTATTGAGATACGGTGAGAGACAGTGCAAGCAGGGTAGGGTCAGAGAGAGAGGGAGACACAGAATCTGAAGCAGGCTCCAGGCTCTGAGCTAACTGTCAGCACAGACCCTGACACGGGGCTTGAGCCCACAAACCATGAGATCATGACCTGAACTGAAACCGGATGTGTAACCAACTGAGCCACCCAGGCAACCCCCACATCCAGATTTTTTAAACCTAAAAAAGAAAAAGTATAACACCTTTTCTCATTATTTCCTCACTTTGTGTCTCAGCCGTATAATTTCCTGCATACCTCTATAAATAATCTTAAATCAAAATAAATAAATGTACCAGCAGACGCTATTATATGAGTATTAAAGATATTGACCCTTTGGCTGCCATTTGTCAGTCTTGTAACAAGAATCAATGGCCCTCTAGATTGGAGGATCCTGGTTGGTGGCAGGCTTTCAGTTTCGCTGAGCTTCTGGAAGGATCCACTCATGAGATAAGGCAGGGCAAAAAGAGCTGAAGTGCTCCACCTGACAGAGGAAGAAATATTTGGAGTTGGAGAAATTCTGAGATGTAGGAAGGAAAGAGGAGAGGGGAGTGAGAGAAGAGGGCTGTGGGAAAGTGTGGGTGGGTTCCAGAATACGGCCCCCAGACCTTCTGAGAAGTCCAGTGGGGTAAAGTTTGGTTCAAATGTGGTGCCTGTGGTCTGAATCCGTATCCCAGTTGACATGAAATAACTGTCTCAGGCCATGAAGTCAGGGGCCTGAAGCCACTTACCCCTTTGCTCCCCAAACTGGCAAACTCAAACCATTGAGATGCCTAGGGACGTCAACCGTTGATATTTGGATTGCACACATCTCTTTAAAGCCAGTTCATTATTTGGCCGCTGGAACGGACACTGTGGTGTGTCTTTAGGACTGCAGGACTCCATCCTCTAGTCGTAGGGAAATGTTGCAGCCAGGAGCCTCCGACTGTCGGCTGCCAGAGCCACCATGCCCAACATCACAGGTGTAACAGGAACCGACTGCCCCAAAACAACAATTATTATCTTGAAATTTCTGTGAGTTAGGAATTTGGGAGCCACTTAGAGGGTGGTGGTTTGGGTTAGGGTCTCTGATGAGGTTGCAGGCGAGATGTCCACCAGGGCTGCAGTCATC
The DNA here is from genome assembly GCF_006229205.1 of Suricata suricatta. Lineage (NCBI taxonomy): Eukaryota > Metazoa > Chordata > Mammalia > Carnivora > Herpestidae > Suricata > Suricata suricatta. Next base: position 115,113,973 of record NC_043703.1, read on the forward strand.
GGATGCCTTGACCGGGGCCAGAGGACAGGCTTGGAAAGGTGTCTCACTACAACAGCTGTGGGCAGGAGGCCTTGGTTTCTCACCATGGGGGGCTCTCCAAAGGCCTGCTTGAGTGTTCTCAGATCCTGGTAGCTTTCCTTCCTTCAGGAGGGAAGCCCTAAAAGAAGCTATGATGGCTGTTATGACTGCCATCATGTCTGCCATGTTCTGTTTGTTAGAAGCAACTCAGTCCAGGCTTCATTCAAGAGGAGGGGACGTACCTTTTGGAGGAACGATGTTAGACAATTCATGGATGCATTTTTAAGCCACTAAAATGCCGCACTCCTGAGGGCACCCATATCCAAGGATGCAAAGACCCCCAACTAGGGACAACGCTCAGCTTCAGAGCTCCTTGTGGGGTCTGCCCAACCTTCACTGAGATGCAACACAGCTCCACCTTCCCCTGCCTGACCTTGCCTGCACATGTGATATTCCCAAGATATGAACGTCCGGTACTCTCCGCCTCCGAGCTGGCTTGCCAGGGGACCAGCTTGTGACAGTGGTGTCTTCTGTTACTGCGCTAAAGGTCTCCTGTGTGTTAGACCTGGCTAGTTCTTTTTTGGGGATTCTGCTCTTGTGTTTTTACAAAACCTTCTAATCCTGAGATGAGATAAATACCTAGATCCTGTTCTAGCAGTGATTTCAAGCTTTATTCTTAATTAAGTAATATAATTGGGGTTTGTTTTAAAATTTTAAAATCTTTTTATTTTTTTTGAGAAAGAAAGAGAGACAGAGCGTGAACGGCGAAGGGGCAGAGATAGAGGGAGACACAGAATGTGAATCAGGCTCCAGGCTCCGAGCTGTCAGCACAAAGCCCAACACAGGGCTCAAACCTACAAATCTCAAGATCATGACCTGAGCAGAAATTAGATGCCCAACCGACTGAGCTACCTAGACACCCCAAAATTGGGGTTTATTTTAATATACATTGTGAGATATGGACTTTTCTCTGGTGCTTCATCAATTGTCCTAGCCAGTTAAAAAAAATCATTTTACTACTGATTTGAAATGAAACTGTTACATATGTACTGAATTCTAATATTTAATTGGGTTTGTTTCTGATCTTTCTGTTGTCTGAACCCCAGCCATATTATTTTGATTTTTATACTTCTGAAGTATATTCTAACATCTGAGATAAAGGTCACATTTCTTCTTTCTTAGTTTTTGATGTAGTCATGAGCTTATTCCTTAAGGATACTTTCATAGTAAATTTGATAATTGTTCCATTCCCCAAAAATCACACTGAGATTTTGATTGAGATGTGCTAAATGTTTGGATGCCAGTTCTTCCAAAATATTTTTACAATATTAAAACTCCCATTAAAGAACATAATATGTCTATCTATCTATTAAAATCCCATTTAAAGTTCTTTCTATATGTGTAGGGTATGGCTATATGTGTAAAGCACATATGTGGAAAAGTATGTATATGTATATATATATGAGTATGGTGTGTGTGTGTGTGTGTGCACACGCGCTTTCACATACACCACTGTGTTTAGTAAGCTCATTCCTACATATGTTACAGTTTTTGTTGCTATTGGTGATATCTTTTATTGTGTTTCCTAGTTGGTTATTTATGAAAGTCAGTGAAATCTGGGTAAATATCTTTTAATAAGTCTCTGTTCACTCTTACTATTTCTAATACTTTTCTAATTGATTTGCTTTGGTTTTCTTAGGCAAACAGTAATACCTTCAAATAATGATAATTTTCTTTTCCTTCCAGTCTTGACCTTCAAGATTCAGAGGAAGAGCACATTCCTGCATTGTGCTAGTTTTGTTTCCTTTTCATACAAAAGCAACTCATGAGCCTAGTACAAACGTTAGACAAGATCTTTAAAAAAAACCACACCTCTGAAATAACACTGTCTGTGACTTAACTTGGCCGTGTATTCTCTTTTCACTCTGTTACCTGTGGGGATATATATGCATGTGTGCACATATGTGTGTATATACAAAACCATATATGAATGTATAAATATGATAAAAATAATCACTATTTGTAATGTGAACCTTAAACTTTCTATATAATGAAAGCATTTGGGGGAAAATAAATACTTGTCATAATTTTATATTGCTTTATGTCTTCGTATCATAATCTATTCACTCAAGCTTCTTTTTTAAAAAGTTTATTTATTTATTTTGAGAGACAGAGAGAGCAAGCGAGAGAGCAGGGGAGGGGCAGAGAGAGAGGAGAGACTCCCAAGCAGGCTCCACAGTGTCAGCGCAGAGTCTGACATGGTTGATCTTATGAACCATGAGATCATGATTCAAGCAGAAATCAAGAGCTGCAGGCCTACCTGACTGAGCCACCCAGGTGCCCCATATTCACTCAGACTTCTAGTTTAGGATGTTTAGGTGGTCTCCAGTTTTTGATATTCTAAATTATTTGCAATAAATCCTGCTTAGAATAGTCTGATTCCTGACCCTGCTGCACCTAGAATAAACTGAAAATGGAATTGGTTACTCGAGTGACACATGTTCTTAAAACATCTTTGGGGCGCCTGGGTGGCTCAGTCGGTTGAGCATCTGGCTTCGGCTCAGGTCATGATCTCACAGTTCGTGGGTTCAAGCCCTGCATCGGGGTCTGTGCTGACAGCTAGCTCAGAGCCTGGCGCCTGCTTCAGATTCTGTGTCTCCCTCTCTCTCTGACCCTCCCCTGCTTGCACTGTCTCTCTCTGTCCCTCAGAAATAAATTTTAAAAAAACATAAACAAATAAAAAAACAAAAAAAATCTTTGATTTATGCAGGATTGTTCTAACAGGATTTTAATCTTTTTCACTTCATTGGAGCATGGCTTGTCTTCCTTCTCTCCAATGCTGATTTTTTCATTCCTTTTCATCCTTACCAATCTGAAAAGAAAAAGATAAAAGAGGCATCACATTTCAATATGAGTTTCTTTGATTAGTAAGGAGGTTGGATCCTTCTTTTGAGACTGCCTCCCTACATAGTTTATCTAGATTTGGATTTTGAGAGGGGTGATTGTGTAATTTTATAATTATATATAAAACAATATTAACCTCCTTTTGTCATGTATTTTTTGCAAATATTCTTTACAGTTTACATTATGGCATAGGGAAATATAATATCCATATATTCATTCACATGACCTTATGAAATATCAACTTGTCGATTTGCCTCAGATTATTAAAGCAACAAAACATTTTCATTACAGCTCATGTACTTTGTATTTCTCTCCATAATTGCATTCTACTCCCTCTCCCAATCTAATCACTATCCAATCTTGGGGGGTATTATTAATCCTATGCATGTTTTAATAACAATATTATGTGTATATCCACAAATGATTACATGATATTGTTTTATACATTATGTTTTGAAACTTTCCATGAATTGAATCACATCGTAGGTGTTCTATAATTGGCTTTAGCTCAATATCATGTTTGGAAATATATTCATATTGAAATATACAGCTATAATTCATTCATTTTAATGGAGGGATGGCATTTTATTTTATAAATACACTGCAATTTATTCATTTTCCTGTTTGGGGCACTTAGGGTTTTTACTCTTCTAAATCTTCATTATAAGAACATTTAATATTATCATACACGACTCCATACATGTCCGAGAGTCTCTCCAGGCACATGGCGAGATGAGGACCGTCTGGGTCACTGCTGTGCACAATTTCAGATTCTCTAGACGGTGCCCAATAGCTCTCGAGCAGTTTTACACCCTCCTGGGTATCGTTTCTCCACTCCAACTCATGGTATTACCAAACTTTTCATTTTTGTCAATACTATGGGTAAAAAAAAAATCTCACTGTTTTACTTTTATATTTTTCTAGTCCAAGTCAGTTTGGTTGTCTTTTCACACATTTATTGGCCTCTGGGGTTCCCTCCTCTATAAATGCCATAAATCTTTATATATTTTTCCTATTTTTCTGTTTATTTTTCTAAACTATCTGTAGCAATCCGTCAGAGTTGTACATGCTGCCATTCATATGAAACATAGACTGTTTGGCACTCTATGGTTGGCTTAGTAATTTGTGTGCTGTTTTGTTGAGAAATATCTTAAAATTTAATGTAGTCTCACTTATCAATATACATATATATTTTAGATTTAGGCTGTGTGCGTGTGTGTGTGTTTTAAATCTGTCATTCCCTATACAAAGATTATAAAGATAGTCTCCTATATTTTCTTCTAAAAGTTAAAAACTTTTGCTTTGTATATATAGTTCTTTAATTACATGGAATTATTTTGTATATGGCGTGAGGTAAAGATCTAAATTCTTTTCCATATGGATAAACTGCTTTTCCCAGCACCGCTTATTAAATAGTTCATCCTTTGGCCTCTAGTACATTATAGTACATTTCTGTCACATCAACTTTCCGTATATGAGTGAGTCTGTTTCTAGGTCCTCTGTTCTGTTCCATTGGCCTCCTTGTTAGTCCCTCCACCAACAACACATTATAATAATTATACCTTGGAAGTGTCTTGATACATGACCAAAAAGTGCCTGTGGCAGGTTTTTTCCAAAAGTTATTTTTTAATTTGGTTAAATATATCAATTTCCCTTTATATTTAGTTTTATGTTAGAAAGGTGTGCCCCACCCAAGATTATGTAAATGTCAGAGTGATAACATATAAATATTTGATAGCTTCCCCATCCTCCTCCATTCCAAAGAATATTCTGTGTCTATTTGCTTAGATTCCTGATTTTTTTGGTTGTATTTTTTAAAACTTGGTACAAAGAGCTGCAAAATCAGAAGGATCAAGAGAAGAGGTACATCTGTACATACATATACAAACATATAGCCACAGAAGAGAAGGAGGGGGGAAGCTGAACCACGCATTCTCAGTTTCTGAATGAAACTTTTTTTAATAGTTTATGGTCAAGTTAGTTTCCATGAAACACCCAGTGCTCTTCCCACAAGTGCCCTCCTCCATGACCATCACCCTCCTTCCCCCTCCCTCTTCAGCCCTATTTGTTTTCAGTATTCAAGAGTCTCCCATGATTTGCCTCCCTCCCCCTCCCTAACTTCTTCCCCCCCTTTCCCATGGTCCTCCGTTAAGTTTCTCCTGTTAGACTTATGAGTAAAAACATATGGTATCTGTCTTGCTCTGCCTGACTTATTTTACTTAGCATGACACCCTCAAGTTCCATCCACGTTGCTACAAATGGCCAGATTTCATTCTTTCTCATTGCCATGTAGTATTCCATTGTATATATAAACCACATCTTCTTGATCCATCTGAATGAATTTTGACTGGAACATTAAGAGTGGAATAAATACCAAATTTTGTAGCTACCAGCTGTGGTACATGTGGAGGATATAGGGAATGGCAGAGATGGGAGAAAATTTTTTAATATTTTTTGGTTCATTAAAAATGTACTTCTCTCACACACACACACTGTCACTATAGCCTATTGGTGTTTATTCAAGAGAGTAAAGATTTAAATCCTTTTCAATTCTATTTTTCTGTATGAGTTCTGTTTAGTGGTAATTCCATGGGAAGAGTGAACCTAGAAACTACCTGCATTTTGTTTCCATAAGTTAATAATAACCTGGTTTTTGCCTAGTACTTTCATAAGTTTACACTGTATTTTAGTAATGAATGCACATAGTAGAAGGTAGATGTCTCCTCCATACCTTTTCCCCAGTCTCCAACTTGTCTTTTTCAGAGGCAAATTGTGTGTCCAGTTTCTTGGGAATCTGGAGATACCCAAGCATAAACCACGTGTGTACTTTACACCCCACCTTAATCCCCACAGAGAGTGGCATACTACGTAAAGTGGACTATTCCTTAATTCTATCCCTCCTGAGCATATTATTTGGGGATCATTCTTTATTCGTACATAAAGATCCTCCTGGTTATTTTAACGCCAATATCATATTTTACTATACTAATGCATCAGTGTATTTGTTTAGTCTTTTTTTTGCGGGGGTGGGGCTTTATGTTTTTCCAGTGTTGTTCTGCTGTAATTGGTATGTTGAACAGACGCCTAATGATAGCCTCAAAAGTTTTTTCTTCCATTATCCATTTACAAGTATTTCTTTAGGATAACACATCTTGCCTTTGTTTGAAAACACTGGTTGTTCTCATGGGTTTTTGTTTTCAGTCAAAAACACAGCCTCAAATCATAAATTATAATCTTTATTTCCATGTAATAGACCAAATCCCTGAATCTGACTTAGTTTCTCTCCCTCTCTTCTCCCTTCCCCCAACTCTGGCCGGCTACCTGTAGGAAGACTGCAGTGGGGAAGGGACCTCTGTCTGCCTCTCTTCTTTACACCACTCCCCTGCTAGTTGTGATTTCACTTCCCACGAGTGAGAAGATGGCAGGGGGAAGGGGCATATGCAAAATGTAAAGGGACAAGGTGGTGGTTATCACTGGTTGGGTGACTTTGAGTTCCGTGCCCCTGGCTAGTGGCTCATGTTGCCTCTTTATCTTAGGGCTCTTTGTGTGGTTGTTGGAGGTTCCCTAGAAAGCTGTTCTTCCTGGCAGTTCTCCTGACTTGTTCCTGATTGTTGTTTAGGACTTCTTTCTTGGCATAACCAGCCTTGTCCTACCAAGTTCTCCTAGGCCCTTTGGGCAGTTCTACTGAACCAGACCCAGGGACACCCTATGTTGGTCTTTGGCACCATATCTGACTTTGGAAACACTCATATATTCTTTGTCCTAACAATCCTTAATCTCAACATAGGTGCAGCTGCAGAGTTGCAGCCCTGCAAAGCTGTAAGGCAGGCCTTCTCTGACTTTGGATTTCTCAGGAGAGTTAGCCCCTGATTCTAGGCCACCTTAGCAACCTCCCACCTGGGGCAGACATCCGTCTTCTCTTTCTCCCGCTGCTGGAAAAGCATCCTGAAGCTCTCCAAGAAGCTCCTTGAAATTCCCCTTCCTAGTTTTGACAGTAGTCTTCCTTACTGCTCCCCAAAAGCTGAGGTGAAGACTTAGCCAGGCAACAGCTCTTCCCAAAACCTCACTCTTGTAGTCTCAGACCTTGTTTACATCCTCAATATGGCTGAGCATTTCAAGACTCATTCGACAGATTTTGACCAAATTCCTTTATCAGTCTGTAGAAAGGAAGGTGTCTAGGCACATTCTCTTTGGTATCCTGAGCCAAGAAGCATTCTGTTCTAATACCATAAATAATGCTGCCATTAATATTCTTGTCCAAAGATGTTTATTTGTGTACATGGACCAATCTATCTACACAAATTATCAGATAAATTAATAAAAAAGGTATTGTGTGGCCAAAGGATCTGGAAGTCTTTTTATTTTAATAGATACTGACAAATTGTGCACCAAAAAGATATGATAGTGTCTGTTTCCTACCCTTTTTTTTTTCTCTCTCTCTCCTTCTCTCTCTCTCTCTCTCTCTCTCTCTCTCGGAGCCAGCTTTAAATCCTCTCTCTAAAAAGCTTCATATTTAACACCTAACCCTTTTCTGACATAAATTATATTTTAACTCCTGATATGTCCTCTAATATGTTAGATAGTAAATGCAAATTTATTTATTGAAGAAACTCATCCATACCCCACCGACTTAAAATGCCACTCTTCTTTTGCAATACATTCTTGAATACTTTTGGACTTGTTCTGGGCTTTGTCTCTTTGCTCCACTGATCTGTTTTGTCTATTCCTGCACGAGGTCCATACGATTGTGATTACTGTGACTTTATTATAAATTTTAATATCTGGTAGGAAAACTCCCAGTTCATTACTAGAGTTTTTCAAAAATTCCCTGGATCTTATCAAACTTTATTCTTTCAATGACTTTTAGAATCATTCTGTCTGGTTCTAAAAAATTCCATATGGATTTTGATGAGGATTACAAGTAATGTATAGTTAAATATGTGGGAAATGGACAACTTTCCAATATTAAATATTCCCAAATAAGTACACAATATTCTTACCAGTTATTTAAAGATTTCAAGTGAGCTTTGTAATTTTCTTTGTGCAATTTTCATACATTTCCATAAACCTAATTACATATGTATGTGACATTGCATATGTTTGTTGCTATTGTAATAAAGATCTTTTTTCCATTATACTTTCTAATTACAGTTGATCCTTGAATAATACAGGTTTGAACTGCACTAGTCCACATATATGTGGATTTTTTGGATACACTACTATAAATGTATTTTTTCTTCCTTATGATTTTGTTATTAACATTTTCTTTTCTCTAGCTTACTTTGCTGTAAGACTATAGATTATAATACATATAAATACAGAATATGTGTTAAGTGACTGATTATCTTATCATTAAAGGCTTCTGGTCAATAGTAGACTATTAGTAGTTAAGTTTTGGGGAAATTGAAAGTTATATGTGGGTTTTCTACTGCATGAGGGTTGGTGCCCTAAAACTCATGTTATTCGAGAATCAACTGTAGTTAATACTGGCAAATAAACACTTTCTGTTTGAAAAGTATTCTATTCCTAGTCATTTTACTTTATTTTCGTAGGTCTTCTATGTAGGTAATCACATTATCTATAAATAATGATAACATTACTAACTCTTAGGAGAGCTAGTAAGACCTCTATGACTATAAATCCATTCTGAGATTTCTACTACTTATTTTCATTTGTTTGTCTAATTACCAAGGCTTCACCCCCCACTACAAAGTATAGACCAAAGATGCAAAGACAAATGACAAAATATTAATAGTGGTTCTTTTCTTTGTCATAACTTCTGTATTTTGGTAATATTTGCAGTAAACATCAGAAAAATCAACAAGGCAAATTTCTGCCACCTATTTAAGTCTATATTTCTATAATAATCCGAGTCAAGAAGTAAAAGAGTACTTACTCTTCTACTTCCAGTAATGATGGATTAACAGTAATGGCGCTTACTTTTCCACCTTAAACAACTAAAAATTAGATAAATACATGAAATAACTGCTTCCAGATATTGGACAGTAGGTATCTCAGGAAAGACAAATAAGCAAATGAGGAAACCCCTATGATTGACTGCATTGGCTTTTTGCATGGAGGCACCTTCTGGACCACACAACAGTCAGAGAATCACAAGCTGGGTATGGCAGTCTTACTGAGTTGAGAAAAGAGACCAGGAATTCTGAGGCAGTTAAAATGTTGGGATTCCCAGGTGGAGTAAACTCTCAGAAAAAGAACTTGAGAAATCTTCATAGAAATCCTTTTGGGTCTCTGATGAATATTAAAAAGGCTATGTGTAAAATTCCATGAGTATGGAAAAGAATAATCAGTGAGTCAGAAGTTGAATTCTAATTCTAAGATCTAATCTAAGATCTCCAACAGGGAGTCCTTATTGAACATGTAGTACATTCAGTGGAGATCCTAAGAAGAACCACACATTAACAGAAAAACTAAATTATAGATTAAAAGCCCACCAGGAAAGTGCTTTTAAAAAGACCTTGAAAGGGTCAAATTAAATCACTAGTAACTTCACTGCCTACTACAACAAAGCCTAATGCTCTTTAAAAAAGGACAACAAAATCTTGACTTTTAATAATATATTACTTACATTTTCCAACATCCAATCAAAAATTCTAGAGATGACTAGAAGCATAAAAATGTGACTCATAATCAAGGAAAAAAAAATCACTCAATAGAGAGAGGTCCAGATGGCATAGGTGAAGGAATTAGCACCTTAATACTTAATTATTTACTAAATAGCTATTATGAATATGTTCAATAATTTAAAGAAAAGTTACATAATCCATATAATGGTATAATGCCATTTTAAGGTAGAATGAGATTAGACAAATTAAATCCTAGAGCAATCTCTATAAAAAAAAACAACAACAAAGGAGCTAATAAATCACCCAGGAGGGGCACCTGGGTGGCTGAGTCCATTGAACATTGGACTTCAGCTCAGGTCATGATCTCATGGCTCCTGAGTTCAAGCCTGACATTGGGCTCTGTGCTGACAGCTCAGAGCCTGGAGCCTGCTTCAGATTCTGTGTCTCCCTCACTCTCTGTCCTTCCCCTGCTCACACACTCTCTCTCTCTCTCTCTCAGAAATAAATATTTTAAAAAATTTAAAAAGTGTATGGATCATTTAGAGATAAAATTAAACTATATAAACACTGCTGAGAAAAAAATTTTAATTTAAGTGAATGAAGGAAAAGATCATATTCATGTATTGGGAGACTCAGGATCATTAAGATATATATTCTTCTCAGATCAATCTATTGATTCAGCAGCAGGATCAATCAAAATTCCAGTAAACTTCTTAATAGTTGACAAGTTAATTCTAAAATTTACATTGAAAAGCAAAGGAACTAGAATAGCATAATGATTTTGAAAGAAGAGCAAAGTTGGGGCACCTGGGTGGCTCAGTTGGTTAAGTGCCTGACTTTGGCTCAGGTCATGACCTCATGGTCCATGAGTTCAAGCCCCATGTCAGGCTCTGGGCTGACAGTTCAGAGCCTGGAGCCTGCTTTGGATTCTCTGTCTTCCTCTCTCTCTGCCCCTCTCCTGCTTGTACTCAGTCTCTGTCTTTCTCTATCTCTAAAAAATAAATAAAACATTTAAAAAAAAAAAGAAAGAAGAACAAAGTTGAAGGACTTATAATACTCGATTTCAAGGCTTATTATATTATACTAAAGAAAAGAAGCCAGGATAAAAGAATATATATAACATGATTCTGTTTATATAAAACTGTAGGAAAACTAATTAGACAGATGGGAAAAAATTAATGGTTTTCTGAGGTCAGGGCTGGGGTGGAGGTCAGAGATTAACTGGGTAAGGCCACAAGTGACTCATCTAGGGTAATTAAAATGTTCTCTATCTTGACTGTAGCGCTGGTTACAAGATTGTATACATTTGTCAAAACTCATTGGCCCATACACTTGAAACATGTGTATTTTATTGTAAATTATACCCCAACAAAATGTACCTTTAAAAAGCATATGATTAAGATATCCCTATGAACGATAAAGAACTGGTATATGTTTACATCATATTCCTCCTCTCAATTGTTGCCAAAATGATTTGATATTTTTACTTCAGCTTTATCATGGTCAAATCATTATCATCTTTATATTTTGTAAATGTAACTAAGAAGCATTCAGCTTCCAAACAATAATGACAATAATTTAGACTTAGTTCTATGTCCACTTCACTATTTACCATTTTCTTTTAAACCATGACTCCCTTATTTGTTAACTTTTTTTGTTTTATCTCCTTATTAATTGGATTATATAATCAAGTGAGTTTTTTCCATAGAAGATAGGTGTGTGGTATTTTTTCTGAATTGCATATAAATAAAAAATGTTTCCTATTGACTGAATCTCAATTTTTTCCTTCAAAATTCTTGACAAATTTATAGTGTCTTCAGTTACCTAATGTGGCAAAGAAATGAGTCCAGCTTGATTACTTTCAATCTTGAAAAATCTCTCTTCCTTTAGTTCCAGACTCTCATAGCCTCCTAGTTCTCTGTATTTCTCAGGACTTTTTTTTCTCACACTCTTTTGTAACACTCTTGAATATTGGTGCCCCCAAAGGCTCTTCCTAGGTTCTTCTTCTTTCTCATGCTACACCAAGGATTACAAATTCATTCAAGTCCAAATTTTAAGGAGTTCAGTAAAATAATCTTTTGTGAAAATACAAATTGCCATAAGGAATTCATGACACATAATGCCTTAAGAGACCAATAATTAAGGAACAGATTTAAAAGATTGATAGAGGGGTGCCTGGGTGGCTTAGTTGGTTAAGTGTCCGACTTCAGCTCAGGTCATGATCTCACAGTTCATGGGTTCGAGCTCCTTGCTGGACTCCGTGCTGACAGCTTGGAGCTTGGAGCCTGCCTCAGGTTCTATGTCTCCCTCTTGCTTCTCCCCTCCCCCACTCATGCTCACACTCTCTCTCTTTCTCTCTCAAAAATAAATAAACATTTAAAATAATTTTAAAATAATGTAAACATAGTTTAATAGAAGAGCCATTAAAATAATTCACTACATCTTTAGACCAAAGAAGAAAACCCTACGATCATCTAGACATGTGTGAAATTCAAGAAAAATCGACTTTCTCCTAGGATGTAGACAATCACAAGGGAACATTGCTCCCCCCACATAACCATGTTTTTTTTTAAGCCAGATGATCTACAGAATTATGAATTTTCCTGAACCCATCAGAAAGCTGTTGTCACAAAATTACCAGATGAACTAGATTTCAAAGAGAAAATAGCCCATTTGAGGAGAGGTGGAACCCACAAATGATTTCACTTTGGAGGAGCACAGAAGAAACAGTTGTAGTAGGTAGTAGTAGCCCACCTGCTAGAGGAATTTCCAAGACGCCATAGTGTGAAGGTAACTATAGCAACAACAATATCAAACCCCATTCAAACACCGACTAGAGCAACTCACCAACCACGTACCCACACACCCACACAAATTAATGTTTTCACAGAAAAGGAATCAGGCCCATCTCAGGGCAAAATTACCATTTGTCTCAATCTCTGCTATTTTTCTATATACCATGTGCAACATTCAGCAAAAAATGACAAGAAACATAAAAAAAAGCAATAAAATAATTGTGAAGAGATAAGGCAGTCAACAGAACTAGACCCAGAGATGACCCAGATATTGGAATGATCAAATAAGAATAAGAAATAATTGTGATTAATATTTTAAAGGATCTAATGGGAAAAGTGGACAAATGCTTAAACAGATGGGGAACTTCAACATTGAGATTAAAACTATTAAAAAAAAAAGTCCAACGGAAATACTACAGGTGGGGGGGTGTTATATCAGAGATAGAGAAGCATCTCCTCAGCAGGTCCAGAAAAGAAAAGATCTAGAAAAGAAAAGAATCATTAAGCTTAAAGGCAAACTGCCAAACCCAAAAATATTCCCTATATTGGTTTATGGTTTCAGTGAAATTACAATAAAAATCCCAGTTGAATTTTTGGTAGAAATTAACCAAGTACCCCTAAACTATATGAAAAAGCAAAGGAACTAGAATAGCCAAAGTAATTTTGGAAAAGAAAGACTCATATAATCTGATTTCAAGACTTATTATAAAGCTACACTAATCAAGACAGTGGTATTGGTAAAAAGACAGACACTTAGATTAATGGAATAGAATAGACCCTGACAAAGGGTCTGATTTTGGACAAAGGATCAAAGGTAATTCATTAGAAAAAATCATAATCTTTTAACAAATGGTGCTGAAAACATTTGGACATCCACATGCAAAAAAAAAAAAAAACTACCTTTAATCTATATCTCACTCCATATAACAATTATCTCAAAAACCTATCATAGATATAAATGTAAATTCTAGAATTATAAAACTTCTAGGAAAAAACTCTGGAGAAAATCTTGGTGACTTTAGGTTGCACAACATTGATACACTATGAGTTTAAAAACAAAATCCATAAAAGAAAAATATGATAAATATTGGACTTCATCAAATAAAAATTTCTTCCTTTCAAAAGACCTTTAAAAAAATTAAAAGTCAATGGGCACCCGTGTGGCTTAGTTGGTTAGGTGTCTGACTTCAGTCCATGTCATGATCTCGTGGTTCGTGGGTTCTAGCCCCACATCGGGCTCTGTGCTGACAGCTTGGAGCCTGGAGCCAGCTTCAGATTCTGTGTCTCCCTCGCTCTCTGCCCCTCCTCCACTTGCACTCTCTTTCTTCCTTTCAAAAAATGAATAAATGTTAAAAAAAATTAAAAAAAGAAAATTAAAAGACAAGACACAAGTTGGAAGAAATTATTTACAAAACATATATAGAAAAAAGAATCTTTATCCAAAATATGTAATGAATTTTATAACTTAATAATAAGAAGCCAATTAAACCAATTAAAAAATATACAAATGACTTAGATACTTACCCAAAGAAAATATACGGGTGGCAACTAATCACATGAGAAGAAGCTCAAAATCATTAATCATTAGGAAAAAGTAAATTAAGACCACAGTGTGACACCACTACACCCCTACTGAATGGTTAACATTTTTTTAAAAACTGACATTACCAAGCGCTGCCAAGGAATGCTATTGATCAGAACTCTGAAACATTGCTTGTGGAGACGCAAACTAGTCCAACCCCTCAGGAAAACAGTGTGACAGTTTCTTATAAAATTAAACATACAGTTACTATCTATCCATGACTCAATAATTCTATTCCTAGGAATTTACCCAAGAAAAATGAAAACATATGTCCACCAATGACTGGTGTGTAAACTTTAAGGACTTTAATCATTATAGGCCCAAATTGGAAATAATCCAAAGGTTTGTCAACTAGCAAATGGATAAGAAAATCTTTATATCCACATAATGGAATACCGCACAACAATAAAAAAGAATGCAGTATTGATACATGCAATGATACGAGTGAATCTCAAATGCATTATGCAAAGCAAAAGAAGCCAGACACAAAACACTACATACTATGTGATTTCATTTATTATTCTGGAAAAGGCAAAACTATAGGAATAGAAGTCTAGATCTCTGCAAGTTCGTAGGCATAATATTCTCCAGTTTAATTTTCTCCTATGCAAAAACAACCTACGCAAAAGGAAACTTAAGTTAAAAAACTCAAACTCAACCTTGAACCTCCTTAAAATGCAGAAAAATGTCTATCACAGTGTTATTTGTAACATACATTTAAAGGAAATGTTGGGTGAATAACCTCGGACAAGCATGCAGCCATTCAACTGTGACAGAGAATATTAAGGACATAGGAAGCCGATGGCATATCCATGTAGGAAGAAAGGACACAAAATGGAAACACTACTAGCTAACAACCGCGGAGTGGCTCCTATGCACTGGACACCTGTGTAAGTGCTTTATGAATATTAATCCATTCAATCCTGGAAAATACCATGTTATTACTGTTGTTGTGTTGTTGCTGCTATCAGTTGTGGGTTCTGATGTTTGGTGAATATGTTACAACATGCAGCAAGTGATGGGGCCAGAATTGGAGCCCAGGCAGGCTATTCAAGACTCAGAATTCTAACTAGTACACTTTACTGTCTCTATCCTGAGTGGCTGTAAATCTGTAGTTTTTAAAAAGCACACATGGGCCTGGAAGCAGCTGAACCAAAATGTTAACAAGTCACGTCCGGCTGGGGGTTATATAGGTAGCTTTTATTTTGTTATTTTGCTTCTCCATGCTTTTAAAATAGGCTCTCCCGGAAAAAAAAGGATGATGTTTATAATAAAGGAAAATAATACACGTGATTTAAATAAATGAAGGCTTCATTTTGTCTGAAAAGTTGCCTCCTTGTGAGGCACTGCCTTCTAAGACTGGGGCCTCGTCTTTGTACATTCAAGTGTGCCATCCTGCACTCTCTGGCTCCCCCTTCCTCCACGTAACCCCACTTCAGAAGTCTAGGATAGGCAGGGAAGTGCTGTCTCCAGAGAAAAGCCTTCCAGCTGCTTCTGCCAGGCTTCCTGGAGGGAGGCTGGGTGCATCCAGCTCCCCCTGGGTCTGACGTTGGCAGGGCTGGCCCCGGGGTCCTCAGCTGAGCCCAGGCAGCAAAGCCCCAGGTCTCCCCCTCTGGGGGTGGGATGGGCGAGGTAGCAGAAGACAGGGAGCAGTGGCAAACATTAAAAGAAGAAAAGACCTGTTTGATTAAGCCACGTCTCTCCTCCCCAGAACCCCCCTTCCCTCCCTGAGCTGTATTCAAACCCCATTGCATTTGGAGGGAAATCCAATCCATGTGTTTCTGATTCATTTACACTTAACTCATCAAAATCCTGTTTTGAAAGAGGCCATTGGATGGTCTACAAAGTCTGAGCAAAGCTCCCCACCGCTGCGGGCTGGTTGTGGACTCACCAAATACCCCATCTAATCCACGGGGCTTGTAGGCAGGCTGTGCACCACGGTATGGGTTGTCTGAATGTCTGCTCCCCAGCCTCGCCTCCTTGGAGTCCTTCCCCAATGCCTTCTGCCTCCTTACGGGTTCTCAGGCTGCCTTCGAGGGCCTGGGAAACTCACCCAACCCCAGGGCAGAGGCACAAAATGTGCTGTCCTTACTGGGCTAGGCGGGGTTTGAGATGAACTTGTAGAGGAGAATACAAAGGGAGGAAAGAAGAGATCTCTGGCTGGGGGAGTGTGTTGCAGATAGAAGCGGCTGCGTGGGGCCCTCTGTTGCTGTGGGTGCAGTGCTCACCTCTGAGGGGAGTAATGAGAAGGCCAAGCAGTGCACCTTGTTGCTGAGGCATGCCTCTCCCACCAGAGTCTGAACCTGCACTGTCTCTCAGCCTCAGACCTTCTTGGATTGGATTCGAAGGAAGAGCCGGTCTTCCCGCAAGAGCAGGGCACCGGGTTCTGGTCGTCGAGGTGCAGCAGGTGTGCTTGGGTCAGCATGGGGTGATGCTCGGTGTCAACCACTGGTGCAAAAGCAATCCCTCCTAAGCAGACATTTGGAAGTCATTAATTCAAAAAAATGGTTGACTCAGACGCAAAGCATGCCCAAGCTAGAAAAGACCTTAGAGAACTTTGTGGTCCAACCCCCACGTTTACAGATCAGTCCTCATGAGATCCTCTCCAAGGGGTTTTGGAGTAAGCCAAGCGCCTCCAGCTTGCTGCTTTGGGATAACATGGGGTGTGGTCAGAAGAGACAAGGAAGGCTGGGCCCCCTCCAAGCAGGGCTTATGACTAAACTCACGGGAAGCAAGAACAGAACCAAGAGCGGGGACCTGGGTCCTTTTGTGTCAACATCACAATGAGTTTTAATCTTTAGATAACTCTCGTCCCCGTGGGCATGTTGCTCCCTTTTCCCTCTGATTACTAGCAGGGAGGATGCGTGCAGTTGGAGGACCAGAAGGCAGGCAGTGCCCTGTTGAGAGCCTAGGTGGGGGGAGACAGCAGGAGCTGACTGAGACAAGGGGGCAGAAGATGAATAATGACAGTAGTGACTGTTCACTGGGGAGGATTCTTCAATCATGAACCTCGGAGAGGTTCAGTAATTTGCTCCATGTCACACAGCTACTGAGTGTTGGTGTCAGGGTTCAAATCCACATCTGCCTGACTCTAAAATCCACCTAGGTAAAGACATACTTCGGGGATGGGAGGACAGAGGGGAAAAGCTAGATGTGGCTCTGTGCTCCTTGATGTGCAGGGTTGACAATCAAGGAAGCTCCCAGAAGGAGGTGCTGTTGTGCAGAGTCTGGAAGGAGAGGAGGTGCGAGGTTTATTGTAGAAGGGAGGAGAATGGTCCAAATGGAGGAATCAAGGTGGGTGCCAGTTGGGGGCGCTCCACTGCACTGGGCACTAATGGTACATGGTGGTTGCACCTGGGACTTACCAGCAGGTGGCAGTATTTCAGAACAAGAAGGTGATGGAAGGAGGGTAGGACTTTACGTTACCAGTTACTGAGCTCTTACTATGTGCCAGTTATCATCATAAATATTTTATACAGAGCGTCTCATTGAACCTTCACAACAACTCAATGAGGCAAGTATCATTATTAGCCTTGTTTGACACAGGAGAAGGGTTTAGTGACTTGTTTGAGGCTACAGAGCCAGGAGATACTGAAACCAAGATTCTTAACCCAGGAGCCTAACTCTAGATTCAGACCCACACAGCACAGCAGTCACACCTCAGGCTGCAAGCTAGGCTGAATCTCCACCGTGGGTGCCCCCCTGAGCTGGGCACTGCAGACCTAGAAGTGGGCTAGACAGTACCTCTGCTCCGGCTACTCCACTGATGGCTCTAATGTCCTGGAATGATGCAGATAAGTCCTCACAGGCAGCGGGTAAGAGACCCCCACTGACCGCGTCCTCAGACCTAACTCAGGGCCAGCTATTCCGCTCACTGCTGGGTGGCCTTGCATACATTAATGGATATCTCTGGGCCTCAGTTTTGCTTAGCTGTCAATAACTGGGTATAACATTGACCTCATGAGGGTTGGATGGGACAAGAATCAGGCATGGTGTGGGTAGTATGCTTTACTGAAATGGCCACAAATATCAAACACAAAAGGCACCAGGAGCCCATGAGAGGGCTAACAAAGTGGGTTTCTGAGGCTGAGCAGCAGGCTGACAGGAGGGTGAGCCTGAGGAAGCATGAGGACTTGGGCTGGGGGGAGGGGAAGCTCAGTGAGCATCTCCCCATCCTTGGAACCAGCCCATGGGGAATGTTAGAAGACTGAGAAATCTGATCTTCAGAGGGCTTCAAAGTGTGCTCGATTTAAACAAGGAAGGAGAGGATTTGGGGCGCCCCGGTCAGCATGCTGAATGATAGTCGTCCCCTGGGCCCTCTAAGGAACAAGCACCAGTCTTGAACTGGCTCAGCCTGGGCCCTTCCTCCTGCATGTTACATGTGTCCTGGCCCTGTCTTGCCGTGGACTGAATCAAGCCCCACCAGACGCACCTCCCAGCTCTGCCCAGCAGGTTTGTGAGCACCCTGGTTCCAGAAGTTCCCCACATGCTTTGCATAACCCACTCCGCCTGTGACCCTTCCAGCCACACCCTCAGGGGATGAGGAGTACCCCAGCAGGGCAGGGGATGGCATGACAATCTCCATTCCAGGCGTGCTTGAGTCATTCAGAGAGGACGCATGCCCCAGGACAGCGTGGTAGACAAAGCATTGGGGGCAGACATGCGGAGCTGGGCCCTAGGGACTGGCAAGCACAGTGCCCCCTGAGGAAGCTCAGGCGTCCTCAGCCTCTGGCTCTGCCCCGACAGCACCATGCTTCCCCCGGCACGCCCCCCATGCTTCTAGCCGCCCTTCTTCAGATATTGCAGAAACAAAGGCCAGTGGCTCTTCCGAGCTCTTCACGGGGCTGATGGGAGTGCAGGTCTGGCTCCGGCATTATCTGCACAGAGGCGCATTCCTTCCCTGGACAACCCCCCACCCAGAAACCTCATCATTCGTTCCATCACACACACAGCTGGGGCTGGGGGAGGCCATGACAGGTGGGCCAGCCTCGGAGGTGGGGATGGGGCGCCACAGCCTTCTCCCCACCCCCCAAACAAGACAGATATGTCCCCTCTGAACATGCTGGGGGAGATTATTTTAACAAGCACTTTTGTACCAGGAAATCAGTGTGTTTAACCTAACAAGCAAAGAACAGCCCAGTGGGGCCCATAAATCTCGTTCCCACCTATTAATTTTACGGCCTACATAAAGCAGTGTTGAAGTCCAAAGTATATGTGACCTAAAAAGGCATTGCTCATTCTGACACATATACGACGTGGCCAGGACTCGAACCCTGACCCTGACCCTCACTGCAGGAAGCCAGCTCCCAAGCCTCACAGGGCGCAGGGGCTCACACTGCAGAAACCTGCCTCGGCTCCTCTCAGAAGAACAGGACAGCTGGAGGAGACGGCTGGGGAGGAGGCTGGAGGGTGCGGCTGCTCCTGAGGCTGGGTCGGCAGCAAGTCCCTGCTCAGAGATTCCCCAGCCACCTCCAGGGCTGTGCAGCTTGGTTACCACCCAAAGGCACCCAGACAAGGGACAAGTGAGGGCTGAAATCCAGCCTTCCACTGGGGCAGGGATGTGAATATCCTGCCTGAACAGGGCATTTAAAGAAACCCACTGGATTGGCAGCAGTGCTCATACCCTCCGATCCCATCCTGATTATTTCAAAGATTGATCCCCAAATTCAATGACTCACTATACCCCCAAAGCAATTACATAGCCCTCCTACCAGGGAAATCCTGGGAGGCATTGACTATCTCTCATTGACTCCTGACTTCGGTTACGTGCCAACCCCTCCTGACCCTTAGCATGCTCAGGCACCTCATTCACCATGTAGTGACGAAACCTGGGCCACTCTGGAGTCCTCAGGACAGGGGCCACCCCAGTGCAACTTAACCCTAAGCAAGCCACCTCCATCCTTCATGGACCCTATTCTTCCATTGGAAGAATAGCCCGAGGACCCCACATTCCAATGCACCCTTACTGCACGCCAGCCACGTGCTGAGCTCCCAAACTCAAGTGCACAGCGGTGCCCAGTACCTTCTATTTGTTCCCCTACCCCACCCTAGGTTCATGTTCCACCCTGTCTGTGCCTGGGAGGCTCACCTCTAGGGACTTGTTCTCTCATTTCCAGCCCAGTTCCCAAATTTGGAGCCCCTATTAGTGAGGTAAGGGGGGACCCCTGTGGCCAGAGATATACACTCCCCATCATGGTTTTGCTTCATCTTGAGAAGTCATGTGGAATTCATGTTCCCATAATACATCTTTGTTAGCTTTATTATAAAAATGTTTCTCTTAGGTCAGGTTCCCCAGAAGCAAAACCGAGACAAGGATGTGAGGGGGAGACATTTGTTTGGGCCGTGATCCCAGGAAGCACCATAGCAGAGTGGGAATGTGAGCCCAAGAAGGGAAGGAAGCCTGCACAGGGCATATTAATGAGCAAGGGACCGCTGGAGGAAAGGGGCTTGGTCCTGCTGCGAAGATGCAGCCGGGGTATTTATCCACCAGTTCCTGCCTGTCGTTAGTGTCGGGCTGTCACTGAGGGAGGGCAGTAACTCCAGGCCTCTCTGGGTTGCCTGGTGAAGATGCCACCTGCACCCACAGTCAGACAACATCCACAGGCAGAGTTACAGGTGCTGTAGCAAAAACTATGGGCATTTAAGGAACAGTGAATACCTACGGAGAGAGTGTGGGCAGAGCAATGTTTGCATTTGCCACAGTGTTTTGCTCAAATTGAGTAAATTTGACTCCTAAATCTCCCCTGGTCTCTGCATTTTCTAAGAAGCCCAGTTTGAGATGGTCATACCCAGAACTCTCCACCCTAAACAAGGCACCAACTCCCCATACCCACCCTTCCTGCCAACTCCCATGACCCTTTCTCACCCCCATAGTTGCATGCTGGCGTGCTGACCTCTAAACCCCACCATACATGGAACTCAAGGCTCGAGTCCCTAGCTGATCAGCATTGGAGTCTCTGTTTTTGAGGCTCCCTTCCTCTGGGAATCTTTCCCAGGAGACTACTTGTTCACCCCATCCCCAACTTCATCCGTGCCCTACCCACTGCAACTGAAGGTCAATATGACCAACTGATCCCCTAAACCTACACTGATCCTCAAAGCTGGCTGCACCTTGACCCTCCAATCCATGCCAACCACACACTGATGCCTCAGTTCCATCTTTAGCCACAAACTTGTCCACAATGACCCACAACCACCCTGGAATATTTGGCCCAGACACATATTTGTGACTGAAGTCAGTCATACGTGGTGATGTTCAACACTTAATACACACCAGCTCCCTGATTCCAAACAGTGTACATGCTAACCATCTAAATGCAACAAGACACCAAAACAACAAAGTATAAAGAATGCTGGCTACCATTCTTCCCAACCACATGCTGACCCCCAGTCCCAACCATGGGCTGTCACTCCTATTTCAAGCCCTGCATGAATGCCCACTACCCAGTTAGAGCCACTAACTACTGTAGACACCCCAAGGTGAACAGTCGCTGTGACCTCATGAACTTCAGCCAACCAGTGACCTCGGTCCCAGCCATGGACCTCAACCCAATAATGGCCTTAATCTCAGCTTCCCCACAACCAGGCACTCTGATCCCCAAGCAGGGCCATGCCCTTAATCCCAGAACTCCACCTCACAGTTGGTCCCAACAAAGAGTGATCCACCAAGCTTAACCTCAGAGTGATCCTGTCTAGAGCATACACTGACTCTCAAGCCCCATCTGTGCACCTACCTTCAGCCCAAAGCCATACTGACCCCAAAGCCAAATATCCCAGCCTGGCTGCAAGCTGTATACCCTCTGCTGAACTTCACTGCTCCTCCACATGGAGAGATGGCACTCTGATGGAAGCCCCCAACCCACTGTTCACTGATTCCCCCCCACACCCCACCAGCCATATTGAACCCCTGGCTACACTAGGCCTTCAAATCCTGTATACATATGAGCCTGCCACAAAACTGTCCCAACCTGGCCTCACCCTGTCCCCTTCCACATCCCCCACTCCTGAATCACACCTCACAGAGATGACCCAAGCTGAGCTGCACCCTTATTCTCTAACACAACCTCACCCTACAGACCTCATAACCTACACAAGTGAGGACCCACAGGTATGGCATTCAAAGAGAGATCATCTCCAGATTCCTGCAGGCAGCGGCCCTTAGACCTGGGTGCTTGACAGTGTCTTTTGTGTCCTATCGCCATGACTCAGGGAAGGCACCAGAAGCTCTTGCCTAGTGACACTGGGATGATCAGCTATATTCTTCCTATTATTTGTACATCCAACTTGGCTAAGTCTTCATTCCACTCCAGCTTTGAGCATACTGACCTCTTCCATGGGGTACAATTCCCTTGTGCCAAGTTCAGGTCTCCAGGGAACCCTCCAGGATCTTGGTCAGCTGAGTTAGGTCACACAAATCTGTGCAGCCTGCTGGGCAGTGGGGTCAGGAGATTGGGTGATTGTCTTGCTCACTTGCCCACAGGCTATGTGATCTTGGCTGGTCGTCACTTCTCCTGTCTGGGACTCACTTGATCCCATACGTCAGGGGTCAGCCGACTACTGTGAGCAGATCAAATCTGGCCATGCCCTCTCATTTTCCTATTGTCTGTGGTAGCCTTCACAGAACAATGGCAGACATGAATAGTTGTGGCAAAAACTCTATGGAGCTCAAAGGTGAAAAGATTTACTATCGGGCCCTTACAGAAAAAGTTTGCCAACTCTGCTGTGCATCCCCTACCTTCCTCCCAGAGGGTTTGATCACACTGGAAAATTCTGTGTGTGAAGACTTGGATACAAGATAACCCCCCCTTCCTTCTCTGGGATTCTCTAGGAAGATCCTCTTTAATGATGAGTGGACTGCTCACCATGACGATAATAAAACCTGTTATTGCCCGCTCCCCAACCTGTGGAAGAGGGGCCAAAGAAAGATAACAGGGTCAGAGAAAAGGCCTTAGGGTTTGGGCAGCAAAACCGGAATGTCCCAGTATCTCTGTTTATTGTGGAGTTTCTTCCAACATTATTCCTTTTGTTTATTGAAGCCTACCCCCATGGCACTCACCACCCTTGGCAGGGGGCCCAGACCTGCCCAGGCCCCAGCCTGCCAGTCCTGGCCAAGAGCACTGGGGGTGGAGAGAGCACTGGCCAGGCCCCATTCCAGAAGCCTTGCTTGCTTACAGCCTAAGGCACTAACCCCCACCCCCTTTCTTAACGTCTTGCTTACAAGACAGCATTTGGAGACAATTTCTCATCAGACCTTCTTGTAAACATCCTCCTGGATGAAGCAAGCCTGAAGGAGCCCTTATTGGAAACACCTGCGCCAGACAACGGGCTTGGTGAATGACAGCCTGCAGAGCCACCACCGGCCCCCCTGCCAGTCCTGGGGCTGGTGAACCGGGCGGGATGGGAGATGGGAGTGAGGGTTCGAATGGGGGGGGCAGTTTCTTCCCTCCTTTTCCCTTCCTCCCTAATCCCCCAGAGGGCTGGTTAGGCTGAGACAGTGTCTTTCCCACTGTGGCATGAAGGGGTGTCAGGAAGGCTCAGTGAACAGGAATCTCTCATCGGCTGGTTCTTGTGGTGCCCCAAACTACACCCCCATCAGTCACCTCTCAGATCTCGAAGTTAGTCATTGCCCTCTTGAGGTTCTCCAAATAAGATGGAAGCCACACTTCTCTGTCAAACATACACTCCCAGAAGTGTTAACATGCTGAGTGTTAACATCACTTTAAATGAATGAGAATATTCAAGATTTTCAGCACTGTCCAAGTTCAAGCGGAGATAGAAGAGAGGCAGATCGAAGTTTCCCTGAGTGGAATTCCCAGGCTGGAAGTAACCTTGACATGCCAGCAAAAATACAGAAAAAATCAAAACCAGAGTCCAAAGGCCACATCGTCTACTGTGAAGACAGTTTCCAACCATCTCCCTTGCTCCAACCAAACTTTTTGGCAGGTGTTGATCCAAACCCCCATTTTGCTAAGAGAAAGCCACAGAAAGGGAGGGAGGAGGGGGAAGAAGGAGAATATAAATTGGGCCCCGAAATCTTAGGGTATCAATTCTGGTACCATGAGAATTGGTCTGTGATGGGACATCCCAGCACTCCCTGGGATGCTACCTCACTGAGACACTTGGCCAAGCACCCCGGCGCCCCTTCCTGGAATCTGGCTCACAGATTCTCTCTGCCGTTGGTTTGCTGACCCATCCTGGAACTCGCTGAGGCCAGACCCTGCTCTTAGCCATCCCTTGGCCCTCCTGGGGGCCCAAAAAGGGATCTTCTTCTGCTTCTGGGGCTAGACACCCTGTTAAGGTGCCGTTGCTAAGGTCAAGTGGATAGTTCTAGAGGGAGTAGAGGCATGAGTGTCTGTCTCTCTGGCCCAAGAAAGGCCACGCTCCAGCCACCCCTCACCCCGACCTCCCTCCCTGGCAGGCCACAGAGCTCTGAGTGGGACTGAGGTGGGGGAGACTCAAGAAGGACCAGGCTTTAATGAGTTGGGCAGAAAGAGGAAGCACGAGGCTCCATGAAATAAATTAGTGAAATCTCAATTCCGATAAATCCAGTTTCTTTAAAAAAAAAAAAAAAAAAAGCAACTGGTAGGAAAAGAAAATGTAATTTATGCCTATTGAAAGGAGGCCAGGTTTAAATTGATGAAGTCTCCTGTTTATGTAATAAATCCATTTCCATTCATGTCACCAATATATTTATCCACACATCCTGGTCCAAGTCAAGTCTTCATTATTTTATTATTCAACGAGGGGCATAGGGGAGGGCAGGGGAACAGAGTTCTGTGTCGAATTAATAAAGTCTCACTCTCTCCCCCAGATCCCTCCTTGCACAGGGACAATTTATTCCTAAGAAGAAGGCAGAAGAACTGGATGCAATTTATGTGCTTTGAAAGAGACCCAAACGTAATTAGGCAAAGTCTCAAGTTCACCGAGAAATAAATCCCAGAGAAAAGTAGCCGGGGGTAAAATTTACGTTCCCTGAAAGTCTGAAAGCCTCTCTCCCACCGGCCTCCCGCCCCTCCCCCAGGCCACCGTGTTTGGTTCCTGGTTCCTGAGCCCTGCCAGGCCACAGGGGTTCTCTCCAGCACCCCCACTTCCCACAAGGCCCAGTGTGTCCACAGGGCGCTCCCCTCTGCCTGCGGGTCCCCAGGGGATGTGCACCGTGCCTGTCCATCTCTCCCCCTTGACACATACACACCCCTCTGGCCACTGTCCCTTCACTCCAGTCAGGACAGTTACAAGACTAAGGGACTTCTTCACCTGGAGGGACATTTACCCCAGAGAAATGAAGGCTTACAGGGAGGGCCTGTGTCTCCACACCCAGTCAGATGCTCTTCCTGGAGGAAGGTCGTTTTCCTGAAGGAAAGCCACAGACAGCTCCTCTCCAGGCCCAGGGGTCTCTCTTCACCCCCAAGGCCCCAGCTTCCTTCTTTCAAAAGTGGGGAACAGGAGATGGGGCCCTTTCCCCAGGAGGGGGGGCATTTGGTATTTGGGCCAGCATGGCTCAGGATTTTTTTTTAAGTTTATTGATTTATTTTGAGAGAACAGAGTGAGAAGGGGAGGGGAAGAGAGAGAGAGGGAGAGAAAATCCCAAGCAGGCTCCCCACTGTCAGTGTAGAGTCCAATGTGGGGCTTGAACTCATGAACTGTGAGATCATGACTTGAACTGAAACTGAGAGTCGGGCGCTTAACTGCCTGAGCCACCCAGTGCCCCAGAGTGGTTCAGGATTTTTAAAGCCATCAGTTTGGACAATGCAGAGCGGCTGGGTGGAGGACAATGATCTGGTGGGGGCTGTTGTCCTGAGGAGGAAGCCCACGAATTGGGGTGCACAGCAGAGCTTCCCGCCCCGTGGGGATGCACATGGGCCACCTGGAGCTCTGTGTGGGGAGGGCATATGCATATGAAGTTTACAGTTGGGAAACCTCCATTCCCCTCCCCTGCCCATGACAAGTCCCTAAGAATGTAGCTTTGTGCAGGCACAGAGTCGAGATGCCCCTAGAACTGATTTTCCTTGGCTCAAAGGCGTCTGGGCACCCACAGCCAACAAGTGAGGCCTCCTGTTGCTCCAGAGAGACTGTGGGAACTTACCCTAGGTCTAGCCTTACTTAAGGTGCCCCCCAGTGAGGAGCTAGGCTCATCATGGCCCCGCCGCAGCCCTGCCTTTTTCCCTCAAGAAATAGGCCATCCTGCTCCCGGCAATCAGGCAAAAACACTTGGGAGGGTGCCGGAAGGTGAGACTGAGGTCTGAGCAGAGCTCAGGCACTGGCCACAGAGAGAGAGGACAGACCTAACAAGTAATGGGAAGGAAAATCAACGGGATTCGTGCAGGGTAAAGGAGGGGGCAGTTCCCAGTATCTGGCAGGAGCTCCTGTGTGACCAGCCAGTGAGGTCGTTTGCCGTGATGGGGGAGGGTTGGGGGAGAAGGAACCGGGTGGGCACAAAAGGTGATGAGTGTAGCTAGAGAAGAGCAGATCTAGGGGGAAAGCAGGGATAAGATGGGTTTCCTTTAGAGCAAGTGAGTTGGCCAAGACTTTGCCTTCACCAGAGAGACAGCTGGTGGAGGCACAGTCGGAGTTCAGGAGCGAGCATGGAAGCACCTCTGATGCACAGGTGGTCCCCGACCAGAGAGCCACACTTGTCCAGGGAGAGTGTGAGGAGGAAGGGCAAGGCTGAGGCCATGGGCAGAGGAGGAAGGGCCTACAAGGGACCAGGGAAGACATGGCCAGAGGGCAGGGGGAGGAGACAGAGAAGGGGGTGTCAAGAAAGGGGACACCCCCAACAGCATCCAAGGCCAAGAGAGGACCATGCACTAAAGACCAAGATGCCTCCATCACTGGTAGCAGAGAACACTGAGGACCTCAGCCAGAGGAGACAGAGCAGAGGCCAGACCTCAGCAGGTGGAGGCAGAGAGCTCCGGCCTGTGTGTTCTTCTGAGAATAGGATGAACCTTACAGGCTAACAGTGACTGACATGACATCACAAAAGCAAGTGCTGGGGGAGGGTCTCAGGGAAGGCACTGGGGGCTGGTTCCAGAGCAGATGTGCACTGCACTCTTGGAGAGTGGGCAGGGCACATTTCCCTCCAGGGTGGGAGGTGGCTCTGGACATGAGAGGGAGGACCATGCCCAGCTCGGGAATGGCAGGGAAGGGCCAAGTTAGAATATGGGGTGGGCACTGCGTGTGGAGCTCTGAGCTCAATCCCTGCCAATCCTCTTTCTAAGAACCCTGTATTTTCAGCTTTTGCTGGCCACTGGCAGACAGGATGGCCTGCAGGAGGGTGGATGTCCTGGTTCTGGAGAGCAGCAGGTGCCTGCTGGAACCCTATAGGACCAGTGTCAGAGCCTACTTTCCTTCCTTTCTGCTAAGGAGGCACCCCCTGAACTCAGGGTCCCAGCTGGAGAACCCATTGAGCTTCCCTATCCGGCATATCCCTGATTGTCATACTAAATGGAAGTGACACAGATGCTGGGAATGCTGATGCCTTTCTCAAAAAGGTCCAGGCTGGGCCCCATCCACGGGCAAGCTGCCTTCAAAGACCGCTTCCCCATGGGCCACACCTCTGGGAAAGTCATCGTGACTGAAGGGGGCCATCCGATCCAACTGACACATTATTGCTCAACAGCAGCCCATGGCATACGTTGACGGGAAATGGGCTTGCGGTTCAGCCAAAGGGCTGGTGTCTTTGATGATGCAACAATGGCCGTATCTGTGAAATGGGCATTCTAGAAGGTTCAGAAAGGGAGCCCTTCCACCCTCAATCCCCCTCTGCCCATAGGCAGTCTCTGGTTAACTCCCGGCAAGCTGAGCAGGTCTTGTCAGATGGCTGTGAAGACACCAGAGGGGGTCAGAACTGCCCCATGGCCTGCGGGATGGACGAACTGTCAGTGCTGGGCACCTCCAGGGGTGCCTTCCTTGCAGCCACACACCACCAAAGGGGACCCCTTGATTTCTGTCTGACTTCCCTGACCTGGGCAGCAAAGACTCTGCCTATAAAATTCTTGTTTTATGAGGTTCTCTGGGAAGCCAAAACTCCCCTGGCAAGCCTACCAGGCGGCCCTGGAGGAACGCAGCAAAGGAAGCCCTATTGCCAGGATGCACTGCATCTCTGTTGCTCTAAGAGCTACTTATTTCTCAAAAGCCCAAACATCAGCAGCTTGTCACAGATCTCGGAGGAGGCCCTTGGCTCCCTCAGGAAAGGCCGACTATGAGCAAAGATGCCAGGGTCCTGCTGTCCTTACCCAAGCACGGTGAGAGGAACAGGGAGTGGGGGAGGTATCAGGGCCAGCCCAAGACTCCTCCTCCATTGTGCACGAGGCCCCGGAAAGCCCCCTTTAGTCAACCTGCTGCTGTCTCCCAGGAGCAGACCCTGAGAAGGGGATTCGTGTGCAAAGTGATTCATCAAGGAAGTGCTCCTAGGAGAAAACAGTGTGGGAAGTGGGGGGAGCAGGACAAAGACGGGGAGAAGCTAAGTCACAGGGTGACAGTCTGCTTGACCCTGTGGAGAGCTTTATTCCCCCCAGAGGCAAGGAAACTGGGCCATATTCCTCCACCAATCAGGCAGTAGCTCAGCCTGCCCTAGGGGGATAGAAACGCAGCATTTCCAGATCTCCAGAAGTCTGGGTGAAGTGTCAACAGTGACCCAAAAGTAGCCTTTAAAGGTGCAAACTTTTAAGAGCAAAGTTCACAAGAGCTGGGGATGGGCACACAGAACTGGTAAAGGGCACCTGGGTGGAGTCCCAAAGCATTGTTCCTCTCTGGTAAGCTTCAACTTTGAGGTGACAGTGATTCCCTGCGTTGATCTTTGTCACACCATTCCACCCAACAGAAGCAGCAATTGAAAACTATCCACCCTGAGCAGCACCTGGGTGGCTCAGTTGGTTAAGGGTCCAACTTTGGCTCAGGTCATGATCTCATGGTTCATGAGTTCAAGGCCCACATCGGGCTCTGTGCTGACAGCTCAGAGCCTGAAGCCTGCTTCAGATTCTGTGTCCCCCTCTCTCTCTGTCCCTCCCCCATTCGTACTCTGTCTCTCTCTCTTTCAAAAGTAAATAAACATTAAACAAACAAACAAAACTATCCACCCTCTTCCCAGGACGGGTCCCACTGTCTTGGCTTCTGACTCCCAGCAAGGATGGTTTGGGGACCAATTGTGTGGTTTTAGTACGGCTCAGATGTGTCCTGAGAACTCGGATGGCCACCATCCCACTCTGGGAATCATTGGAGTAACCACTTGACAGAGTCCCTTTTTGAAATGGGGTAAAGGAGGCCTGGTTTCAAACCCCCTCCTTACTTTCTGGGACAGGAAGCATTTGGTTCAGGCATGCACCTTCTTTCAGGACCACAAGAAAGACTGGGTTAAGGGACAAGGCAAGGATTCCCTTCTCCAGGAGCTGGAAGCTATATTTGTGAACCACCAAAGCTATGTATGTGGATCACGATCTGGACATAAAATCAGCAGGCTCCACAAAGAAGCAATATTGGAACTCCATGTGGTCATCGTCCATTTTCTTTTCAGCTACAAGGAAGCTCTCAGAATTTTATGATTAGGAACGAGCCATAGCTTGCATTTATGTGTATTTTTTAATAGAATTTTCCTTTATTTACCTGTACTTCCTCTACAGAAAGTATAGAGGAACTATTAATCTGGACGCTGTTTCTGGTAAAGAATCTTTCATGAAAAGATAGCAATTTTCTTTGCCATCAGCAAAGCTCATGGTCATGTTGTAAGTGAAGAGCAGAGGACATTTTCCCTCTGCTTGCTTGCCTGAAATTGTAACCTGAACTCTCTGCTACTCAGCTCTATTCAAAAGCTTGGTTTGGAGAAATGGTCATCATGGTGGGGATGGGGAGGGTTCCTGGTAGTAATAAAAATCTCATTCCTGAATCAAGCCAGGGTATTCTAAGTCACCGGAGAGGTCATTCTTGGATGCCATAGCTTTGAACACGCCTGTAATTACCATTACTAAATATCCTTTTGGTCCTCGGTGTGCATTTCATCCCTAGAATCAACAGTAAGTTTCATGTAGAAAGGTGTAAGTGCTTTGAAACTTAGTAAATTGTATACAATTTACTCTTTATTATGGGGATGTTGCCTGAGGCAACATCCACATTGCTACCAGGATAAATCCACAGGAAAAAATTCTTCTGACCTCATGGCCAAAAAGTCAGGGCCACAGGTCTACTTTATTTTATTATATGGACATTGAAAATCGAATTATATGGGCATTAATCATCTGCCCCTCTTGCTTTGGCAGCTAGGAAGCTCAGAGCCAAATTAACATCTCATCTATATCATTTGAGCATATGCATGAGATTTTCTATAGCCTAGCTGGGTGAAGGAATGGTCATCTTCAGTTTTACTAGATATTATCAAATTATTGTCCCAGGAGATTGTCATCAAGAGATCCAGAGTTCCTTTTTCTCCCTCTCCAGGTCAATACTGGATATAATCATAATGTCTAATTTTTGCCATGCCAAGGAGTTTGACGTGGTTGTCTTTTTAAATTGCATTTTCCTAGTTCCTCAGAGCATCTTTTCATATATTTATTAGTCTTGAAGTTAATTCATTTTAAGCTGCCTGTTGAGAGACTTTATTTCTTTTTTTAAATAAAAATATTATTCTTCCTTTTACTAACTTCTGTAAGATTTGCAAGACTTGTAGACTTCTTTTTACCCCTGATTTTATCCTATGTCCCTAGTCTATTTGCTGCTATCTTGATTTCCTTAGCTTCTACATCTATATTCTTATATCTATCTATTTGTTTATCATCTGTAAGCTAGGTGCATTACATGCTCTCGGGGTGGTAGTAGTCAGGGTCGAGTAACTGCAATAATAAGCAATACTCAAATTGGACTGGCTTAACTGAATAAAAGTTTCTTTATATTATAGCAATCCAATACAAGCATTGTTGATGGAGTGACTTCCCTTCTAGTGTGATTCAGGGACCAGAAATCTATAAACTCTGTGGTTCCAGAACACTCTGCTGGACTCTCCATGTCCCATGATAGGAGATTGTGTGTGTTGGGGGGGTGGGGTGGGAGGGAACATGTTCTCTGGGCTAGGCGTGGAGTGCCCTCCATCACTTCTGCTCATATCCCATTGGCCAGAACTTTGTCTCCACAAAGGAGGTGGGAAATACCAGGCCCAGGAGGCAGAGAAAGAGTTTTGGAGAACATACCACCATCTCTGCCATTCTATTTATATAAACACATGTTGACTTTGTCTTTCACTTTGTGTTGATGGCTCATTAAGATTGTGCTTGCTTTCAGACCATCTAGATCAGTTCTTCTGACCTCAGCAGAGCATAAATACATGCAGACAAGGTGTAAGGATGGCCATGTAGAACGTCGGGGAGGAGCTCAGATCCATGCTGGGGGGACCTTTCTTAGAACTTTACTGAATGGGAACCACCTTGAAGTATTTTGGATGCTTAACTTTGCCATGAAGAATAGAGAAAGAGAGTAGTCAGAGCAAGGCTAAAACTTGAGAAAATACTGACATACACACACAGAAAAGGTAAAATTCATTTCTAGGAAAAAAAGAAGTGGCCTGCATGATCAGGCAGACAAAGAGACAGAGCCAGCAAAATAAAGGACTAACAAACGGGGTGACCAGTAGCCCATCTCAGAGGTGAGGAAGCAAGTCTTGAGGACCAAGGGTAAGCATTGACACCATAGGCCTCACCTTCAAGAGGAGGGAGCCAGGATGGGCAAGTCCAGGGACACATGTCTGGGGACCACTCAAGAGTTGTCCCAGCTGTCCCCTCCTGAGACATAAATGAGATGAGCCAGCCTCTGCCCTCAGGGGCTCGCCGTCTGGAAGGACAGACATATCCTCAACTGATTACAGCCAGAGCATGATAAATTATACAATAAAGCTGTTACCAAGCTTCTAGCAGGACAGAAATCAGGGAAAATGCTGCCAAGAAGGATGAAAAGGCATTTACACCAGGCTTTAAAAGATGAATGGAATGTGTAACAGTGGACAAGGGAACGTGGCGAGAACTTTGCAGATAACGATGCTCCTTGGAGCTAAGGCGGCCACTTATGAATGCACTTAGCATATGTGATCTTACTGAATGGCTCTAACCACCCCAGGCTGTCATCAGTTCCACTTCGCAGATCAGGAGACTGAGGTGTGAAGATATGTGAGGAGATTGTCCAGAAGCTCACCCAGAAAATGGCAGCATGAGTCTGAGTAAGGATGGGAAGAGAAGCAGAGCATGGCTGCATTTAGGCCAGACAGACTTCGAGCCTTACCCCTCCTCCAGGATCCTCCCAGGTCCTCCCAGGTCCTGTCTGGTCCTCCTAGACCCTGACACTCAGAAACCAAACCCACCCCCTCCCCTGACAAGGCCCAGCTTCCCTCTAGGGCTGGCTTCTGTACCAACACCTTTGGACCTCCCCAAAGCCCAATCCCCATGCCAGCCCTGGGCCTGGACATGAGGGCCATTTAACGCATGGGGAGGGCAATAGCAAGAGCAGAGCCTCTGGAGTCGGACAGGTACCTCGGAGCCTTCCCAGCCATGTGGCCTCCAGCAATGTTGCTAGTTCTGTT
This sequence comes from Suricata suricatta, assembly GCF_006229205.1. Classification (NCBI taxonomy): domain Eukaryota; kingdom Metazoa; phylum Chordata; class Mammalia; order Carnivora; family Herpestidae; genus Suricata; species Suricata suricatta. Next base: position 115,146,409 of record NC_043703.1, read on the forward strand.
CCTGGTCTCCTCTTTCGGGAGATAAGGATGATACCACCAGTGTTGCAGGGCTGTGAGGATTCAAGAAGGAAACTAGACGGATGTTCCACATCACCCCCTGGGCTTTATCGGAACCCAGGGAGGGGAATTATTGAATCTCAATGATCCAGGGTGTTTCTGGACAGAGGGGTCCCCCCAAGGCCCTTCTTGTTGCCCCTACTCAGCATTCTGGCCGTTGGAGGGATTTGCAGCTCTGGCCTTCTACCTACCTCTTCTCTGCAGCCCAGGGGCAGAACCACACTCTCCCAGGCTCTCCCAGACCTCCCTAAAGACCTTGCCAACTCCAGCCTGTCTCACTTGAGTGGCGGCCTGTCAGGGCGTGTGGCCTCCATCACAGCCCACCCTTACTCACGGCCTGCAATCACTCTTACCAATTAAGGTCTGGCTCCTCTCCCAGGACCAAAAGCCTTCACACCCTGTCCCTCCCCCACATCTCCACACTGCCCACTGCCCCTTCTCCCCAGCAGGGACCTGGGCTCTCACCCACCGCCACACGAATGCTCATGTGTTTCCTATGCCTGCAGTGCTCTCTCCCACCTCAGCTGGCAGGGCTTCCCTGATACCTTCTCCATCTGAGACTGGTCCCCACTAGGAGCCTGGCCCAAGCGTCTGAGTCCAGGAAGGGTGGACAAAACAATCTGGACCACCCCTGTCTCTAGCCTGTGGAGCCACATGTCCCCCTGACCAGAGCACCAGGCAGGAGGAGGCTGGGCCCACTGGAGGGGCCATCTTGTTCTTACATTTCTCTAGGCTGAGGCACTTTTCAGTCAAGAAACAGGAGAGTCCAATGCAGGAGACACCTACTTTGGGGTTCATTTGGCCCACCTGCTCATTTTGTGGAAGCAACCATGGCCCCCAGGGAAGGCCAGTGGCTGGCTCGGGTCCCCAACAGCCAGTGGTTCTATGCCATGCCCAAGGGCACCCCTGACTCCTGTCAAGAGAGCTCATACGATGGGTTTGGTTATGTGCTCTTTGTCACTACATCTATTTGAAAACTGAATGGAAATGAGCTGTTTGGGAGGAGGTAGAGGGAGGCCAGTAATGGACTAGTCTTAACAAAATAAAGTTTTATGTTCCTTAAATACACGAAGTCATCTGAATGGCCATTGACAAAGTATGGTCAAGGAAAGGTACTGGCTGCTTCAGAGACGAGGTCAGAGTTCACTTGTGATTGGCATGCTAACTGCTCCCATGCAGGGGGCGTTGCCAGAGGGGCCGGCCCTGCCTCTGCCATCTGGAGCATGACCCGCACTTGGAGGCAGTGAGCTCCTACCATTGTTATCTTATTCCCATGAGGAGTTCGTTTGGCACGTGTTCCCATCAGCAGGGTCTAATTCCTCCCCGGCCTTGAGAGAGCATCACAAATTCTAAATTAGGGGTGTCTGAGCTAACAAGGGCCTCTCTCTCCTCTTACATTTCTTCCATTGTGTGCTTCCATTGCTGCCGCTGGCCCCCAGCTAGGTCTGCGATCCCGTGGAGACAGGGACCATGTCTTCTATTTCATTCATTCAACAAGTACTGATTGACCACCTGGCATGGTTTGTACCTGGTGCTTTGGGGAGTACAAAACATGGGAAAGTGCGGTCCCCACCGCAGAGGGGATGGCCCTGTTGTGACTACGTTGCCTTGCTTTGTGAAGCCATCCATATTCTTCAGATACTAGCTCACTTGCATATCTACAATGCTGTTGATGGGTATTGTTCCCATTTGTCAGACAAGTAAACTGAGGCCCACAGAGGCTAACTCTCTCCCTCAGAGCCACAGTCTCTTGGTAATGGAGCTCGGGCTGGGGCTCCCAGTTTTCTGATCTTGCCGACAGCGGGGAGTTAGATCTATGCATGTTCACACATACAGCCTCCCATGTCTGCTCACCTGATGGGGCTGGGCTGGGCCCCTCTTCTTCTGGTCCTGCCCAGTCTAGTACCAAACCCCTCACTCCTGCCCAGTGTGTACCATTTAAGCACACATAGCTCTACCACTCATTGGAGACTAAAATTAGAAAATGATAGAAGGTAATGAAAAAACTGACATGAAAAAATTTGATATTTGGCCAAATGCTCACAAGTGAGGAGGGGCCTGACTGGCAGGAAGTAACTCTGCACCCCACTCAGTTCCTCCCACAGTCTCTGCCGAGGGCCCTGTGAAGCAGGAACTCCTTGAAAGAAGAGCTGTTCAGTGGATGGTTCTTGCCTGGAGTTTTAGAGAAAACAGGGCCCCCTGATTAAACAGACCATTGTCATATGAGCCCCCCAGGTGCAGCAAAACCATGCCCGCCCAGGAGGAAGGCAGCAGACCACCAATTTTGTCTGCAGTGCACTCCAGCCTCTCATCTCTCACCTAAGGGAGCCCACTGCAATGTTAATGTCTTGCCGTTGTTTCTCTCCACTGCTAGGGCCTGGGTTCTGGGGCAAAAATGGGAACCCAGTGAACTGAATTGGGGTATCCCCCATCCCTGTCACAAGGCCACCCATTTATTCTGCTGCCCAGAATGTCCTTCATGGATGACTCTGGCTCCTCTGAGGACACCATGTAGATGTGGCAAGTCAAGCTGGGGTGTGGAGAGCAGGCGACGTGGCAACAGATGCAGCCACCTGGCCTTCACTCCCACAGCCCCAGGGGTGATGGGAGCGGCAATAAACTTGAAGAGCTAGAGTCCATATGGATGGGAAAGACTTCTCGGGGGAGGCAGGATCTGGTCGTAGAGGGGCCACTGGGCTTTCCTCTGAGGGAGAGCAGCAGAAGAGAAATGTCTCCCTTTCCTGGGGAGGCTTTGTCTGAGAATAGCCAACGCTCTCCAACTTGAGCGTGCATCTGAATCCCCCAGGGCAGGTGGGGGGTGGGGGAGGTTGCTCATGAAAACACATATTCTGAGGCCCTACCCTCAGAGCTTCTGATTCAGCAGGTCTGGCGTGGGGCCTAAGCATGTGCATTTCTATCAAGTTCCCAGGTGATCTTGCTGCCGCTGTTCTGGGGTCCATGCCTGGAGAACCACTGGAACTTTCTAGAGATGTGGACCAGTTGACCTGCTCTGTGGGGAGGATCAGCAAAGGCTGTTTTAGAAGGCCTCTTATCTGCGAGCTCTCTGGGATGGTAACACAGGGAAGCGGCCAAGTGACCGCGCAGTCTTCTTTCCACACCATCAGGGAAGAGGGAGCATTGAAGGCCGAAGTTGGAGATCATGAGCAGCGTGAGGCGGGGCCTCCAGGAAGTGTGCACGCTTGTGCGTCCACCTGGGGTGGGGGTGGGGTGAGAGGCAGAGCTGGCTTTTCCCTGCCCAAGAGTTCATCAGAGCCCCGGACTCTGCCTACAACTGCCATGGCTTAACCTCATACACGTGCTCACAGCTTTCTAGGGCTCTCTCTCTGCCACGCTCCTGGCTGCTTGGGCCCTTCCTGCTGCCCCAGGTCCCCTTGAATCGCAAAGGTGGGGCCGCACGTGCTCCTGCTATTTCTCCCATGGTGGCCTTCACGTGACTAGGCCACAGCAGGTGCTCAGGAAACAGCGCTGGGCTGGATTTGATTTGGAGCAGAGCTAAGGCAACCAGGAGTGGGAGGCAAGGAATGGCAAGGCCATGGGCTCCCAAACGCTGAGCTAAAAGTGGAAAGTACAATCACAGCCGCGCAGGCTTGGCCTTCTTCCTTGTCTCACCATCTGCTTTGCAAGGAAGGGAGCAGGGAGAGGCCACAGCACGTGTTACTCACTTGCTCAAGTCACGGGTTGAGGCAGTCCAGGATGGAGGTTAGGGAAGGAGGCTGATGCTTCCTGTCCCAGAGAGCAGCCCCTCCATCTACCCTGCTTATCTAGGCCCCAAGTTTAGGATGCTCCCGCCCCTCCCCCCACATCCAATCCCACGGGAAGTCGGGGCAAGTCCCTCTCCACCATGTACTCAAATCCATTCATTTCCCTCCATCTAACTAATGTTGCCCAGCCCGTATTTTTGTTTGCTCACCTGGACTCTGAAATAGTCTCATTTTGTGATGCTAGGCTCCACTTCGATTCCCTCAAACCCACTCCAGCCAGTGATACTGCAAAAATGTCACTTAGTCTCATCGTTTCCCTGCTTAAAGTCTTTCAAAAGCATCACTACTGCTCTGTGAATAAAATCCTGACTCTTGGCCACGGCCTTCCAGGCCCTTCCTGAGCCGATCCCCACTCCAACCTCTCTCCTCTTGGCTCTCCTGCTGCCTTCACTCCTCATTCCTCACGGTGGCCACATCAGCCCCCACGCACTCCAGGCACTTCTGCCTCTGACCTTTGCACTGGCTTTTCCTGTCAGGACACCCTCCCTGGGACTCCCAGTTAGCCCTTGTTCACCTACAGTTCAGGCACATGCTGCAAGGTGCTGGCCACCCTCGACGGGGTGAGTAGGTGACTGGTTGTCGGAGACCAGGCTACCGCAGCTAGACAACACCGTTCGCAGGAGGGATGAGCAAGGGAGGAGCTCCTGCCCCATGGCAACCCAAGAGAGGAGAGATTTCAAAGTAAGTAGATGCCCAATTTCCCTGCAAGTCCTGGTAGGAGACAGACACCCCCGAGGCCCAGACAAGCAGGAATTCTTCCCTGTGCCCCAAGGAGGCCAGAGGCCCCACCATCAGGAAAGCTCAGGGGGAAGTCCGGGACTGTCATTCACACCACGGTGGCTGTGAATGCTGCTCCCAGAGCTGTTCAGTGCACAGTCTGCAAGGCCACATGTAGCGCCCCTGAGAACTAATCACTAGAATCTGTTTCTCAAGGGAGCTGGGAAAGAGACCAGTGAGGGACGCCTTTTCTTCTGGGAGGAGAGGTCAGTGAGAAAAAGGAAAACATGGCCCCCTGCATGTTTTCACACATGTGGGGTGATGGGCACTGCTGGGAAGAGTGGAGGTTGCTTGGATTTCAATATCTCAAGAGGTCCCCCCTGACCCCCTTCAGATCCACTTTATTTCATGCTTTTGTGGCTACAAGGGTCTCTGGCTAAGATACTAAATCCTGCATGACCAATAGAAGCAAAATGACAATATCAAATCGCCATCTCCCCCAGCCTCACCTCCAGTCCCACATCCCATCCTGGGGGATACCAAGCTGATAGAGCAGCACCTCCCTCCCAGGGCTTTGCGACAATTACATGAATGAGTAGACACAAAGCACCTCGCGCTGTGCCTGTCCCAAGTGGGTTGTGTGTTCTCTCCATGGGGCAGGGGGCGGGATGTCCATGAGCAGGAGGAGAGAGATTTTGAAACAAGGAGTACTTGCTGGCACCTATAAAATTATCCTGCAGAACAGAAAGAATCAGAAGAAAGAACGGAAAAAGGGGGATGACAGGACTGCTTCTCGATATGCTTCTAATTTGGAGATTCTGGCAAAGGGCTGGGAGACAGCGTGGCAGGCTGAGCAGAGCACTGACCCGGAGCCAGGAGACTGGGATCTAGAAGCTGCCCTGTCACAGCCCCAGGGCCTGCCACCACCTCCCCCTGCCTCTGTGTCCCCTTGCCCATGCAGGGGCCAAGGGGAGAGCACTCCAGGCCAGCTCCCGCCCAGCACTGCAAGTCTGGGATTCTATTTAAGAGCACGCAGCCCATCTGGTTCCCATTGAGGAGGCTGCGTTTTCTCAAGTGCCGCCCCCCCTCGCGATCCAGATTCCCACCATGTGACCCCATCTTCTCCCAATGGTGTTCAGTTTTATGGCTTGTTGTTTTGTGTGCGTGATTTGAGTTTGGGGACTTTTTTTATCCCCCACACACAGATTTCCCTCCCTCTTCCAGAAAACGTGGAGCCTGAACTTTTGACTGCCTGCAATCCTCAGGGGGATGGTGATGAGGACAGAGGGCAGGAGGAGATGGATGTCTCTGCCTGTCTCCTACTGCCGACTTCTCAGCTTCTTCATTTGTTTCTTCTCTGTTTGAAGCACTGCTCCTGATGGCCCCTCACATGAATCAGCCGTGAGCTGAGGCCAGAGAGGAGGCTAGAGAGAAGGAACTGGTTCAGTTCAACAGTTCAGCAGCGTTTACTGAGCTGCCCGGGCCTGTGTGTGCTGGAGCTGCAGCGGGGAGAGGCCGGGCTCGGGGCTGGAGGCAGCCGCACACTGATGGACGGCAGAAGCACAGAGCCATGCAAATAACCTGGTTCACAGCTGGCGTGCCCACCCGGCGGTCCACAGGGCCAAGCCAGAGATCCGGGGGCACCGCGAGCTCTGCCTGGCAGGGAAGGGGCACAGAGAAGGCTTCCTGGAAGATACGAAACCCAGCCATTGGTTCATTCAATCATTCTGCAGTTGTTTATTGGCCCCCTTGTAGGTTCCCAGCTCCATGCTGTATATACTGTGTAGAGAGTGGTGAATACAACAAAAGTGGTCCTCGTACCCCCAGAAGGAGCTTCCGGTCTCTAGGAAGAGCAAGGTGTCACGTAACAGCAAGCGTGTATATATATGTACATGTGTATATATAGTTAGAAAGTGTAAAAATGCTGACAGCAATTATAAAGGGGTCTCATGGAAAGGAACAGATCCTTAAAGAAGTGATGTTTAAGCAAGACTGAAAGAAATAGTAGGGGTCTGTAGACAAAGAGAATTCCTGGCCAGGGGCAAGTGCATGCCTGGGCACAAAAGATGATCCAGGAGAGGTAGACAGTGTCTGGGTCATCTAGGCCATAGTGAGGTCAAGACTCAGCCTGAGGTCAGGGCCAGGGCCCATTCTGATGTCAAGTGTAGGGGTCAGTTTGAAGCAGGGCTTAGTCCTCAGGCACTAGCGCTAGAGGCTGTGCTCGGGCTGTGGCCAGGGTTAGGTCTTTGATGCCAGAATTAAGGGTTGGTCTGTGGCCAGGGCTAGAGTCAGTCTGAATCCAGGGCCAGGATCATTCTGAGGTCAAGTTTAGGGGTCAATCTGAGGACAGTGTTAGGATCAGTCATTCATTAAATATTCACTGAACATCTCCCTGGTTGACTCCCTAGGAATATAAGGACTGCATCCTTTTTGCCTTCCTGGAACTTAGAGTTGAATGGGAAAGACAGTCATTAATGAAAGCACATCCTGAATAGTTAGTTCATTAATTACCATTGCCGTGAATTCTCTGGAGGGGAATGCCAGGTGCCCGAGACCTCAGGGCATCATCCTGGTTACTACAGCCACATAGCAAATGATCCCACAAAGTCACAACAGGAAACAACCATTTGCCATATTCACAGAATCTGTGGTTCAGGAACTGGAAAGGGCACAGTAGGGATGGTTTGTCTCTGCTCTGTGCTGTCTGAGCTTCAGCTGGGGGGATGGGGATGGCTTGATAGCGGGCAACTGGAACCATCTGAAGGCTCCTTATTCACACATCTGGCACCGGGGCCAAGACTGACGGCCAGAATACCTACAGGTGTCCTGTCCATGCAGTCAGCTTCCTCATAGCAGCCTCAAGATCCCTGAATTTCTTACATAAGCACACCTGGTATGGGGAGAAGGCAGAAACTGCATCACCTTCGATGACCCAGCCTCAGATGTCGCACGGCATCCCTTCCACTGTGCTCTATTGTTCAAGCGATCGGTGCCCACCAAGAAATGAGGGAAGAGAAATTAGACTCCTCTTTCCTCCCCCACAGAGGAGTGGTTGGTGAGAACGTGGATTGGAGATACTTGGAAATCTCTGGAAAATACCATCTGCCACAGATACCAGCAGGGGGCAGGTCAACTCGTGCTGTGGTAAGGAGTCCATCTCTGAACAGCATTAGAAAGAGGGGAATCGGGTGTGCTTCTGGAATGCACACTGGCCTCTGTCACAGTGGGAGCTGATCACCCAGCAGGGCAGCCCCAAGTCTGCTGGCCGCCCTGGGGGAGGCGAGAGGCCTCGAGGTTGAGGACTCTCCAACAGACCAGGTGCCAAACATATCCTCCTCTGTGCGGTAGAGAGGGCAGACAGCTTCCAAGTCTTGGCTCTAATTCCTTACTGCTGCGTCACTTTTTCCTTTATAAACTGGGGTTCAATTCTCCTGGCCTGGACTGACTGGAGGCTGGCATGGTCCAAACCGATTTTGGGTTCCCTGACGCTTGGGGAACCTGCAGGCGAGCCTAACTTTGATTGTATGCCATATTTTAAAAACCTTTGGTGCTTTACAGATGGTAACTGTTAATAACATTTTGTTGAAATTAGAAGTTTTGTGAATCAAATTCCATAGGAAATACACCAGGGAACGCCTTGCCTTAATGGAATCCTATGGTAAAATTTTCTCTAAAATGAAGACTAGTTTGTAAAGTTAAGAATTTCTCCCCCTCTAGTTTTGTTTTGTTTTGCTTTTAAGATACAGACTTGTGTTGACCTGGTTGGAGGAAGCAGAGGCTCCCTTCCCAGGCTCCGGACTCAGATAAAACCTTTCCTTTGTTCACACTGGTCTTGCTTTGCCATCTGGAGTGTTGTGGTCCGTCCTGGGGGGTGAGAGGAAAAGAAACGGGTTCCAGCAGCAGCAAGGATTTAAATCAGAAGAGGACACAGCCTGAGTTCTGTGGGTCTCTAGGAAAAACAAAACCAGCTGGCACGGGCAGCGACCTGGAGCCCATGAGGGTGACATCTGGACAGCCTCCGGGACCCCTCCATGTAGGAGCGTGAAGGGCCCTGTGCAGGAGCCCAGGCACTGCTCACAGTCCAGCTGCTAATTCCCCGAGAGGGCTTGGGGCCTCTCTCTGTGCCTCAGTTTCCTTCCTCGGCTGAGTCACTTCTGAGGTCCTTTCTGCAGCTCCTGGGCCCTGACCCTAAAGGCACCACACCCCACTGGCCTCCACCCCTTCTCAGTGGCTGCAACGCTGCAGCGGTCCGGGCATGACCCCCGTCCTCACTGGCCTTGGGAAACTCCCTGAACTTGGCCCCAGGGCTGGGGTCAGGCGGGAAGTGTGGCCCAGATGACCTCATGCTGGGTTCTTGCCCTGCAGTTCATCCTTCAGCAGGCAGCTCAGTGACTCACCTCAGGGGGGGGATGAGCCAAAGCCATTTGAAAACTGAAAGCCCTGTGGGGCCCTTCCCTTCCAAGGGCTCCGAGAACAGGCCTCTGGCAGCTCTTAAGCTCTTCCCTTTCCAGGGACCCAGAATGAAAGGCTAGACGTGTCCCGGCCAGGGCTGTTGTTCCTCCGAAGGGAACTAGTGCATCCTGCCTTCCCCATTCTGTCGTCTCTGAGCCAGCATCTCAGACCCAGCCAGTCGGTGCTGCGGTAAATACATTCTTTGCCCTCTCTGGGCCTGTCTCTGCACCTCGAAGTGACCATCTCTTAGCCCATCCCTGCCCTCCTTCTCCAAGCAGACCATCTGAATCCGTGTCCCCAAGCCCCATACATCTTACCCCCGGGAAGGTTTGAGGTGAGCGCTGCAGCAAAGGATTTCTCGCTCCCTGAATATTCATGGCTCCCCCACACTTTCCAGCTGCCTTGCAGTTAGGTGGGGCCTGGTGACCAGCTCTGAGTAGTGATGACTTCTTGGCTGAGCACAGAAAAGCAGGCAAATTTCTCCACACACTCCCTTCTGCGGATACCTGGGAGATGAATATGGAGACCTCATGTTACGGATCTGCCCTGCCGAATGTGGTAGCAATAGCCGCAGATGGCAATTTGAATTTGTTAGATTCAAATGAAATTCAAAATTCTGTTCCTTAGTCACACTAGCATATTTCAAACCCTTGATAGCCTCAGGTGGCTAGCAGAAGTTGCATTGCCCAGTGGATACAAGACATTCCATCATTGCCAACAATTTAATCAGATAGCACCATTCCAGATGGTGGTGACGCTTTGAGATGTCAGGTCGCCATTGGCCTAAGGTCCTCAGGCCAGAAAGGAGCAGGGCATCCCCCCAACCTTCAATGGGCAAGTAATATGATCAGAAAATCAACTTGCACCATGTGAAGCCTCTGAGGTTTCAGAGTCGAGCTACTGCCCCCACAGAACTTGGCCTCCCCCCACTGGAACAGCCGACCCACATAAATGAACAGGGAACAGCAAAAACAGGCAGAAGAGGACCAACTTCTAGCTTGCTGGACAAATGCCACATGTGGTCCAAGACATCTGTAGTACAGTCTACACTTTGCTGGCCTTGCAGGAGGAGCTGAGGTGTAATCACGGGATGTCTTCTGGAGGAGGTGAGACCAGGGATGGGCCTTGGAGAATGGGCAAAATTTGCAGAGGCTTGTGGTCTTCCATCTACAAGAACTTTCGGCTGCCCATGTGGGAAAACAGAGATAAGCAAAAAGAAGGGCAGGCAATTTCAGCAAGAGCACCAGGATGGACAAACCGCAGGAGTAAGAATGCTGGTAAGGACACAAAAGTCTTGGATCATGTGATTTTCCTTGGGGTTGCAAGGAAAACTTTGGGGGAGCTCAGGAGAGAAGTCAAATGGGAATCGAGAGGTGAGTCTCTTTGTCGGTTTCCTTTCAGCCATGGCCAAGGGTAGGGGGTAGAGTGTGTGGAGAATGTAGGATGAACTAACGTTGACATTGCTGATAGTCAAGGGTAGGGTCAACCTCAGGAACGACAGGCTGGAATTCCGTAACTGGGGTTGCAGAGTTTGACTGGAAAGTATGGGAATTCACAGAGGCGGCATCTTGTTTATGGAATGATCAGTTAATTGGTGATTAATTCGCACCAGAAGCTAGCTAATTCCAGAGCTCCTCCTCCCTGCTGCATTCCAGGCTTGACTTTCCAACACTCCTCTTGGCTTCCACCGCTGAGAGCCCACTCGGCACCTCGGGCTCAGCCTGGCCACACTGACCTGCGCCACACGCTCCAGCCTGGCACCAAATGGCCATGGTAATCCAAGCCCATGGCTGTGGTCTTGGAATCACACCATCGCCACCACCACCACCACCACCCACGCACACGCACATGCACATGTGTGCAAATGCACATAGCTCATCTCCCAACAGGTTCTGCTGGGGCCTCTGCCAGCCATGCCCCACCTCTACTCCTGCCCCAACATCTCTGCCCCCCCATAGTCCCACCTGACTGTTCTCCTAGACCACAGCAGCCACAGGACTGTGGGCCCTACTTCCTATCTCTCGGCTCCCTCCAACCCCTCGTGCATTCCAGCGCCAAACAAGATTTCCAATATTTACCTGGGTCTTGCCTCTGCTCAAAAGCCTTCAAGGATCTCCAAAGAAATCATATTACATGGCAATGAGAAAGAATGAAATATGGCCATTTGTAGCAAAGGGGATGGACCTCAAGGGTGTCATGCTAAGCGAAATAAGTCAGGGGGAGAAGGACAGATACCATATGTTTGCACTCATAGGTCTAGCAGGAGAACAGGAGAAACCTAATAGAGGACCAGTGGGAGGGGAAGAGGGAAAGAGAGTTGGGGAGAGAGAGGGATGCAAAACTTGAGAGACTATTGAATGCTGAAAATGAACTGAGGGTTGAAGGGGAAGGGGAAGGGGGGAAAAGAGGTGGTGGTGATGGAGGAGGGCACTTCTGGGGAAGAGCACTGGGTGTTATATGGAAACCAATTTGACAATAAACTATTTAAAAATATGCACAATTTTTTATAAAGTACATTGAAAAAAATAAAAAGACTTAAAATTAAAAAAAAAAAAAAGAAGAAGAAGAAGAAAAGGATCGCCAAAGAAATCAAACCTCCTCAGCCTGGAGTTCAAAGTCTTCCACTTGCTGACTCCTATGCACATTCAGTGTGATGTTTTTTAATGTCTCCTTTGCCCAAATCCCACTGTACCAAACAGGTCCCCTCGCTGCCGCCTCTGCCCTTTATTCTGTGGGACGCCTCCAGCCCTAGAAGACTTCCCATCTCCAGCTGTTACCTGGAAAGCATGGGTGGAGGGGGTCAAATGGAAAGGGGATCTGAGTGCGAGTGGCTTGGACTTCTGTTCCCACTTTCTGATTAGACGTGTCATCTTGGGGCCCCTGTACCCAAACCTCTGTGACAGCAGTCAGGAGCTTCTTATTTACTCCCCAAATAAAATCTGAACCCTCTGCTGCCACCAGCAAGGCCATGGGTGATCTGGCCCTTGCCAGCCTTCCTGGCCTCATACCCATCCACACCCGCCTCCCGCTCTGTTCCACCTCCACCCCCACCCCAGGGTTTTCCACCTGCCCTGGAGGGCCCTTCCACATGCTGTCCCCCTCAACCTCGAATCCTACACCACCTGCTCAGTGTCAGCCAGGCTACAGGTCCCATCTCCCAGTTGGCTTCCTCAGAGTCTTAATCAACATGTCCTATGTCCTTTGGACTCACAGTCCTTTCTCCCTCCCTAGCTCCTTCACAGGTCATACCCACACTGTGGAAGCACACGGATTTACTTAATGTCCGGTACTCTGCCTGAATGTGCCTGAATGTAAGTAAGTTCCTTAGGGCCAGGGCCAGGCCTGTCTAACCCACCGCTGAATCTCCTGCAAGAAACCTGACATATTGTAGGTGCTCAATAAAGATTTGAGGAGTAAACGAGTGAGTGAGTGAGTGAGTGAGTGAGTGAGTGAATGAATGAGAATCATGCAGAAGGTCCTCAGCACCACATGGGTGCCACCTTCTGGGCCCATCGCCCCCTAATCACCTCTGCACTCCTGCCCTTGCTTTGCTCGTCCTAACTGGACAGGGGAAGAGGCCACTCCACATGGCTTCAGCTGGCTCAGACCTCACACTGAGCCTGCTGGGGCCTGGGCTTGTGCAAAATAAACATTTCTAATCCAGAAGGGCCTTATTCGCTCAGGAACGGGGCTTAGACACGTAGAACTCTGTGAATCTGACTTCCCCAGGCCCCAGCCCCTCCAGAGCAGTAGCCTCTGCTCCCCTGGCGGGCCCCTGGATAGAAGCCAGGACCCTGCCACCCTCTGGGTCTCTTGCCTCCCACAGCTCTTGGGCCCCCCAGATCATAAGCTCTCCTCCAAAATATAAAAATATGTTTCAAGGCACTAACTGGGGAGGTCATTACTTCAAAGACCCTCTTGGCAAATTCCTTTATTGGCCCCAGTTTAAAAAGCCAGAGTCTTCTTATAATGGGGCTCCTTAGAGCAGAACCCACCTGTGAAAATACTGCCCTCTTCAGGGACTGAGCCGTGCAGGGAAGGGCAGGCTCCAGGCCCCTCAGCTGCTCCCAGAGGAAGAGTGGGGAGGAGGTTCAGAAGAGTTTAAGAAATGGCCTTTTCCAAAAGAAAGAGAAACTCCTCCTGGCCAGAGACTCCAGAAGGGAATTAACGCTTTCAGGACCTACTTGAGGGACCAGCGGTGTTCCGGTCTCAGAAGGTGCTCTCCTTTGTAGGAACCCGGCATACTAAAGGGACTGAGACTGGCCAAGCCAAAAACATTATCCCTCCCCTCCCCAGCCTCTGAGCAGGTGGCCTCACTTCCCACCTCCCAATGATGGAGGCCTTCTAATCTTCTGTCCCCAGACGTAAAAGCAGTCTGACTTTGGTCCCTCCCCTCTGTTAACACAGAGAGGCTGTCTGCTCCAAGCCTCCACCCACTCTGAGCTCCAACCTCAGGGAGCTCCTCCTGCCTTCTCAGGGACACCCTCACGCAACGAGACCCCTGCCCCGCTGTGATTTAATCTCTCCTGCTCTGTCTGCCCCTCCCAGCAGCATTTAGGGTGCTCCAGAGTCTGCCCTCTTAAAACTGCACAGCTCCAGCTGCTGCCCCGGCTCCTTCTGCCACATGCAGCTAACTGTCTCGGAGGTGCCCACACTTGCTGTCTTTCCTTCCTCACCCGTACTTTCTCCCAATCCATAGTAGCGTGGCTTGGGTCCTCACCACTTTCTGGAAACTGCTCTGTCCCAGGACCCCAAAGGCCTCTTTCTTGCTAAGCAGCATGTGTCTCTCCATCTTGAAATGCTCCTTTTCCTTGCTCTTCTCAGCACAGCATCCCTGCGCTGGCTCCTGCCCTCCAGCTGTACAGGATGGGTGCTCTTCAGAATTCTGTTTCTGATGTCCCTTGTTTTTCTTCTCTCCACCCTGCCCAGGTGACCTTGTCTACTTCCATGGCTTATTGACTCTAGACTGTGAGTCTAGTGATGGGGTCCACGGGGACTGCATCTGTCAGGGTGACGTCAGGAAGCAGAGATGTAGTACGCAAGACATATTCTAGGAGTAAGACATTACAAAGTTGTGGGGGAAAGCAGGGAAGGAGAACAGAAGGCCTAAAGGGGGATTGGAAGATCAGAAGAGACACACCAGTGCGCTGGGCTAGGTGAGCCCAACCGGAGTGCGCCTGCAGCAAGTCAGCAGAAGGCTGTTTCCTCTCCATCGAGAGGTGAGCAGGGCTGGAAGCAGGGAAGACTCATTCGGAGAGCCATCCGCTCTCACCTGCATCACTGCCGTGTTTCCTAATGGGACTCCTTATGCTATTCTGGATTCCTTTCAATGTGTCCTTCACAGCACAGCCTAAGCAGCTTTTCTAAAACATGGTCCTGGGGTGCCTGGATGGCTCAGTCGGTAAGCGTCTGACTTCAGCTGAGGTCATGATCTCACAGCTTGTGGGTTCGAGCCTTGTGTCAGGCTCTGTGCTGACAGCTCAGAGCCTGGAGCCTGCTTCGGATTCTGTCTCCCTCTCTCTCTGCCCCTCTCCTGCTTCCACTCTGTCTCTTTCTCTCTGAAAAATAAACATCAAAAAAAAAAAAATTAAAATGCAATCCTAGCTTGTCAATCCCTTTCTTAAAATGTCTCCTGCTCCCCATTACCTTCCAAATCCCATTTAGAGTCTTGGGCAGGCTGCCCTGCCCACCACATAGGCCTCCCCCACATGCTTCCCCACTTCTAGAGCCTGTCCCGCTCCAGGTTGAATCCAACTCTCCAAATCCCCTCCAGATAAAACTTCCTGCACGCTCTTGTGCCCTCACTCTCTTCCAGACGTGAGAACATTCTTTCTTCCCTCACATTCTTTTCCTGCCAACTCTTACCCCACAGGACTTAGCTTACACACCTCCTCCTCCAGGAAGCTCCCGTGATACCCACCCCACAGACATCTGGGCCCTTCCCACGGGCTTCTCCTGGTCCCGTCCTTCCCTCCCTTTGCCCTTCCTCATGCTCAGCTACCCGCGGGCTTGCTTGTCCTTGTGCTCAGCCCACCGTGAACACCGGGAAGAAAGATTCCTTGCCATGACAGCCCATGCCTGGGCACTGAAGGCATTTGACAAATATTTGTTGAGTGAACAAAGATTTATAAAAGCTGTGCAAAAAAACACAAATATGACTTTTTCTGTAATGTTCTTGTAAAAAACAGAACACAAAGCTTTGTGTATATTAAGATTATAATTTGTAAAATAAATAGAAGAAAAATGTATGCACAGTTGAATGAAGGGTGGGGGGAAGGAATACAATACAATGGTTGATAAAAGCTGATGAGACTATGGATGATTTTTCACATTTCAGTTTCAAACTGTTCTGTAAAGAAAAAAAATGCTATTAAATATTTTTCAGAAGCAATAAATTGCTCTCTTACCACCTACTTCTATTTTTATATTCACATTCCTTCCTAACCACATTTGTTCTATACTTCCAAGAATGAAGATTTCTGTCTTGGGCAGAGAAAGCCAAATTTTTCCTTTCAGTAGGAGTTGACTGACCTGTCTTGTCTCTGTCATCTGTTCCCAGATACCATCTGCCAGAAAACATGTTCCCATCCTTCCCTGATTCTTCTAGCTTTGTGTGACAAAAAGTAATTATGAGGGCTTTGAGTTGTATCAGAATGGCATGCTCATGGATATTTATAGAGACGTACATGGCCCAGGTGTGGGGTCCCATATCTGACTCGCAAGAACAAGCTTTCCCCCAGATTCCCCAAAGGGGATATAAGCGCACAAGGCAAAGTAAGGCCAAGGAGCCCTTTGTCCCTGATGGAGGCTTTGCCCCACGCTCTGGCACAGAGCTAAGACAGGTGTCCCTTGGCTCTGCTGGGTGACCTTCTCTTCTCCAGGCGAGCCCAGCCTCAGATCCTAGAGCTGACACCATGTGGGGAAGGGCAATCCTGAGACTTCTGCTCAGCAGAGTAGAAAGGTGCACAGTGGAGAGTATGTTGGCCCTCAAACCCAAAGCAGCAGTGATCTGGGAGGCCCACCTAGCAGCAGGAACACCACCAGCCCAGTGTAAGTAACTATTAAGTCCAGGAGCAGAAGTGGATCATACCCCTAGCACTGTGGACCAGCCCTCGACCCTAAGCATCCTCATTACAGGAGGGACGAGGAAGGAGAAAATCACATAGGAACCTGGTCCAACTTGAGACCAGTACTTAAGTCTCCCCTTCATTCTGAAATCTGGTTTTCTTTAGATGCACCCTTCTCCATCTTTGCTCGTGTCATGAGTCTGTGTTCGTCAGAGCATTCCCTTGGGAACTTTATATGCAACCATTTGGAATAATTCCTCCTCAGGACACCTTTTTATCAATTTCATCATTTCAGGTCATGTCAAAATGTTTGGATTTGATGCATAGGAAGAGGGCGGACCTTGAAAGTTACCAAGCAGTAGATAGACTTGGTGGGTTTAGTGCCTTCGAAGAACTCTCTAACATCAGTGTAAAGGATGGGAAGGTTGTATTAGTTCAGTAAGAGATAATAAAGGCCGGAACTGGGGCAGCTTAAGGAGGTGGGTCAGAGGGAGGAGGGGAAGATCTGAGAGCCCTTCCAGGGAAGAGCTGACGGGATTAGAGGTTGAGTGAAGGTTATATCCAAGGTTATGTAGTAACTACTGTACTCCAGACGTGTAACACTGATGAAGAAGCAGGTCTTTTGAGGAGAGGATGAGTTTGAGATGCCTGAGAGATATCCAGGCAGACATTTTCAATATATACTTGAAGATACGGTCCTGGAGCTTGCGATAGAGATGGGCATATGGATGTGGTATAGACAATAGTTTTAGATGTAGATACAAGTACAGATACAGATATAAGGTTGATACATATGAGAGACACAGAGATTGAGGTAGACCTAGATATATCTTAACATATGGCAATAAGAGTCCAAACCAGGAATTTTTCAAGAAAGAAATAATGGTAACTGGTGACCATTGGAGCATATGTGATAAAAGCATGTAAGCAGTGAAAAATTATCATAACATTTGAGTCCTGGTGTCTAGAAGAACAGCGGTCCCAAGAGCAGAAACAAAAAGGACGAGGTTGTAGAAGGGACGGATGCCTGGCCTCAGAGTTGCTGAGTCTGAGATAATGGTTGGAAATGTTAACCAGGCAGATTTAGGACTAGAGCTCGGGTGGGGTCAGTGTGGAGGTGCAGAATTTGAAATCGTAAAATCATAAGATACTAGTGCAAGAAGGAATTTTAGACTCCATCTAATCTGATGCCTTCCTTTTATAGATGAAGAAACTGAGGTAAATTAAAGGCTCCACTCAACTGCACACAGCTTTTGCTAGGAGAATCAGAAGTAGAACCTTAGTCTTCATTCCCAGTCCAGAACTTTTGAGAATGTGAGGATGGGTAAGACAGCTTTCTGAGGGAGAACTGTAAAGGGCTATTGCAGCGGTAAGTCACGGCGACTCAGAGAGGTCCGAAATGGTTATGTTAGAACGCATGCATGGTTGGAAATGACAGAGTTTCATTGTCCCAACTCTTAGTGAGTGAGGACAGGAATGAGCTTCAAGGATAGCTAGATCAAGGGACCAAATACCATCGGGACTGTTTCTCTCATGCCTCTCTCTTCTCTGTGTATAAGCTTGATTCTCTCTGACTGGCTTTCACTCACAATGGGGGGCATGGCCACTGGCATACTCCAGACTCTTCTCCTTATTCCCTTTGGCCAGAGAAGGAAGAGGGTTTTCCCGGGGAGGGGCTCTCAGTGTCCAGCTTACAACACATGCCAATATCTGACCAAAACGCTATAATCCACAAACTGTCGCTTGATTACGAGTAGGAAATGGTTTCATACTGGAAGAGAGGAAGTGGGGAGGAATGCTGGGAAGAAGGAATCAGCAGCCCTGCTAATGTGCTCAGCAAAAGTTTCAGACACAGACCAGAAAGCCTGAGCATCAAGGGATAAGCCACATGAGAGGGAAGGCTCAGGGCACAAATCAGGTAATTTGTAGGCTGAGGGTCTGGGAACCGAAGGAGGTACCTGTCTTCAAGGAATGAGGTACAAGGGAGAGGAAATAGGAAAAGATTAGGTGAGCAGAGCAGGATAGAGAAGTAGAGAAAACAGACAATTGTGTGTCAGGCACCACTTGGCACCACTTGGAATTGAGGTCACACTAAACCCTGGAGATATTTCTAGAGAAGAGCCGAAAAAGGCTCTCTTTCCTCAAGGATAGAAGGACACACAGAGGGACGTTTCCCTCTTGATAGAGGGGCAGCCAGGAAGGCTGGATGTGACAAGGAGAGGACCCAGAGACAAGTCCCCTAGATTATGTTCTCCAAGTAATAAGGATTAATGATTTTGATCCATAAAAACATGGAGCACTCTTTGATAGGGTTACCAGGCCAGTAGATTAGAAGCATGAGGAAAACATAAAGAAAAATGAAAAATAAGCCAGAATCACAATTCTCAGAGGTAACGCTATTGAATTTCATACATTACTTTTTTAAATTCCATACATTGCTATACGCTTTTCTTTTTTATAAAAATTAAATCTTACTGCACATACTCTATTATAACTTTTCACTTAACAACATGATGCAAACATCATTTCATATCAATATATATATATTTCTACAATATTTTAATTGGCCTCACATTATTCTAAAGTACACATATATCATCATTTATTTAACTAATTCCCTACTGGGGCCACTTAGGCAATATCCAGTTTCTTTCTTTTTTTTTTTTTAAGTTTTGTTTATTGATGTCACCTCTATACCCTACATGGGGCTCGAACTCATAGCCCTGAGATCAAGAGTCATTTTCTCTTCTGACTGAGCCAGCCAGGCACCCCGGCAACATACAATTTCTTATAATTTTCTATAGCTAAACCTTTATGTACATGACCTTTAACTTAGAACTTGGAAAAAGTTCCTGGAAATATAATTTCTTCAAAAAGTGTATGCATACTATAAAAATCAAAATTGCCCTTTAGAAAGATTGTACCACTTTCTCTCAATCTCACTGATGGGGAACACTATTTTTCATCTTTTGCTAGTAGTATTCCTTTCTAGCAATTACTGGTAAGAATAACACATTTTTCTAGTACTGAGAATATATTATATTCCATTTTCAATTCAGATATTTGGAATATATCCTATTCAAATATTTAGAAGCTAGTTGACAGATAAAGGAAAAAGACAATGTTTTGTAGGTTTTTATTGGGTTGTTTTTCTTCTGATCAGTAGATTCTAAGAGTTCTTTATATATTCTTGACATAAAAGTACTTCATCAAATATATGTCTTACAAATATTTTTCCCAGTCTCTGGCTTATCTTCTTATTTTCTTAATGGAATTCTTTTAAATAGCAGAACTGTTTCATTTAATAAAGTTTAATCTCTCAATTTGATGAACCATTAATAGAAATGGTTCAATTTTTTTGTCCATACATAGAAATATTTACCCAGCCCATAAAGATTCCTTCTTATGATTTCTCCTGAAGTGTTTATAGTTCTAGCTTTTACATGTAGCTACCTGATCCATTTTGAGAAATGTTTAATGTGATGTGAGGTAAGGGCTGGGGTTCTTGTTTTCCATATAACTCTCTATTTGATCTAGCATCATTTGTTGAAAGCACAATCCTTTTCTTCAATGAATTACCTTGTCACATTTGTTACCAATCAATTGGTCGTATATGTTTGGGTCCACTGCTGAACTCCTTATTGTGTTCCTTGGATCTATGTGTCTACCCTTGTACTTCTATGGCCCTAGCTTCCTTACTGTTACTTCACAGTAAAATTACTTGATATCACTGTTAATGTTTTCACTTCTTGAATTAATAGCTTTCAAATTTTTTATTTTTAAGTGTATTTATTTAACAATGAAAACATTTAGGACTACAAATTTGCCTCTGAATACCTTTGCTCTATGGAATGAACTTGCACTAACGGGCATGAAAATGTATTTTCAGGGGTGCCTGGGGGGCTCAGTTGGTTAAGTGTCAACCTAACTTCAGCTCACATCATCATCTCACTGTTTGTGAGATCAAGCTCTGTGTTGGACTCTGTGTTGATGGCGTGAAGCCTGCTTAGGAGTCTCTCTCTCTCTGCCCTTCCCTTGCTCATGCTCTCTGTCTCTCTCTCAAATTAACTAAATAAACATTAAATACAATATAATCTATTTTAAAGCTAAAATAATTAAAACTTGTGTTAATGGCACATACACACAAAAAAAGATATTCAGTATAAGAAAGAATTTAGAAAGTGACTGATTAAAGAAAAGTAGTAAAAGAACAATACAGTTGGTATAAAAGCCCCAGCCCCACCTCTCAGGCATTCCTAAGAGACACCGCCTCCCCACCACGGGCGGTATTGAGTATGTTCCATGAATCTGCTCAGCTGCTGGTCTCTGCTGGGCTTGGTTGCTCCAAAAGACACTGCTGGGGCTCCAGGGTGGCTCAGTCGGTTGAGCATCCTACTTCGGCTCAGGTCATGATCTCACAGTTCATGGGTTCAAGCCCCGTATCGGGCTCTGTGCTGACAGCTCAGAGCTTGGAGCCTGCTTTGGATTCTGTGTGTCCCTCTTTCTCTGGCCCTCCCCATTCTCATGATCTGTCTCTGTCTCTCAAAAAAAAAAAAAAAGTTAAAAAAAAAACTACGAAAAGACACTGCTGTCCGCCTCCACTGCCTTGCGCTGCTCCCCGCCCCCAGCCACACTGCTTAAGCCACCACCCCCACCACCACCATTGGTAGCGCCTGAGGGTTCTCCTCTCTTCTTTTCAGTCTTCCCTTCACCCAAGGACTTTTCCCCTAGGATTAACCCTGGCATCTCATGTGCTCAATCCTAACTATGCTGAGATAATTCAAAATATCTTCCAGGGTGAGAAGAATTCTCCTTTCCCAGATGGTGCACTGGGTAGGTGGGTGGGTAAGGTCCCAATCATGTTTCTTGGTGTCCTGAAACACTAGACAGTTTTGTGAAAATGGCTTACTTATTGGCCAGCTTAAGACTTTCACAATGTTGCTGTTCTTTTAAAGATACACAGCGTTATAAAAGTAATACATACTCAAGGTAGAACATCTTGAACATACAGAAAGGTAGAAAAAGACAAAAATCATCTGTAATTCACCACTTATGTGAACACTAGTATCTTTCTATGCATATTTTTAACCTAATTAAGAATCAAACTATGTCTACAGTTGTATATCCTGCTGTGATAAGTTAATATTATTTGAGGATTGTTGCCGTGTTTAATTTTTTTGGAAACCCTATTTTAATGCCTGTGTACTTTTCCACAGATATATCATAATATAACCATCAACTATTGTTGATTTCCTAGACTATTCCCATTTTGCTCTTATAAATAATATGTGCTATACATCCTTAAACACATCTGCATTATTTATTATTTTTTTATAACAAATTCTTAGAAGTAGAATTACTGGTTAAAAGAGTATAAATCTTTATAAGGCTCTTAATACATAGAGGAAAATTTCTTTCTAGAAAATTTTTATCAGTTCATACTCCCACCAGCTGTGAATAACAGTTTTATATCACACTCTTGCGAGCACTATTTTTTTTCAATCTTTGTTAATTTGATAGGCTAAAGAGAGACATCTTGTTGCTTTAATTTGCATATTTTTATTACCAGCCATGTTAAAAATTTTCATATGTGTTTATTAACCTTTCATAATTTTGTTTCAAAGCTCTTTACATTTTAAGACCATTATCTTTCTGCCATATTTGCTGGAGATATTTGAAGTATTACTGAATGTTCTAAGTTGTTAATGGTCATTTAAAAATGTTTTAATTTAAAAACTGGTCATTTAAAAAGTACAAATTCTTTTTAGCCAGGATGCAAATTTTACATTACTGTTTAAACTGTTTAGATGTATAGTGGTTGGTTAACAATGTCTCAAGAAATTTTGCTTTTACAAATCTCTTTCTACAATACTAATAGGTTTTGCTTTGTGCCTTTTGATGCTATCGTGTTGGAGCATTAAGCATCCATAGGGTTCTATAAGGAAACAGATGGCCCAGTGTATGTGGGTAATTCGAGGAGGGTTTAATAAAGAGACTAAATGCAAAGATGTGGTTCTGGTGCAGTGAAATCACAGTGGTAGGACAGTACCCTAGGGCTAGGAGAGCAGAGAACCCTCAGCTTCCTTAGGATGGAAGAAGCAAGGCTGAGATCAGATATGGGAACCTGAAAATAAGACAGGGCTCTCCTTTGAGAACTATGACCTCAGGGAACAGAGCCAAGCTATGACACTGGCAGAAAGGCTGCTGGGAACTTAGCACACCGCCCCACCATTGCACCTCCCCTCTATCTCCTGCTGGTGTTCTCCATTGGCCAAACCCAAGTGGAAGCAGAGAGCAAGGGGGCAGTCAATATGGCCCCTGCAGGTTCCCTCCTGGGCCCCGCAGCACCAAAAACATGAGCAGATCTGGAAGGGAATATGAAAGGTGTCCAGTGAAAAGCTTACTGTTAAAAAGTCCATATGACTTTTAACTCTTATCCATAGAAACTGACTTTTCATGATACTTCTTGTCTTAAGTCTGCTTTTTCTGATATCTTGTTTACATGTATTACTAATTTAATTTAGCTTGTGCATTTTCTAATGGTCTAAGATTCATTTGATTTGATTTATTACCTATATAATATAATTTGCACTTAGATTTGAAATTTTCAACTGTGCTAAGAGAAAGGGAAAAGTATACAGACCCTGGGCAGAGGCTGCTGGTTGTCCTCTGATATCCATTTCCCTCTCCTCAGTAGTAATAAAATTCTCAGTTATCATTGGGGCACATGGCTATTCGGAATAAAGACTACATTTCCCAGGCTTTCTTGTACCTAGAGTGACCATGGGACTAAGACCTGGTGAGTAAGATGTGCGGAAAATTGATGTAGGCAACCCTGGTTGTTTCCCTGAAGGAGAAGCCTTTCCTTCCTTCCTCTGCCCTGCTGGTTGGAGCATAGATATGGTGGAGAAGCACCAGGACAGGAGGGATGTTGGAGCATATGGTCCCCGAACCACCTGGATTGCTTATCTCCAGAAACTGGATGAGAAGGACACAAACTTCTCATCTAAGTGACTGTTGTTTTATGTATTACACTAAGCCAAACCTAACTCCTAACTTCTACAGACACAGAGGAGCAGAATTTCAGCCAGCCATATAAAGGGGAAAAGAGAATGGAGATTGACATTTACTGAGCACCCACTGTGTGCTTTCACCTATGTTACCACACTTAATCCTCCCAACAATCCTGCTATTATCACCATTTTCACTCCTGAGGAGACTGAAGTTCAGTTTGCTTAAGAAACTTGCCCACAGTCACACTGTTAATACCCTGACTAGGTACGAGTTCCAACCAAGGTGTGTCTATCTGACTCCAAAGCCCTAGTTCCTTTCATGTCAATATCCTGCAGACAGGTGAACAAAAAAGGGATTCCCAACTGGGCCAAGAGCAAGCTCACGTATAGGCTTTAATTGCCTCATGTCCTCTTGTGTGCTTTTGGGAACCAAATAGATAAACCATAACACCTTGTCATCATAGCAACTGTTGTTTACAACTGGAATTCATTCTTCAGCTCTGAGGAATGGCCAGGAGCCCTCGGCCCCGGGGATTTATGAGTAATAGGAAATGCAAGAACTCCAGCCTTCTGCTGTCAAAGAGAGAGGCTCTGGAAGTCTAAGGTACACACTGCACAAAGTCAAGCATTGGTGACTCACATGCCATTGCCATCATCATCTTGAAAACTCTCTTGGTTCAGAGAAAATAACTTTCCCCAGTGTGATTCCCATTTCTCTTACTTATGTACCTACCGATGGTGGGCAACAGAAGAAAAGGATGATAGAAGCTTTGGGTCACTTTTATACTTCTCAAGGATAGTAAGAAAATAAAGTGGGTTAGGGAATGTGTCCACTCCTTAGGTATTATTTAGTTGTTACCACAACTTAACAAAGACTCCCCATGTGTACTTTCCTGGGCTCTCTTTCAGAGAGCTGCTTCAGACCAGAACTTCGTGGGGTGCACTGCAAAGTTAGCTCATCTCTAAATTAGTCAAGTTGTTCCTGCTGTAATGTAGGCTGAGCTCCCCTAGCCATGCTGAGATGTGTAGCCTAAGCTTCCAGGCCTTGGGGTAACAAAACTTGTGTGGGTTTTATATACAAAAGAAGGGAATGACCCTTTCTCCATCTCTTTACCTTTTGACCCCACACACTCTGGATGCTGGAGCTCTCTTCAAGTTTGTCTTTCAACTAATTTGTGGGGGGAGCCTGGGTGGCTCAGTAGAATAAGCATCCGACTTCGGCTCAGGTCATGATCTCACGGGCTGCGTGCTGACAGCTCAGAGACTGGAGCCTGCTTCAGATTCTGTCTCCCTCCCTCTCTGTACCCCCTCTCTCAAAAATGAATAAAAAATTTTTTAAATTAACTTATGGACTTCTCTTCTAAGCTGTAGATTGAGGTTCATTTTTTGCATATGAATGTCCAGTTGTTACAAGACTATTTTTGAAAAAGACTGTCTTTTCTTCATTAAAGTGCTTTTGCACCTTTGTAAAAAATCAACTTACCAACCTCACACCATATAAAAATTAACACAAAATGGACAAAAGATCTAAATTAAAATATGCAGGAACTAAAACTGTAGACTTTATAGAAGAAGATGGGTAGGAATGTCCATTATCTGAGTTTTGTAGATATATCGACAACAAAAACGTGAACAATGGAACAAAAAATAGACAAATTGGACTGCAACAAAAATTTAAAACCTTTATACATCGAAGGCCACTATCAAAAGTGGAAAGACAATCCACAGAATGGGAGAAAATATTTGCAAATCATCCAGAATACATATAAATATATAAAAATGCTTACAACTTAAAAACAAAAAGACAAAACCTTAATTAAAAAGCAAAAGACATGAATACACATTTCTCCAAAGAAGATACACAAATTGCCAATAAGCACAAGAAAAGATGCTCAACATCACCAGTCAGTAGGGAAAACCATTCAAAGCCTCAATGGGATACCACTTCACACTCACTAGAATGGTCATAATGAAACAAAACAAGGAAAATAGCAAGTGTTGGTGAGGATATCAAGAAGGTAAAATCGTCACCTGTTGCTGATGGGAAAGTGAAATGGTGCAGCAGCTGGGCACTTCCTTGATAAGTTAAACATAGAATTATCATATGACCCAGTGATTCCATTTCCATTTTCAAAAAAATTGAAAACAGGTGTTCAGACAGAAACTTTCACACACAGAGTCATAGCCACATTCCTCACAATAACTGAAAGGTAGAAACAACCCAACTATCCATCAGCTGACGAAAAGATAAACAGAATGTGGTATATCTATACAATGCTCTATCATTTAGGCATAGAAAGGAGTGGAGTATCGATACATGCTATAACATGGATAAATCTAGAAAACATGCTAAGTAAATAAAGCCAGACACAAAAAGCCATTTATTGCCTGGCACCTTTTATATAAAATATCAGGATAGACAAATCTTTTGAGATAGAAATCAGATGAGTGCTTGCCAGGGGCTTCTAATAGAGAGGAATGGTGTGTCATTGCTTCAAAAGCAACGGTGCTTCCTTTTGGGGTGAGCTTTATTTTCTTTTGTTTGTTTGTATTTAGATTCCACATGTAAGTGAAATCATATGGTATTTGTCTTTTACTCCTTGACTCATTTTACTTAACATAATAAACTCAAGAAAAGATTTTTTTTCTTGCTGGGTAATATTCAATTGTGTGTGTGTGTGTGTGTGTGTATACCTTATCTTCCATTCATCCATCGATGGACACTTGGGTTGCCTCCTATTGTAAATAATATTGCAGTGCACACAGGGGTGCATATATCTTTTTGAATTAGTGTTTTTGTTTTCTTCAGATAAATGTCCCTCAGTGGAATAGCTGGACCCTAGGGTAGTTCCACTGTTAATTTTTTGAGGAACCTCCGTATTGTTTCCCACAGAGGCTGCCCCAGTTTCCATTCCCACCAACAGTGCATGAGGGTTTCCTCTCTCCACATCCTGTCTAATACTTGTTTTTTGTCTTTTTGATAATAGTCATTCTAACAGTGGTGATGTGATATCTCGCTGTGGTTCTGATTTACATTTCCCTGATCACTAGTGACAATGAGCATCTTTTCATGTCCTTGTTGGTCGCCTGTATGTCTTCTTTTGAAAAATGTCTGTTTAGATCCCC
Source organism: Suricata suricatta (assembly GCF_006229205.1). NCBI lineage: Eukaryota > Metazoa > Chordata > Mammalia > Carnivora > Herpestidae > Suricata > Suricata suricatta. The sequence goes on from NC_043703.1 coordinate 115,172,623, forward strand.
TGCCCATCTTAAAAAATCAGATTGGTTTTTTGTTTTTGTTTTTTGGGGTTTTTTTTGCTATTGAGTTTGAGCAGCTCTGCCTCTCTTACTGGTCAGATGTGGCCCTTTTATCCTTTGCTTTGGAGGAGATGTTCCACTAGTCTTTCAGGTCTTTTTCAGAGGGAACTGACACACCTGTAGCTGTGGACTTGGTTTGTGTGTGGAAAGAGGTGAGTTCAGGATCTTCTATGCCACCATCTTGAACTACTACATATATTCTAAACACTGAATCTGTAATTTGAAACCTTCCCACAAAGAAAGGTCTAGACCAGAAGTTTTTATCAAACACTTAAGGAAGAAATAATGCGTGTGTTATATAAACTGTTCCAAAGAATGAAAGAAGAGTAAGCACTTCCCAACTTATTTTATGAAGATAGATGCAAAAAAATAAACAACTTGTGAGCAAAGTGAATCCAGTGATGTGTTTAAAAAACCAGGTTGGGTTTATTCCAAGAATGCATGGTGAAAAGTCAGTTTAACATTCAAAAACCTAAGCAATATAATTCACTATATTAATTAAAATCAAAAAGAAAAATCAAATAATTATCTCAGTAGATGTAGAAAAAACTTGTCAATTTTCTCTTGATAGATAGATAGATGAAATAAATAAATAAAAGCTGTTAGCAACTAGGAGTAAAAGGGAACTTGCTTAACCTGATAAATTCTGTCTACAAAAACCTTTTAGCAAACATTGTACTTAAGGTGAAATACTGAAACCTTTCTCCCTGAGCTCAGGAATAAGACAAAGGTATCTATTATTACTTCTATTCAATGTTTATTAAAGATTTTAGTCAATGTGTTAAGGCAAGAAAATAAAAATTAATAAAAATATACAAAACTGATAAGAAATAAAAATGTCATTGTTCACAGATGGCATAATTGTGCTCATAGGAAATCCAGAATAACTTGCAGGTAAATTATTATAATTAATAATGATTTAACAAAATCACTGGGAATAAAATTAATATAGAAAAATCTGTTGTACCTCTATATATGAGCAGCATACAAGTAAAAAAGAGAAATGATTATATGATCCTACTTATGATCTATCAAAAAAATCAAATACCTCCAACTTAATCTAATAAGAGCCTTACATGAAAAATACAAATATCACTGGGAGATTTTTGAAATATTTAAATAAATGGAAGTATATATCATATCAAGAATTAGAAAGCTCAGTATTATAAAGATATCTGCTGTCTCCAAACTATGTTCCCCCAGAGAGACCCGCACATGCACAGTCATTGATGTAGACAAAGGTGATGGCTCAGGGCAGTGGGGAACAGCTAACCTTTTCAGTAAATGATGCTGGGCAAGTTGGAAATCCACAAGAAAGTAAAAAGAACCTTGACCTTTACCTAGATCACAGGCAAAAAGTAAATTCCAGGTGGATTGTGGATCTAAATGTAAAAAGTAAAACTATAAAACTTTTAAAGCAGTGGTCGGCAAAATTTTGTGTAAAGGGGCAGGTAGTAAATATTTAATGCTTTGTGGGCTGTATGGTCTCTGTTGCAACTACTCACCACGGCTGTGAAGCACAAAAGCAAACATAAACAGAATATTAATAAACAAGCATGGCTGTGTCCCAGTAAAGTTTTATTTTACAAAAATAGGTAGGAGGCTTTAATTTGCCAATGCCATTTTGTGCATTCTCAAAAGGGCCAATATTGCCCCCAGGGAGTGAAAATTCACTCTTGGGGAGGGGTGAATACATCTTATTATTCTTATATGTAAAACACAGGTAGACACACGTTACACAAACAGTGTATAAAATTTTACAGTGCGGGTGGTAGTGATTAGGAAGAAATATTAAAGGACTCTCCTTTGGGGCTATGATTTTTAGCTATCTATTGCTGCAAAACAATATTACTACAGACTGAGTGGCATAAAGTAACACATCTATTACATCACAGTTTCTGTGGTCCAGGAGTCTGGGCACAACTTAGCTGGGTCCCCAAGAAGACTACCACCAAGACATCAGCTAGGGCTGGGTCATCTGAAAATTTGCCTGAGGAAGGATCCACTTCCTGGCTCACATGGTTATTGGTGACTTGCAGGCTTTGGGGCTGAGGACTAGTTTCTTCCTGGCTGCATCCGGAAGTTACCCTCAGTTCCCTGCTATGTGACTGTCTTCATTGGGAAGCTCATAACATGAAATCTTGCCTCTTCAAAATCAGCAAAGGAGAGTGTCCGCCAGCTATATAACCTTAGGTAAGACAATGGCAGAAGGGACGGCTTGTCCCCTCTGATGAGTTCTATTAGCAAGAAGCAAGTCGCAGGTCCCTCGTGCACTGAAGGGAAGGGGATTACACAAGGACATAAATATCAGGAGCAGGGAATGATGGGAACCATCTGTCCATCACAGGTGATAATGCAAAAAGTTGAGTAACCTTGTTCCAGATGATAGCACAGGAGAATGTCTTCATAATCTTGAGGTACGCAGCCTTCCTAAGCAATACACAGAAAGCACTAAGCACAATGAGACAAAATGGTAAAGTAGACTACACTAAGACAAATAGCTTCTATTCATCAAGAAACACCACTAGGAGAAAGAAAAGGCAAGCAACAAAGTAGGAGGAGACATTTATTTATTATTTTTAATATTTATTTATTTTTGAGAGAGCGAGTGGGGCAGGGAGGGGTAGAGAGAGAGAGAATGGGACAGGATCTGAGTCAGGCTCCGGGCTGACAGCAGTGAGCCGGATGCTGAGTTGAAACTCATGAACCTGTGAAATCATGATCCAAGTCAAAGTCAGTCACTCAACCGACTGAGCCACCCAGGTGCCCCAAGGAGGAGACATTTAAAATACATATATCTGGGGTGCCTGGGTGGCTCAGTCAGTTAAACTTCTGACTCTTGGTTTCTGTTCAGGTCATGAAGTCTTGGGATTCATGTGTTTGAGCCCTGAGTTGGGCTCTACACTGATGGCACAGAGCCTGCTTGGATTTCTCTCTTTCTCTCTGTCTGTCTGCCCTTCTCCTACTTGCTCTCTCTCTCTCAAAATAAACTTTAAAAAATTAAATGCACATATCTGACAAAGATGGAAAACCATGTATCCAGAACTCTTGTAAATAATGAGACACTGATAAACCACTAAAGAAATGGGCAAAAGACTTGAATAGGTATGTCACAAGGGAGAATATCTAAATGCTAATAAACAGCTGGAAAAGTGTGCTCCATCATTAAACATCAGGGAAATGCAAATTAGAAACACACCCAAATGGTGAAAATTATAAAGACAAAAATACCTGCAGGAATATAGAACAACTAGAAGTCTCAATCACTGCTGCAGGTAGTGTAAATAGGTAAAGTCAATCTTGGCAGTGGTCTTTGGCAGTAGATCTTTGGTTGTATTTACTGAAAATGAACACCCTGTGGTCCAGCACCTCCGCTGCTAGGTGTGTACTCAGCAGAAGTAACATGGACCCAAATCCTCTTAGCAGCACTGTTTATTAACAGTCAAAGCTTGAAACAACCCAAATGCCCATCAACAACTGAATCGATAAATGGTGATATATCTACCTAATGTAAATCTAGATAGCGAAGAGAGGAAAAGACACCGCTTCGTGCAACATCAATGACTCTCAAAATAATGCTGGGCAAGAGAACAGAAGGTGTGATTCATTCATATAAATTTCAAAAACAGAAAAAACTAATCTGTGGTGATAGAAGTCAGAATAGTGATTTCCCCCGAGGGCAGAGGGGCCAGTGACTGGTAGGGATTTCTGGGGAAGAGGTAATATTCCATTTCGCCATCTGGATGCTGGTTATAGGGATTTGCGCACTGAGCTGCACACTTACAATTTGTGCGCTTTGCTGTGTACATGTTATGCTTCTGTAAAAAATTCACTTTAAAATGATATTCATTGAATTACTAAAACCCAAATACAAAATCTAAATCACTAGTAGACAGAGAAGTACAGATTAAAGTAATAATGAAATGTCGCTTCATTCAACAACATCTATTCCTAGAGGACATGTGGAGGAAAAGGAACTCTAATATATTGTTGATGGCGATATGAAATGTTATAGCTGTTTCGAAAAACAACCTGCAAACACCTGTAAAATAAAACTCTCTCTATATACACACACCTACATATGTATGCGTGTGTGCGTGGATATATATATATACACATATATATAGTCATAGAACTAAGATGTATGAGGACATATATTCGAGGACATTTATTGCTGCATTGTTTTGTGGCAAAAAAAAAACTGGACGTAAAATTAATGCCTATAAATAGTGGAATGGCTGAGAAAATATGGCTTGGCCATACCATGGAATATTATGCAGCTGTTTTACAAAAATAGGAAATATAACTTTTTGCCCGAGAGGGATTTAGAAGAGGTTTTATGAAGCAAGATGGGGGGAAGGGTAAATAATATCTTGTCTTTATATTTTGCTAAAAAATGACAGAGAAGCAAAAATTCTTATGTATATGAGTGTGTGCGCACGCATATAAAATGTTCACATTAGCATAGAGAAAAAAATAGAAGATTCCATACTGGTTCACTAACATGGTTGGAATGCTGTTTTATAGAGGGATGGGAGATGGGGAGCGGGGGAGATTCCGAAAAGAAAAAGGAGGAACCAAAGCAACACATTCATGCCTTTAAGTGAAATTACCTGTGTTCGTGCATAATGAAACTAAGTAACTTTAAAAGACAAAGAAAGACCAAGGGGCACCTGGGTGGCTCAGTCTAAGTGTCCAACTTCAGCTCAGAGCATGGTCTCAAGGTTCATGAGCTTGAGCCCTGCATGGGGCTCTGTGCTGACAGCTCAGTGCCTGCTTTGGATTCTGTATCTCCCTCTCTCTCTGCCTTTCCCCCACTTGTGCTCTGTCTCCCTCTCTCTTTCAAAAATAAACATTAAAAATTTTTTTAAAAGACAAAGACCAAATAATTACTTTTTAGTCATTTTACAAAAGAGGAAATAAATTAGTTCTTTTGCATCTTCCATCTTTCAAGTCATTTCAGACGTGAAAATTTTAATCCATGGCTATGAACCCCATTATTTGCTTCTAAAATATAACTGAGCTGTTTTTCTTCCTTTTGTAATTTTATTTAATATTAGCAATATTTTTACTTGAAATCTTTGTCTTGAAAATGCTCAGTGCAATGATTATGGCTTGCCCTACCTTTCTTGCATTATTATTTTTATAACACACAGCACCGACTGACAGCACACCATCTGTTCATTGGCCTCCTGTCCTCCACATGGGAATGCACGTGTGCCAAGGGAGGCCCTGACTCCAGCGTTTGCCACTGTGTCACCAGTGCCTGGAGGGGTGTCTGGCAGACAGTAGGTGCCCAATTAATGCTTCATTGGATTTCTGAATGAATAGCCTTTCTATTCTGACTTCCCACTACTTGAGTCCGCTTTAGTTCCCCATGAATTCATTTAACACATGTTTAAAGCACACGTGTGATGCTTAAATAGGAACAAATAATGGAAGACAACATGACCCATTCCTCCCACTGGAATTAGCGGGAGGAAAGGCCAGAAAGTCAGTGACTATATACGCTATGACAGGTAAGCATGATATACTAATGGAGTGATGAGAACGGGCACTTCATTCCTAATTCAGCCCATTTGGGGGTGCAAGTGTAAGGAAGCTTCCAGAGAGCAGTAATCCCATGAGGGAAGGCACGAAAGCTCTAGGGCAGTAAGCAAGGCCATATGGCAGGAGCCAAAGTGTCCAAGGGAATCCCAGAGGAAGCCTGGCTGAGAGGGGCAAGATGGGGCAGGCAAAGGCTGGTTGGTATGAAGCTCAATGTCAAGTCCTCCTGAATGACTGTCCACTGAGGGACCCAAATAGAATCACAGTATAAATCTCGTCCTGTCGCCTTGTACAGAGTTGGGCTTGTGGGAATGAATTGAGGCAACTTGGTACTAAATTCTCAACACCCTTTTCTGGCAGAATTTGCTAGGTTAATATTCTCCTTAGGATCATCTCTGGGCTTCTGCTAGTAGATGTCTGCAACCGTGACTCTGCTTAGGGAAGGTGAGATTCGAGACTTTAAGATGCTGCTACAGGACCCAGTTCTCCAATATGGTTTGCAGAGCAAGAGGCAGCGTAAGAGTTTCCTGGGAGCCCATTGGTTCACCAGATTCCCAGATCAGGATTATTTTCTCCTCCCCAAGTCAGTGATGAGCTAAGGCTTCCTCCTCTCCATGCAGCAGTTCTATCTATGCACCTGACGTGAATTCCCCTGGCAATTAGTTGTAATGTTTTTTGCTCAGTGCACTAATTCCCCTTTCCCAGCACCCCTAGGGTTAGTCATGATAACATCAACAGTTACTATGAATTGGGTTGTTACCATAGCCCATTTAATCTTCACAAGATCCTATGAGGTAGTCACTATTATTATCCCCATTTCCCAGATGGAGAAACAGACTTGGAAGGAGCCACAAAGCCATGCAGCCACAAGTTAACACAGGGGCACACCCTGACATCCCAGCCTTTACCAACTTAGGGAGCCATGCTTCCCCTTAATCCCTGATGTACACAGTCTGAGCTCCTGTCCCTTCCTAGCTCTGTCTGGATTTCCTGGGGGAATATTGGTGTGTTTGCCAAATACCTTCCAGGTTCTTCCCACCTCAGGGCATCATCTGGCTCTGAAACACTCTGCTTGCTCTTCTGTGTGTTGCCTGTGTAGGCTCAAGATCAGTTTCTCCAGACGTGTTCCTGCTCTCCTTGAATCAACTTTTCCCCAAGTGTGGGAATAGCACTCTCCTGCCATTCCTTTGCTGGCTGGAACTTAACACAAGCTGGCCAAAGGGTGGGCTATGCAGACGGGATTACTGCACAAAAGGCTACACTGCATATTAGCAATGGTTGCACTGGGTCCACAGGCCCAGGCGCCGTCATGGGGACTCCCTTCTGGCCTCCTCTTTCCCTTGATTCTTGCCCATCTCACTAGGGTACAGGCTGGCTTCCCTGCCTTCCCCATCTATCTGTCCCTAAGTCTTCTCCAAAAGAAGTGACCTTAAACATAACAGCCCAATCTAAAATCCAACTGAATCATATCCTAAGGCCCACAGACAGGAGCCAGTTTTCTCTTACTTAATTCTAGGGCCCACCTTCCAAGTTCTTATTTCCAGTCCTATGGTTAAACTCTCGCAAACATGGGTAACAATGAGAAATAAGCTTCCTTCAAGAAACCCCTACTTCCAGGCATACCGTCTTGCCCTCTCTCCCTTAAAATATATCCAAACCCAAAGTTACAAATCAAGACATTTCCCAACCTCTAGCTTACTTAGTCTTGAAAAATACCATCTGTGAGGTAGCAACAGTCCCAGCCACGCCAAGACAATTTCTTTTTCCTCTTTCCTCCAGCAACAGTGTTGATCAAACCTGCACAAGGTTTCTGTCACCCTCAGGGTCTCCTCCAGAATCTGTGACCAAACACCTCCCAGGAACAAGCGATATTATACCATGAAAGACTGCCTGATCCAGTGATTGTGAAAGAGGCACTTCTTTAAAGGAAGTACGTTTCTGAGGAGGTACAATCTGTCCACCCCTCCCCACCTCCATCACCATCATTCAAGGAAACATGTTAACATTGTTATGCAGAGAAACTTCACTCTTTGGAAATCCATTCCATCTGCTTTGCTTAATCAGAAGGGCTGTTGCCCAAGAATGAACCCAAGAACCCCCTCTAGCAACAAAGAAAATCACTTGAACCTTTGAAATCACAGTTCTGTTCCAGCTTTGACACTCCTTATCCGGACTATATAAACCCCAGGACCAATTTTTGGTTTTGAGGATCAAACTCATAAGCTCTTGGCTTTCTCTTCTCTCAGCAGCCCAGAGCAGATGGGCTAAGAGTGATAGTAGCTAATACCCCTATGTGCCATGTGCCATGCACCCATGGCACTGAGTGCCCTTTCTCATTTTTAAACAAGGAGAGTGAAACTCAGAAAGGTTAAATGGTTTGCCCAAGGTTCCATAACTAATAACTGGAAGAGCCACCATTTGAACCCAATCAGTCTGGCTCCAGCTCTCTGAACTGTGACTTACAGGTGGAGAATGAGAGCCCCACCTAGGGAGGAAAGCCACCAAAGATACTTCCCCTTCCACAGCAGAACATGGATACCATGGCAGTCTCTTAACACTGAGTGTGGTCCCTTTGGTTCTCTTCTCAACATTGTTATGGCTGGCACCTACGACAGAGACTCACTCCCACAGCTCACGGCCCCTGCAGTCACTATGGTTTCTCATCAACCAGCTCTTTCTGATGGGAGGCTGCAGGGGTCAGTTGGGGGAAGTGGGTGGAGAGGGTGGGGGAAGGAGAGCCTGGAACTCAATCCAACTCAGGGGAAGTCACCAGTGTAAGTCATTCCTCTCTGTTTTTCTTTCTTGGCAGAAAGCTTCTCATGCCCTTTGTGTTCTCCAAGGGTTCTTTTCCCCCTAAGTTTACCAAACATCCCAAGTATTTGTTTTGGATGGAGAGGTGGAGCCTGACAACTCGTTATGGTGTTTCTTCATCAGAGTTTAACAGACACTCCTGTGCATCTGTGGTATTTGGTTGAGTAAGTGCATACGCTACTTTATTTAAATTCTTTTACACAAGGGGTGACTTGAAGTGTATTTCATGTCTTGGATGAATGAAGTCTCAGAGCACCAAACATCACTGCAAATGTAATTCCTGAACCATTGTGGCTAATGTTTGAGAGCTCATAGAGAAATAGAGACAGGCCACCAAAGAGACTGACAAGTGTTGAGTATGTCTCAATGTTGATAAGATGGAAGGCATGTGGGAATTGCAGACTAATAAACATGACCTCTTACCAGCAAAACACTAGAATGGACTAAAAAGCAGATAGTTTCTGCACACTAAATCACTCTGCACAAACATGGGTTCTCGATAAATAGCTTACACGAAATGACCTACTCTATTTCTACTTGGTTATTTGACTAACGTGGACCAGGAACCACTTTGGGCCACCGATTGTGAATCATTTGACAAAGTCTCTCTGGAACTCTTAATAGATAAGATGAAGAAATGTGAGTTAGCTGCTGACAAATTAGATGAATTTGTAACTGGTTGAACAACTGTACCTAAAGGATGTTGATAAAATATTTTAAATCAGCAACTCAGACAAGAGTTATTTATGACAAACTTATCTGATTTGTAAACAATGCCAAACTGGGAGAGGTAACTAATAGTTTGAATGACAAAATTTGGATTCCAAAAACTCTCGATAGACCAGAGCTTGGGTTAAAGCTAGCAATAACAAAGTGAATGGAGGTGGTGTAAAGTTATTCATTTAGATACCAAAACAAAAACAAAAACAAAACAAAAACAGTGATACAAACACAGGAAACGTAGACATAAATTAGCAGTAATTTCTGTAGTAGAAGGGGATGCTTTTGGCGGCAAGAAACAAAAATACCTGACTCCAGATGGCTAAGACAATTTATCATCTCCAATAACAAAGAAGCCAAGGAAAAGTAGCTTCAGGTGTGAACACTTTACTTCTCTGAGACGCTCTAGGCCAGTGGTTCTCAATCGTCGTGAAGGGTGGGGGGCAGATTTGCTCCGAGGGGATGTTTGGCAATGTCTAAAGACATTTTTGGTTATCACAGCTGAGGAGAGGGGGTATGCCACTGGCACCTAGTGAGTAGAGAGCGGTCAGAAATGCTGCCAAGCATCCTACAAAGTATAGCAAACCTCGACAACAAAGAATTATGTCAGTAGTGGTAAGAAACCCTGATTTAGAATAATCCAAATTTACCCGTGGGGATAGGGGTGTCAATGGATTGCCTTCCTCAGAGTCACATGGGGGAAGGGTGGAGAGCTGAACAAAACTGGGGTTTGTTAGGAAGGAAGAAGGGAACCTTGGAGAGTCCACCAAAAGACAATGCACTCATATTAAAAATATCTATTGCTTTTGATGACTATGAGCCAAGGTCTTTGCTAGCTCATAATAGGTCTTTGTATAAATTAGAAAAGGCACCCCCCTCCTCAGACACTTTACTGCCATCTGGCAGAAAAGTATTTTAAGAAATATATAAATCTACAATATGTTGTAAAAAGAGCCCCCTAGAGTTGTGCAGTACATAAATTCACAATAATTTAGAGCATCTCTTCTGTGAGTCTAATATGATCCAGCTATGTGTAATGGCAGTCAAAGAAGTAGCTTAGGACTTTATGGACAGAACTGTATATCCCTACATAAAGGAGGTAAAAAAAAATATTCTGTATTAGTCAGATCACAACTAGAACTGTTAGATTTTTGGTTCCATAGTTCAAGTTGGAAAAGTGACCCAAGGAAGTTGGACCAGAGGAGGAAGAGTCAAGAAGTCATAATATATGAGAAGTGATTTGGGAAAAAAAAAAAAAAAAAGGAAATGGAGATGGAGATGTTGAGTTTGAATAAAAAAACACTAGTAGTGAACTGGAGAGTCCTCTACAATTATCTGAAGGGTGTTAAGGGAAGGGAGATTAGGCTGAAGTTGTGTTTCTCCAAAAGGTAAAACTGAGTCCAATGAGTGGAACCAGAGAATAATGAAATCTCAAGGCTGGAAGTGACCTTGATGGTCAGTTAATCAACCCCACAAGCAATGGCATTCCTTCTACAGTGCTTCCCAGCAGTCATCCATCAGAACACCTTCAGTCAATCCTGAAGGTTTTTTTTCATTACATTGAATTCTGTCTCCTTTGACTTCAATCTATTATCCCTGGTTTCCTCAGCTGCTCTCTGACGACAAATAGTTTGACAGAGTCAGATCTGCTTTATATAAGGAAGGTTTTACAACCAGGGTTTCCACTCAAGGGCTTCCAATAGAAGATGGGCCCACATTTGTAATCAATCAGGGTTCTCAGCTATAAAATGAAAGCATTAAAACTAGATCTCCAAGCTCTTTCCTGGTATCCCAGTGGAGCGTGGCCTTGGGGCTACAAAATTAAGAGTGTGATGTGCAAATACAGAAATAACTATGTGGCTGCCAAGGTTTTCCTCCTGGTTCCTCACTCTCCTTGTACACATTTGCACAATTTGGTGCTTGAATTTACTGTAATTAATTTAATCAGTCCCCAACTGATAAACCTTCAGGTTGTTTCCAGTTTTTCATGATTGCAAACCTTACTGCAATAAATGTCTTTATGTATAACTTTTGGGCACTTACGTAAGTATTTTTATAGGTTCAGTTCCCAGGAATGAAATTGCTGAGTAAAAGGGACAGACACTGCAAAGTTAGTCTTCTTAATGATTTGCTGCAATTTATACTTGTACCCACACAAACACTGGACAATTATATTAAATCCTATCCATCAAACTGATAAACTTGAATTTTAGTTTTAGTTTCTTTGACTATTCATAAGGCTAAGCATCTTTTCTTATACTTACTGTATTCTATGAATTATTTTTCATCATCTTTGCCTATTTTTCTGAGTTATCAACATTATATAGAATTTTTGTGTACTGTGAATATTATTTCCAGTTTTACATTTATCTTTTTAAGTCTTTCACTCGACAGAAGTCATTGATAAAATCAGAGTTGATACAATCAAACATTTGTAACTTTGTAAGGATAAATACAATATATCTTTTATAACCAACTTTAAACAATCTATGTCTTATAACTTTTAGGTTTTAAGTTATGATTATAAAGGTGTTTCACAAGGAAAGATTATGCAGGTACTTTCCAATGCTTGTATGGTAAGATATTTTACATTGAATTACTTAATTAGTCTGAAATTTATTTCTGCATATGTTATTAAAGAGCTAGAGTCACTCTATTTTTTTCAAATGGATATCTACACATTCTGATTCCATTTATTTAAAAAATTCTTCTCATGTTAATACAATTGTAACCTGTTTATGTACTCTACATCTTAGTTATTTTTACATATGTATGTACATTCATCTATTTTCACACTTTCTATTCTCTTCCATTAATCAAGTTTTCTTTCTTTTTTTTTGTATCTCTGGCATATAATTTTATTACTATAACTTTATAGTACTTTTTTATGTAATTGACACACAATGTTATGTTAGTTTCAGGTGCACAATAGAGTGATTTGACAATTCTATACATTATGCAATGCCTACAGTAAGTGCACTTACCATCTCTCTCCATGCAACATTATTACAGTATTATTGACTATATTCCCTATGTTACACTTTTCATCTTCATGATACAGTCCTTTTTTATAGCTCATAAAACAAATTCCTTTTTATTATTCTTATTTTGCAAAATTATAATTGATTTGTTATGTTCAAATGTTAAAATCCCATTGGGCTTTTTATTGGAATTACATTCAATTAACAGAGAAATTTGGGAAGACCTGGCATTTTTATACAATTAAATCTACCCATCCAAGAACTTGTTGTGGCCCTCCATTTATTAATTCAAATATTGCTCTATATTTTAAAACTTTGGAGGGGGGCAACTAGGTGGCTCAGTCAGTTGAGCATCCGACTACAGCTCAGGTCATGATCTCATACCTCATAGTTTGTGGGTGCCAGCCTGTGTCAGGTTCTGTGCTGACAGCTCAGAGCCTGGAGCCTGCTTTGGATTCTGAGTGTCCCTCTTTCTCTGCCCCTCTTTTATTGGTCCTCTTTCTCTCTCTGGCTTTCAAAAATAAATAAACATTTTAAAAATTTTTAATAAAAAATGTTCACATGTATCTTATTTATACATCTTAAATTTGCTACTAGCTATTTTATAGTTAAGCAAACTCTTTGAATGACCTTTTTTTTGCATTTTGTTTGCTAACAGATTGTTGTTGGTATTTAGAGAGCCTATATATGTTTGGTTTTCGGTATAGATTTAATCTGGCTGCCTCACAGAACTTGTTTCTTGTCTAAATACTTGATGGCTGACACTCGGATATTTCAATTACTCCCATCATCCATAATAATGACAAGTCTTCCTTTTCTATTTGATATATGTAATTCTTTATTTGGTTTTCTTATCTCACTGTTTTGGCTAGAACCTTCAACACAATGATTAATAATAGCAGTGACGGTTAGCATCTTTGTCTTGTTCTTGACTATAATGGTGTTGCTAGTGTTTCACCATTAAGGATAATGGTTGCAGTAGTTTTATAGTGGCTAATTTTTATCAAGTCAATAAACTTGCCTAATTTTCCCGGCTTACTAGGAGTTTTGATCAAGGACAGAAGTTAAATTTTATCAAATGACATTCTGGCAGCTTTTGAGATGATCATCATTTTTCTTTAATTTAGTAATTAATGAACTGTCTGATACTGAACTAGGTTTGAATTTCTGGAATAATTTTTAAATTCTTTTCATGTTTATTTATGTTTGAGAGAGAAAGAGAGACAGAATGTGAGCAAGGGGGTGAGGACAGAGAGAGGGCGACACAGAATCTGAAGCAGGCTCTAAACTGTCAGCACAGAAACTTATGTGTGTTTCAGAAATTAGAAATGAAACAATCAGATAAAAAGAAAGTAGGGGAAGAAATTGATGCATAAAAAAGGAAAAGAAGACTTAATACAGAAAGTCAAAACAAGGCTCTATTGATTACTCCATCAGTAGGTAGTGTGTGCCAAGCATGGGCCAGGTACTCTACATGACCCGTGGGGATCCTAAGATGAGCCCAGTGAATATGACCGCTGTTCTTGTGGAGTTTCTTTGAAAAGATTTCTTAGAAGAGACAAACCTCTTTTAAGACTGTCAAGAAAAAAAGAAAAGAGTGAAAAAGAATATAAATGTATAATTTTATAATATGAAAGTGAATATAATATATATATGGAGGAAAAGTTTTAAAAATTCAAAATTAGTCCCTTTCAATCATTTATTTAAAAAAATAATTAAAGCAATGAATTCTATTCTGAGTGTAGCATTGGCTTTACCACATATATTTTGATATATTCTGTTTCCTTTGCTATTAATTTTTTGGTAGAAAATAATTTTTAAAAAGCATTTCTAGTGATTCCATTTTTAGAAAACTTTTTGGTTTTATTTATCATTCCTAGTTTTATTGCACTATGGTCAATTTTGGAAATTTATTGAGAATTTGTTTAGGTATTTATACAGGGTCAAGTTTTGTGAATGACTCACGGGTATTTGAAAAGAAGACATTTTTCTATGTATTGGGAATAAAGTTATATTGTAGTCATTAAATAAAACTTTATAATTGTGTTACCTGAATCCTTTTGAGTGTCTGTCCAATTCTGACAAAAGTGTACTAGAATCTGCCCATATGATTGGCACTTTACTAAGTTTGTGCATTTCCAGCATTTTATATCTTTTTATAACCAGTTTTCAATGCATAAAGTTTCATTAATATTGTATGTATTCATTGGTTATAACTTTTATGAATATAAATTATTCCATTTTTCCAATCTAATTTTTCCTTGAATTCTACTTATTCTCATATCAGTATTGCCATCCTGCCTGTTTTCCTAATCCTCATTCATCCTCCCGTCCCCATCTCTCTCTCACACACATACATCTTTGTTCACATCATTATTTTCTGCATTTTCTATCTGTTTGGTTTATGTGTTTCTCTTATAAACAGCCCAATACTAGATTTGGCTTGTATAGCCAATCTGAGATTTTATTTTTAAAGTTGATTTATTTATTTATTTTGAGAGAGAGAGAGAGAGAGTGCACATGAGTGCAAGCAGCAGAGGGGCAGAGAGAGGGAGAGAGAGAATCCTAGGCGGGCAATGCGCTGTTATCATGGAGCCCAACAGGGGACTCCATCCCATGAACTGTGAGATCATGACCTGAGCCAAAATCAAGAGTCAGATGCTTAACCAACCAAGCCACCCAGGAGACTTTTTTTTAAATAAAGAGTTTAACTTAGTTATGCTTACTGTTGTTACTTTTATGTTTGATCTCAGGCCTTACATTTTATCTTCTGGTTTCTATTTATTAATATTTCCTAGTTTCCCTTTTCTAAGTTTTACTAGATAAGTTTCTGGTTCTTCTTATTCTCCAGTAGTTTCAAAGTCCTGCATCCTATTTCTATCCCACCATTGATTATCTCTAAATTTTAACAAATAAATCTGAATAAAATATGCACATCAATAAATAACCACTATCTCAAAAAACAAAATGAACATTTTTATATGCTTTTTTATGATCTTCTTCCCATCTCTTCTATTCCCTAGATTTTTACAGATATGTTTTTCTTTTTATAATCATTCCATGGTACTTGCATTAAATTGCCAAATCCCCTTACTAACACATTTATTTGGCTTAAACTGTTTCTTATATCCTGAATCTTCCCTTTGCCTGGATTTATTTTTCTCTGATTCATTTTCATTTTGTTTCTCTCCAGGCCTTCCACCCTACCCTTCCAGAAGGGGCATACAGATATTTTAACTTCTGCGTCCACGTAACCCCTTTTTATGTCTCTCACATAAGAACATCAGTTGGGCAGATCACCCTCATTTCCCCTAGAAAAGGTAGGTTTCTGATAACTGCTAGACTCCAGGGGTGAGGGTGCCTGGGGTGGGGACTGAGCCACCACACTGATGGAGGCCTCCTTCCAGGGCAGGGGGGCTGGGACCAGAGCAGCAGGCCAGAGTTCTCGGTTAAGAGGCGCATGGCTATGGGGCTCCCATCCTCACGCTCAAGTGTCGTGCATTCTGCTCCTAGTGGTAACTCCACCGTCTGGAGAGCATCAGCCAACAGCTGGCGTGAGGAGCTCGGGCGAGCCCTGAAGACCATCAGGTTGCCCCTTGCTGATGGCTTCCTGTCCTCTAGAAAAGCTATTGATGTCAACAGGACAGTAGGACAGTGTCAACAGGAAGAGGAAAGGAGTTGCCTCTGTGGGTGCTGAGGGCCTTAGGGGATTTCACCATCCTTCAGATTCCTTTCAATTCTCCATATTTGTGGTACTGCTCAGAGGTAGCTGGGGCCCTGCCACGCCCTTTCCATTCTTCAGTTCACACTGAAACTTGCTAAGGAACACATACAACATGAACTTGCCACTCTCACAGGGGGAAATGATCCGTTTCCAGTTCATGTCCTTTCAATTTGCCAAATGAGACTGTCCCACCGCATATCCATGAACTGTCCTGTGGCTGTGATCACTGAGTCCTTCAAAGTGCTGTCCGGCATACCGTCACCTCTCCTTCAGGGGGGATCCTCTTCACCTGTATTGTCTGCTCACCTGTGTACTAATCAGCTGTCCCTTTAATTTGATTTTGTCACTTCATTTCTTCCAGAAAGAAATTCCTATGAATGCCTTCCATTTTCATGGCAGCCTCCTCTGTCAGTTTTGCTCTGAACTTTTTCTAACTCTTACTCTTATTGGTCTTTCTAATGCATCTTTGGGAGGTGGAAGACTCAACCTGCCATCCCAGAGCTGCATGGTAAAGGTCCGGAAGGAGCGTGGCAGTCAGAGGGAGCCACAGGTTTGGCACCAGGCTGAGAGAATAGGATGTGGACAGGTAAGTAGAGTAAAAGTGCTTGGCCTGTTGACAGGTGGACAGAGATAGCTGGACCACTGGCATCATTTGCAGGGTGAAGGGTATTGGCCAGGGTCAGGGCTGGGAGAGGTAGGTAGTGGGCAGAG
This sequence comes from Suricata suricatta, assembly GCF_006229205.1. Classification (NCBI taxonomy): domain Eukaryota; kingdom Metazoa; phylum Chordata; class Mammalia; order Carnivora; family Herpestidae; genus Suricata; species Suricata suricatta. Next base: position 115,189,174 of record NC_043703.1, read on the forward strand.
AATGCATCATGGAGAGCCAGCATGCAATACCAGAGTTTAAACTTTGTTCTGCAGACTCTGGGAGTTGTAGAAATGGGAGTGAAGCAATTGATTTTTGTGTTTTAGAAGTGTCACTGTGGTGACAGAGTAGGGAAAGATGGATGGTGCTAGGAAACATGAGGCAGGCATCAGGAGACACCTGCAGCAGAGAGGCATCAGCTGTGAGACTGGAACTAGGGCAGGGGCCTGAAGCGCCGAGGAGCTGATAGATAGCAGAGATAATAAGGAACTATAGTCACTCAAACCTGGAGACCTATTGGATATGGGGGTAAGGAAGCGGTAGAGTCAGGGATGACTCAGAGCCTTCTGGTTTGGGCAACTCAGAGGATTATGTTGCTATTTATCAAGATAGAGAATACAGGAGGAGAAGCAGGTTTGGGGGGAAAGATAATAACTTCAGTTTTGAATGTACTGCTTCTAAGTTACTTGCAAAGCGAGAATGTGTTGATGTCAATAGGTTGGCCCAAAAATTGGGTCTGGGGCTCAAGAAAAAGGATGCATGTGAGAGTCATTAGCGTGTGTGGTGGTGAATGGTAGAATGCCTGGAATTGTCCTGGAGGCATGAAGAATGGGCAAGGCCGGCTTCTTGAGTGTGTGACCGCACAGAGTCCTGTGTTTGGTTTAATGCTCTCCTGTCACCATCTTGAATCTCTTAGTAACTTTTCAACTGGGAACCCCACATTTTCATTTGCTGGGCCCTGCAAATTGTGCGGCAATGTTTGAGAATAAGAAGGACAAGAGCAAAATGTTCTGAAGCACTAAGCAGAAAAGAGTGGGTGTTGCAAGAGAAGCCTGGGAAGGTTGTGACAGAGCTCGGTGCCAGGTGAGAGGACATGGAGGAGAGGTGGGCTGTGGAAGCGAAAAGGGTGAGTGAGGGTTGCAGGAGCACTAGGTCACGCAAAGGAGAGTTGACAAGCTGGGAGGGATGGGGATAACAGCCAGGTTGTACCGTTGGTGGTAGAAAAGGTTGGGACTTAGACAAGAAAGGCAAACAAAACAGACATCTATTTTGGTGAGAGGGTATGGAGAAAGATTCAGAGTCTGACCACTTCTTACCCCTTCTGCTGCCATTATTGTAGTGCAAACCCCCATCAGCTCTCACCCAGATCACTGCAATAGCCTCCCTACGCATCTCCCTGTTTCGTCCTTGCCCCTGGTGACCACGGTGACCATGCCCAGACCCACAGAGTCTTCTCATCTCAGCAGAACATCGAGTCTTTACTGTGGCTGGGGAGGCCCTGGGGAGTGGAGTCCCTGCACCCCATCTGTTCCCCTCTCCTCCACACTCAACCGTCCCCTGCCGTGCTGGCCTCCGTGAGCTCCTCCAACATTCTCAGCTTTACACTGACCAGTTGCTCTGCCTGGAATTCTCTTTCACTGTGGATGCCCTGATACCTCCCCTTCTTCCCTGGGCTCTGCTCAAATATCCCCTGTCTCAGGGCTGTCTGTGCCCTCTTCCCCTACCCTGCTTTATCTTCATCACAGCTCTTGAAATCTCCTGACTTTCTGTGTAGTTATTTATTTGCTTTCGTCTCCCCACCCCTTGGAGAGTAGATATTTGGCTTTGTTCAGTTTATCTGGCTGGTCTTGTAGAAGAATGATGGCCCTGGGGACACATAAGAGCTATGGAGCCCCTATTTGCCATGCCAAAAATTGTCATATCTTGTCCAGTGAGGAGACAGAATATGCATTTGTTTGTGTGTGTTTGTCTATATATACCTCTTTGTTTCACAAAAGGATTTAAGGCAGCTTACAAAGATGTATCAAATTCAGCAAGATGACATAAATTAGAAGCAGGTGAGAAAAAAAATGGAAAAGCATGGGTAAAGCCATAAAATGGAGCCAAGGATGGGACTAATACAAAATAAACATACCATAAACTTTGATCCATTTGCTGGGGGTGGGCCACAAATTTGGCTCAGAAACTTCTAAGAGTCAGTTCCAAGATGAAACTTGATCAGCTGTACAGCTCCCAGGACCCTCAAGATTAAAGCAAACCACTTGCCTATGAGAAGCACCAGCATTCCTGATGTCCCAGAGAAAGCAAAGAAATGTCTCTCTAACCCCTCCCAAAAAGGATAGCAGATAAGACTGTGAGCCATGAGCTCTGTTTCTTACATTTGCCGGTGAGGCATAAGGGAGTCTGCCTGACGTGAAGTGAGTTAACTGAGGGCCAGACATGTGACATTCAGTGCAGCTTTGTGAGCCCTGATGGCCTAATGTGGTCCAGCGGCAGAAGTTAGAGCACGTGGTGGAGAGTGTCGTCTGCAGATCTCTGAAGTCATGCTTTCCCAAGGAGAGTGTCTCTAGGCCAGGTTCAGACAAATGCCGGGGGACTATAGGTTCTCAAGACCTTGCTCGAAGCCCTTCTGAGCGATGAAGTTTTACATGAGGCCCAATGACCCACCAAATGTCCACTGGTGAAAAGCTGGACACCCTCTTGTGAACATCAAAGAGGTCTAACAAGGACCAAGAGCCTTCCCAGGTAATAATGGGGAGCCCCCTGAAATGTGCGGCGTGTGACTTGAGCCTGGGAACATTTTAAAGCAGAGCCAGCCAAACATCACCCCACTTTTTTTTTTTAAGTGTCAATAAAGTCTCCATGGGCGCCTGGCTTTGAGCAGTCTCCTTCCTGCTGTACCTTCCAAGATAAACCGTTTGTGAAATGCAACCCAAGGTAGCTGTGAGAAGACCTGTGTGGGAAGATTCACTGGCACCAAAAATAATGACAGCTACCTAAAATAATGACTCTGCTGATAGAGTATTTGATCTGAAGTCTTTCTTTCTGGCAATAATTAGATAGCAGGCCTGCTGTCTCCTGGGCCCAAATGCGAAAATCCAGCTGCCCCAGAAACTCTAGACCACTGATGGGAGGCAGAGCAGAGATGGAGGAGCCCCTTCCCAGCCCTGTGCCCCACCCCTGATAAGGATCCCCGGTACCTCCCTGCCTCCCCTGGATGTTGAAAGGCTCTGAGATAACGAAGTGTGCCTCCTCTGAGTTCCTGGGAAGGAAGGTGCTAGGCAAATAAAAACCAAGGCCTGGGCAAAGAGCACCAGGAAGACCTGAATTGCAAGACGGGCTCCTGGCCTGCCAGCCCCTCCACGCCCCTCCGAGCCCTAGCTCCTGAGAGCTAAGTTCTCAGCACCATGACCAGGCCAGGGAAATGGATTGGTGGTCCTTCTGGGTATTGTTCCTACATTTTTCTTGACACAGATTAAAACACCCTGTCAAATCCACAAATGTTGAGCACATTGAATCGCCAATGTCCATCTGACCCAAACCATGAGGAGGTGGGTGGTTGGAGGCTAATTGCTATCTCAATTTTACAAAAAAAAAAAGAAAAAGAAAAGAAAAAAAAGCAAACTTAGAACCCTTCCATGGTTTTCCCACAGCCAGGACACAAGTGAATATCTACCAAGGGAGCAGAACTCAAATCTCCAAGCTCTTAGCCCATAAGTCACCACAGCCTACCCTGTCTCCAAAGCCAGCCATCTTGTCAGGACAGGTCAGCTTTGCCAGAGGACAGCCAGAGCACACGGTGGACAGGGATGCAGGAAGGTGTCGTGAAGCAAGGTGGTGGAAATCTTCACATCTCTTGCTTCACTTCATAGGACCATGGAATAACCCAGCTGGAGGGAACCCAAGAGTTTCCCCATGAAACCCTTCCATTCACAGATAGGGGAACTGAGGCCCAGACAGAGGGAGGGGGATACAAGCTGACAGCTTCTGTGCAGAGTGCCCATTCCATGATCAGAGCTGGGCAAACTGCAGGTCTCAGTCAGGAGTGGGGGATGATTGAGTACCTCTTGCTAAGGGCCGGAGTGTTAGATTCTCACTCACCCCCACATGCCTATGCAAACATCTCCCCGCCACCTCCTGTACAAGCCCTGTACAAGTCCTGGCCACCAGGTCTTCTGGAAAGAATATGAAGTTGGGCATCAGCAGCTCCAGTTGGCAGCTGAATCTTTGGGAGGTCTTGAACTTGTCCTTTAACCTTTGGGAGCCTGTTCTCAGCTTTTCCCACAAAGGAGTTGATCTAAATGAGTCCTGGGTCTTTCTGGCCTCAGTGTTCATTCCAGAATTCCAGGATTCCTTTTAAGAAAGTAGTAACCTCCTTGGAGGGATAAGAGGTGGACACCACGGAAAGTCAGAATGGATGAGGTTCAGTGTGGGGTTGCGGTGGAAGGTGGGGGCAGGAAGGCTGCCTGGAACGAGGTGGGATGAGGCAAGACCCGAGGAGGAAGACAAGCAGGACCTCGGGCCTGGGAGAGGGCCGAGAGCAGGTTGAGGCCCATCTGGGGCTCCACGATGCCACAGCCCAAGCCCCTGGACTCCTGGGATTCCCAGTCCTTTCTTCCTCCAGATGGAAAAGCCGAGTCTCCCCTTTAACTTGGATCAACGTGGAGGGTCTCTTGCCAGACATTTTTACGCGCAGAATCTTGTCACCTCCTTATGGTCTACCTGTGCGATTGGGACTGATGGCCTCGATCTGCAGACAGAAAAGTGAAGCTAGGGAAGAACTGGGACAGAACTGTGGTAGACAAAGCGGGAATTCCGCAGCCTCGGCCAGCACTCCCCCCACCGTGTGACCCGTGGCCCCAACACAGCCCAGCTCGTGACCTGTATCTCTGGACGGATGAAGATGCTTAGCTCAGGAAGAGAAGCCTGGAATCTAGCCCTGCTTCTGGTCAGGAAATCAGCAGGGTCCTACCCCAAATATCAATATTTTGTGTTCAATACTAAACCCACCCTTAGCACCAATCATTTTACTCATTTCACTCAACAAAACGAACATTTATTTACTACATTCCTTCTGAGTGCCAGGTGCTGAGCTATGCTGTAGTTTTACAGTTTGTTTAGGGCACAGGCTTTAAAATGATCTTGCGTGTTATTGTTATGGTGCAACTGAGCATCACTGGAGTGTCTCGGAGGGGGTGACCCGAACTCCCAAAGCCCTGCGGAAAAGCCCTGTCCTCAGCTGTGTTTGCGGGGTGAGGCATGGAGACTGTGGGAGCCGAGAGGAGGAGGGAAGGGAAGGAGCCTGAGAGAGCTGTAAAAGTGAGGAGGTAATCACCGGAGACGTTCCTCTCCATCATTAAAGAGGATCTTAATTAAGGTCCCCGAAATAGATACTGAAAACAAGCAGCAAGCTGTGGGAACCAGATCTGGCAGGGATAGCCGGGCCGCCCAGAGGTGCTGGGTGTTAGCTGGCCGGCTCCTCACCTGTCATTAGGGAGTGGGAAATCGCCCCACATCAAAGCCAGCCAGGAAGGAATGTGACAAATGCCATTCAGCTTAAAATGGTGATGAAAATAAATGCCGAAGTCTGCCAACCATTGTGTGCGAAAACTCCTCAGGCGGAAGGACAATCTCCAGCAAGAGGAGAGGCAAGGTGTGTCCAGCCGGGAAGCGGAGACAGGATGCCTGGATCTGGGAAGAGAGCCCTCCCTCTGCTGTGGGGTCTCGTCCCGGCCAGAGCCTCTCCTGACCTTTGACCTTTGGGTTACTTGGGGCTGAGACCCCCAGTGATCTTAGGAGAAAATAAATGGTTGGGTTGTCTCTTTCTGCCCATTGTCCCACCACCTTGCCTGATCACCTAAGTTGATTTCTTTGTTCCCTGCACTGCCTGCCAAGACAGAGTCCTGCGGGGAGACGCCGGGGCCAGAGGACACCCCTGCCTGGGCTCAGCCACCTCTGAGACTGACCCGGGGTCACAGTCATTTCCTGTCTTGGAGTCCCTGATTTCCCTCTTCTGGGAGACAATTATTTTCCGTCTTTTTTTGTGACTGAAGATAATCCCAGATAAATAATAATAATAATAACAACGTCTGAGCCGAGGGTGCTTCCTGTCAGCATAATCCAGAATGTGGGGGAATGGCGGCAAGTTGGCATTTCCAGGTGACAGATGACGCTTATAGGAATTTGCTGGTGTCAGCCTGGAAAATGGATTCCTGAGAGTCCGCTGACCATTCTTTTCTGGCATTGTGCTCATACAGTCTTGGATGGGGGTCTGGCCACAGAGGGTAGAAGAATGTTCTTTGTGCCAAGGCTGGGTCTATGTACTTATCCAGTTGTTGTGAAAGAATTGCCAGTCCAGGCGCCTTTGTGATCCTAAGAAACAGTGGTACAGAAACCAAGAGAAAGAAGCAGGGACAAAGAAAGATCTGAAGAGAATCAGGGAGGTGGGGGGCACGTTAGCGGCAGAGCAGTCTTTACTGAGACACTGGCTTTCCCAGATAGCTCTCTCTTGGCAGTTGACTTCCAAATACAACACAGAGAGAGGCCAGCCTGTCCTCTCCTGTCCCAGCCTTTAACTCAGAGTCCTATAAGCATCTCATGTCAAGTTCAAAGCAAGATCCAAAGGACTCTTCCTTTCCCTCCAGCAGCAGGTGTGGCCAGGGATCCATCACAGCCTTGTTGCAGGGGAGAACCCTGAGTTCCCCAAGGGCAGGAGTGCAGGTCTGCTTCTTGGCTTCTGGAGAGACTGAAATGTACGGGAAAACCAGGCGCATGTGTTTCCCACTAAACTTATAGGGAAGCCCGTGGCTGCTCGGCGAGGCCAGTGAGGGCTGAGGAGGGGGCCTGGCCAGACCCAAGTGTTGGGAAAATGCTAGACGTAGGGCAGGCAGCTTTGAACACCAGTCGAGACAGGAGCCAAGTGGAGATCAGCTCTGCTGTCTTCCAAACCAGGTGACCCTGAAGGTGGCTTTCTCTGCTACAGGACAATTCATGGGTGAGGGGGCGTGCCACGGTACCGCCTCCCAAATCTGCACATGCCGGCCCACGCTCTCATGATCTCGCCGACTCAGACCAATGTAAAAGAAAGCAGACAGGTAGAAGACAAAGAGCCTTCAACAATGCCTCGTTCGGATGACGTCCCTGTGGCCTGTCACAGGCACTCTGGCCACCAGCCCACCCTTTGACTGCTGGCCCTGTTAGAGTTCCAAAGAGAAGCCCTGAGCCCAGCAAAGAGGAAGGTCAGAGCTGTGTTATCTCTTCCCTACTCATGACCCAACTGTCAACTTTTCCAATGTGAACAGGAGAGGAAAGGGAATCAGCCATGCATCTGTGGTCACTCACGCACCAAACCGAGGGTTAAGGACACTGCACACTGTGAGTCTGTGTGAGAGACCGGGGGAACCCGGGCCAGTCTAATGGAACAGGCTTCCTGGCAGAGCCTACTTGACAAGTGGAATTTCCACTCCCATCCTGGGAGAATGGCGCACACAGACACGATTAGCTCACCTTGTTTTAACAATCCCAAAGTTTCCTCAGCTCAGAAATAACAGCTGGGCAAATCCCCAGCTGGGTGAGTGCAGGCGAGAGGGTGTTGTGGTGGGCGGAGGCCTTGTCCTTTCTCCGGTGGAGAAAGCCATTTATGACCTCACAGGATGAAAGGAACCAACCCAGGCCCGCTGAGCTGTTATTATAACAATTATCAAGACCTATCGCCTCCCTTTGGGAAATGTTCCCTTTCAAGTTGCAGGGCCCTCGTGTACCCTGGCTCATAGCCGCTCACAATCATCACCGGGTGCCCAGGGCAACTGATTAATAATGCTCTCTTTCCGACGTGGATGGACGTGATCTGTTTAAGGGCCATAGCTTCACAAGGGCTCATTAAAGCCACTGCAAGGGGGAGGGGAAGGAGTGTGTGCATGCTGTCCTTGCTCCATTCCTGACAGCCTCCCCCAAGCTCGCCCAGGTGACTAAACATGCCAATGTCTTGTCTCGGGAGGTGTGCGTAGCTTTGATCCTGCTCAGCCTCCCTGCCCTGCTCTGGAGCACAAGGTGGGGGAAGGAAGGAAGACAAGGGGAATGTTTTCTTCAGTCCCACCTCTCCACCCCACTCCCTGCTGGGTGACTCACCCCTAAGGCACTTGAGCACAGAAGCCTCCAGATATTGGGTTTGGGGCTTCAGGGCACGCACAGACCCTATTTTCTTCTGGAAGCTGACTCAGGACCAGAATTCTCTTATCTGGGTCTTTTTCCTGGATTTAGGCTCTTGGGAGAAGGTGACCTTTCCCCCATTCCCTTAACCCTCATTTAAGGGAATTATCATGGGGCAGTGACAAAAGACAATGACCGTGGATTCTTGAGGCAATGATGTCAAACCCGCAGGAACTTTAGAAACATCTGTTACAGCCTCCTTGTCATACAGAGGGGCACGCAGCAGGCCAGTGACAGACAAAGTAGAATCCAGCATTTATGCTCAGGGATGCCAAAGGACAGTTGGAGTCTTGTGTAATTGCTTAGGAGGTGGTTCACACTTCGCTCAAAAATATTTTGGAGGGCGCCTGGGTGGTTCAGTCAGTTAAGCATCTGACTTCGGCTCAGGTCATGATCTTTCGGTCAGTGAGTTCAAGCTCCGCATCGGGCTGTGTGCAGACAGCTCAGAGCCTGGAGCCTGCTTCAGATTCTGTCTCTCTCTCTCTCTCTGCCCCTCTCCCACTTGCTCGCTCGCTTTCTCTCTCTCTCTCTCTCTCTCTCTCGCTCTCAAAAAATAAATAAAACATTGAAAAACTATTTTTGAAATGGGACACTATTTAGAAATGTGCTTTCTTTAAAGACAAAACGTACTGAGCCCTTTGAGATTTAGTACTTAAGCCTCACAAATGCCATGAGATTGGTATGAAAAGTATTCCCATTTTAAAGATGAGAAGACCAAGCTCCAGTGAGTCACAGGTTTGGGGTTCCACAGCTGGGAAGCGATGGAGCTGGAACTCAAACCCAGGGGGCCCCAGTCCTGTTCCCTTGCACCTTGGCACTATGGCTTCCAATTCTTCACGTTCCAGAGGCAAACAACCCTTTCTAGAAGATTCTGCACATCTCAATCCCTCTTTCCCCTACTGGGAACCGAATTATTCTTCCTTCTGCCTATCCAGGAGCACTCTTCATAGCCCTCAGGTATCTGGTCCACTGGACAGGAGTTCTAGAGACTGGGCAAGGCAGGCCCTTGCCCTCCCAGAGCCTGTCAAGACCTTTTTTTTTTAATGCTTATTTCTTTGTTTTTTGAGAGAGAGAGAGAGAGAGAGAGAGAGAGAGAGAGAGGGAAAAGAAGCCAAGCCAAGCTGGGAAAGGAAGAGAGAGAGGGAGAGAGAAGTCCCAAGCAGGCGCCCCACTTCCAGCACAGAGCCCGACTCAGGGCTCAAGCTCGTGAACTGTGAGACACGACCTGAGCCGGAACCCCGTCAGACACTAAACTGACTGAGCCGCCCAGGCGCCCCCTGTCAAGGCATTTTGTACACTATGATGCTCGCAGAGCAGAAGTGACAAGGGACACAAAGGCACAGTCTTTCTTTATCTCCATGCCAATGTTCCTACCCAAAAGTGTTCTCTCTAAGAAATCTCTCAACAGCTTTGAACTTTTTTTAAAGCTCACTTCTGTTCTTAAAAAGGAACAGATTTACCTTCAGAACACATGCTAAAAAGAGTGCCACAGGTCTCTTGGGCTCCTGAGCAACATTTGTGCTCTCTGCTGGGCTCGCCTGGCTCCTCTGAATGGCCAAGACCAGCTTCTACGGACTACCCAGTCCAAGCCCTCAGCTTCCTCCCATGTGCAATCTAGAAGCTTCTGTCTCCTGTAAGTGTAGAGGCTGCTCCTGCTTCAGGGACAGAGGTGCAGTGGGGACCCAGGACAGTTAAGGTCGAGGGGGATACAGAACAGAGGTGGGAGGTATTCACAATCAGGAAGACAGTCTATGGGGGCAGGCATGCTGGAGGGGGAGGAGGCAGAGCAAACAGCAGGCAGGCAAGGGAAAGAACGTGGATGAGGAGGGACACGGGGTCCCAGGAAGGGACGGTGCTGTGCAAAGCTGGCAGAGGTGGGATGGTTTCCTGTTCCCCGGGGCTGCCAGCCTTGTCTTTGCGAGCAGTACCCACAGCTGCGCTGCCCCGGAGTGAGGCCTGAGACAAGCAAGTCCCACGTGGGTGAGGAGAGACAGAGGTGGGAAGAGAACTCCCACAGGAAGCCAGACTCGGGAAGAGAAGGAAGCAGGGGTAGGGAAAGAAGGGAAGAAGGGGCGAGTGGGCCATGATGGGCCATGTCTCAGTTGGCTTCTGTGGCTCCTATGGCCCACTTGGGCCATCTTCATGATGGCTCCTTCCTTCTTCCAGGCTCAGCTTCCCCTCAACACCCATGGCCAGCCCAGGGGGCCCTGGCAGACACATCCCCTCTTTCCATCACAGTCCAGGAGGAAGAGAGGGTGTGTCCATGGTGCCCAGAAATCTGAACACAAGGCCTTCTGTGGCAGCACCTCCATGTGGCCCCACAAGGCACAATTCCCCATTCAGGGTTCCTTTACCCATTCTATAGATGTGGAGACTGAGGCTCCAAGAGGTACATCTTTCCGTTTGTCAGTGACAAAGTGCTTAGGACAGGGCCCAGGCATATAGTCGATGCTCAGTCAGTGTCAACTATGGTTCTTTCTATCACAAAGCCCAGACTCCTCTGTCTTGTTTGGAGCCGTCCCAGAGTCTGTGGTCTCCACGCTTCCCTGGTTCAAGCCCTGGCTCTTACTTCAGGGGAATGGCATCCAGGGAAACCCACCAGGGCACCAGCAGGAGGGTAGATGGAGGCTCTTGCTACCCTAAGCAGAGCCTGCCTGTGGGGTCTCAGGCTAAGTTTCCAGGGGGTCTGGAAACAGACCACAGGGGAGAGTGAAGATGGGGTTCTCTTCTACCCAGGCCTCAAATGCACACGTCACGGACTCTTTAGGACTCAGGTGCCTCCTGGGGCCAAGCTGGGGCCCACAGCACAAGGCAAAATCACAGGGCATTTGAGGAAGGCCAGTGACCTCGAGACCCACCCTTGTCAGGATGCAATGTGCCCCAGTCCCGTGTCTCCCTGATGGGCACAGGCAAGGCCGGCATGTGGACCAGCTGGCTCAGGGCCTTGTTTACGCTTCTCTTGGGAAAGAAGGCACGGTGTGTTGGAAATAGGTTTGGAATGCAAACCCGGTACTGACCTTCTCCCTGACTGGGCGAACTTACCATCTCTAACATGAAGATGCTGATGTGCTCCTGAAGGGGTTAAAGAGGTAACCACAGTGCCAGCACCTTGCAGCTGCAGGCTCCCAACAAATACTTGTTCCTTCCCACTCCCCAAAAGGGGTCCCCGGAGCCTCCCTTTGCCCAAATAATGGTGGGTGTGTCGATCCCGGAGAGGCTGTGTTGAGAGCTGTCCTGCACGCAAGGCACTTGGTTGAGCATCCGGGACACTGGAGACAGCAAAGCCTGGGTGGCGGACAGAGGAGGGCCAGGCCTGTCTTCTTCCCCACTGCCCCCCAACACTGAGCACTGTGCCCAGGCTGGGGAGAGGAAGGCCTGTGGGCTGGGGTAGACGGAGCTGAGTCTAAGCCCAGGCCTCCCTTGAAATGCAAGTTGTGAAATATCAACATAATTATGAAAATGCAAACACAGGAACATTTGCTTATGGGAACTAATGGTTTTTAATGAGGGTAATCAGCTTAGTTAAATCAAATTATTAGCTTTGACAATAGATGTGTAAACAGGAACTTAATGAATTTGTTGATTGCTCTTGCCTGCTAGAAAGACATTACAGTAGGCTTCAGTCTAGCCTGCACACACAGACCTGGGGTCCCCTCCCCTGTGTGGGCAGCTCCCCTTCCCCCATCCACACACCCACACATGTGCACACATACACACACAGGGAAGACTCTATCCTTCCCATCAGCTTTGAGGATCACAAAAAACAGGGCCCTTCTCCCTCCCTTATTTCTTGTGTTTTTGTTTCTCCTGTGGTGCACTCTGTACATGGTGGCTGCCCAGGAGACAGTCGCTAGGGACTGGATTGAGGGGACAGAGTCAGGGAGAAGAAGAATGTTAAGACTTGGGGCACCTGCGTCCCAGCACTTTTGCATTCATGATCTCATTTAACCCCAAAGGGACTCTTCCTACTCTTATTCCCATTTTACAGCTTAGGAAACTACGGTGCTGTGGGGGAGGGGGGCTGGTGGTAGTGGATCCCACAGCTGGTGGTGGAGGCCAAGTGAGGCTGGGCAACAAGCTCTGGGAAGGGTGTTATTCCCAGTCTTCTGTGACCTCGGGAGAGACTTGGAGCAGAGAGGAAATCTCCCAGAAGAAGGAGGTGGGAACCCACTAGTACAGGAGAGGAGAGGATATTTAGAGGCCATTCAGGAATAGAAGCGGGATGTCCAGGCTCGATGCTGCGATTCTTTGAGAGCCAGGAAATAGAAATGGGGCCTCGAACCTGTAGAGACACCCTGGCAGCAATGGTGTCCCTATGGCTTCTACTTGGGAACTCATCAGTGGAGAAATCCTAGGGTCTAGTTCAAGAGGAGGTACAGAGAGGATCCACTCTCTCCTGAAACACACACACACACACACACACACACACACACACACACACACACACCATCAGTATCAGCCAGGCAGGTGTCTCTTCCAGTGCTGGGGGCAGGGGTGCTGGTCCTGTAGTTCTATGAATAATGTAATGAGCTCAGGCAGGGGCTGGGGTGAGGGCCAGGTGGGGGCTGAGGCAAACAACAGGCAGACACTCCCAAGAGACAGCTCACCCAAACCACCCTCCGAGATACCATCAGGCAGTTACACCGCAAACAGCTCGTTGGAGCAGCGGCGGGAGACTGCTGCCTCTCACCTGGGGCTTGCAGATGGAAGCATTAGTCAGACAGAGGGAGGGAGCGTGTGCTGAAACCACCTCAGGCCCTGGCCGGGTTCTCCCCACAAATGGGCCAGCCTGCAAGCTCCATGGGCTTCATCCTGCCCTGGAGCTGGGGAGATGTGAAGGGCAAGGCCCCAGCCCCTGCCCTAGGCTGACAGAGCAGACACGGCCTTAGCCACCTGAGCCCTCGGCCAGTGGCAAAGACAGCGGCCACCATGCAGCAGCTTAGGGGAATCTTGTCTTATTTGGGGGAATCACATTTCCTGCACACTGACCCTTGGACCCTGCAACAAGTTAGAGGCAAAATGTTCCCCATTAGGACCCCCCAGATTAATTAAGAGCCATAACTAAGAGATCTAAACCAAGAGCCAAGGGACAGATAAGGGTGGAAGGCAGCAGAGTAGAAGGGTACAGAGGGGCTTCTGGGCCACTGTCCAGTGCCATAAGTAAGAGGGAGTGGAAAGAGCTCCACCCTGGGTAAAACAATACAGTCCCCATGCTCTCACCCCTCCTGTGGATGGAAGCGGGCTGGACACTGTGTCCATATTTCTCCAAAAGAGTCCTTATGAAGAAGACAGACTATCTCCGGAGAACATGGCTATGACATCAGGGTGCCTGGTCAGGTGTGGTGGACTGATTTAAGTAACTTCAGAATTCCTTCCCGGAAGGAACAAGCCCCTTTTCAAGTTGAATCTAGTGATTTAGAATCAGGAAACTGAAAAATGAGACTGCCACTGGACCCAGCCTGAAGACAAGGGTTGCCACGAGGACAGAAGAGTCAGCCCAAGGAGGGAAAGACGAGGTCCCCTTTCCAGCCCCTGGCCCCAGCCATAAACGGTTCCACCTTCTCCAGAACTCTCTTTACATACTGTACGTTCCTGTACTAGCACAGTGTGTAGTAATTAAAAACGCACCTCCTTCACTACACAACAAGTTGCTTGAGGGTAGAGAAGGTGTGCCTGCCTCACAGTGGGTTCCCAGCATTTGCTGCAGTGATGGATGGGTGAATAGACAAATTGAGCAGTTGGATGGGTGGCAGACGGTTGAATGGGTGGATGGATGGATATAGACATGTGAATGGATGGATGGATGGTTGGCATATGGATGAATACATAAGTACTATACAACCCCCATCCACCAAACCTCTCATGGCCACAGTATGCTTTGCCTTATTCTTGGGTTGGAGTCATATCAACCCTTTTCCATTCCAGCTCCGTGCAACTGATCCAAACATCCATACAGGTAGGTGTCCTCGCCTTGCAAAGTTTCCATCTCATTTAGAGGACAAGGACTATTTCTTCCCACTCTTCTAAAACCCCACTCAGGACTGTGGTTGTATCAAATAACTTCCACAGTCCTTTTGGCATATGGACAGGGAAGAAGGGTTAGGGTCTGTCGGAGGAATGGAAAGGCCTCCAAAGGAAAGTAAGACAGAGCCCCCACCTGCCCCCATTCAATCTCAATCTGGTCTCCAGAGATGCAGCAAGGGAAGGGCATCCTGAAGGAGGAGCAATGCTGGGGCTCCTCACCCTCAGCTCCCCTCTGACCATGAGGTAGAATGTCCAATAATGGGTGGAATCATGAACTAGAGTCACCCTTACCCCGAAACTAACCCAGATCCAACCCCAACTCTAACCCCAATAGTAATAAAAAAGCAAACACTCACATAGCAACCACCATGTGCCAGGCACCAGTCCAAGTGTTTTACATACATTAACTCATTTAAACCCCATAACAATCCTGTGAGGCAAGGGTTCTTGTGATCCTCATTTTACAAAAATGAGTTACATAACCTGTTTAAGGTCAATAGCTAATAAATGGTAGAGCCACAATCTGAATCCAGAAATCCTGGATCCCAAATCTTTGTGCTCAACCACTAGAGCACCCCGCAGCTCTGAGTTCAGACCTGGACCCAACTCAACCTTAACTTCAGTCTCCCTAGTGTTACCCTAACCCCACACCTCATGCTCACCGCCCCATTCACCCTTTATCCTGAACCGCCCCCCCCAGTTATAGAATCTTCTAGAGATAATTCCATTACCACAAAATATAAGGTATAAAGGAACAAAGTAAATGATGCCAGGAGGAGGCAGACAGACAAAGTACAGAATGTGGGACATTTTACAGAGCAACTGACCTGGCATTTGCAACATTTCAATGGCATGAAAAAAATTAAAAAGGGAGGGAGAAGTGCTCCAGATTCAGAAACTTATGAATCATAACAACTAAACATGAAATGTTGACTCTTGTTTGCATCCTGCCCTGGTTGAATAAAACTACCATAAAAAGACATCTTCGAGATAGTCAAAATAGCTTGATAATGTGCTATATTAGATGATACCAAGGAATCAGGGTTAATCTTGTTAGGTGTGATAAAGACATTGTCAGCCTGTAAGGGAACAGTCATTACACTGAAGGACAGTTGATTATAAAATCACCATAACACTGAATTACTGAATCCATCGCTCCCAGGTGAATACAGGATAGGTCCCTACGAACTACGGGTCACATTTTCATCAACTGATCGATACATAGTCTTCTTTCATGTTTGTTTCTGTTTAAAGACACCTTATTTCATACATATTGTTTATTCATTAAATTGAATTTGGCTAATAGCACTATAATTCATGAAAGTGAAAAATTCACACGAGCCCAAATGAAGCTTATCTAACACATGTATTTTCTCCAGAAGGCACATCACGGCCTTCTTGAATCCAAGAGCACTGCACAGCACTCCGGCACTACACCTGGGGCCCTTGTTAAACAGAAAAACCACCAAAAAAAGCACAAAAATGCAACAAATGTGGCCCTAGACGGGCCACATAAAGGATGCTCGCTGAAACCAAAAGGCAGAACAAAGTCATTAAGACAGTAGATCTTAAGTGTTCTCCCCACACAAAAAAAGTCGTAATTACGTGACGTGATAGAGGTGTTAGCTAACGCCATGGCGGTAATCATTTTGCAACATATAAATGTATCAAATTAACATGTTGTACACCTTAAACTTACACAATGTTATATGTCAATTATATCTCAATAAAGCTGGGGGAAAGAAACTAAAAAAAAAAAAAAAAGCAAGCAAAAACAAAGCAAAACAAAACAAAAAACTAAAAAGGCAGAATGTTGGCATGTTTGACCTTGACTGAGAAGAGCTGGTGGCTGAAGTTTTTCATCACTCTGAGTGTCCGTGAATGATCACCAAAGCACCGCCAGGGTTGATTTGGGCCTTATAAATAAGTTCCAGCAGTCGATGAAGTTGCAGATACAGAATCCGTGAATAATGAGGAACAACTGTTTTAAGAGTGAAATGGCATGGCGTCCGGGATTTGCTTTAAATTCCTCTAGCAGGGGAGCAAAATAAGGATGAAGGAAAGAGAAGATGATGTGAATGTGGCAAAATATTGATAACTGGCCAATTGTGGAAGATGGGTCTGGGAGTCTAGGTCCTGCAAGAGGCAGACACAAAGATGAGATGAAAGGTTTCATTTTATTAGAGGAAATGCCTGTGAGAAAGGAAATAGAGAAAGAGCCAGATGCAAGTCTGACCGTGAGTGAAGGGGGAAGGAGGAGAAGGGCGGGTAATCTCATGCAAGACCTCGGTGCCATTGTGGGGTCTGAGGACACTTGCGCAAAGCCGTGGGACTTCTTGAGTGAAAGTCACTGGCAGAGGAGCCCACATCTCCTAGGGTGGGGACTATCCCTGTGGCACCAGTGAGGTCCAACCTGAAGGGGGTGCAGCCCCTACTCCAACAGAGCGAGGGCTCAAAGCCCTGTAGCAGGACCCCAGGTCAGTTAGGGGCCCTACGGTAGGAGGTGCTCCAAGCATGCTCTCCTGGCTACCACGTTAATTTTTCATTAAACTATTCTCTCTACTTGTGAATGAATGTGTTTGAAAGTTTTCCCAATGAATAGGGAAAGACAAAAGAATGGAAGAAGCAGGAAATTCTCAGGAATAGGAAGTAGAAGCAAGTTAGCACAGGGCACAGACTGATTGATGGCGGGCAGTTCGTGCAAGCAACTTCTCGTTTTAATTCTATAAGTTTGTAACACAATGCGATTTGGTTTCCAAATCACTTCCACTCCTCCACATTGAAGGCTCACATCTACCTCAAGAGATGGCAAGGGCAGGTACGGGGTGTCATATCCGTGGGACAGATGAGTAACTCTCTCTGAGGACTCAAACCTCACTTTGGTCGAGAGAGTTTCCCGGAGTCATCCTGCTCAGTGGGAACCAAGGTGAAAGCCTGGTCCAGATTCTCCATCCAGTGGCCTTCCTCGGACCTTCCCCGGCCCACCCCCCAGAACTCCAGACTCGGACAGTGAGCTGGATTCCTCAAGCCCACGTGAAACTGACCACACTGCTCTGCCCAACCTCTCTTGGAATGAAGAACGCTGGCTTTGTAAGATGGATAGGGTTCAAAGATGAGCCTGGGGAGTCAGGGTTTACGCTGTGTCCGAGGTCAGGGTTGAAGGTTAGTCTGAGGCTAGGGCAGGGTCACCCTTAGGTCAGGTTAAGGGACAGATCTGTGAGCGGGGAGTGGCGCTCCTCAGCCCGTGCTGACCGCTGTGAGTGGAGATCACCCTTGCCTGGCTCGGCCCTCCACAACTCTCTAACCCTGCCCTCCTCAGCCCCTCTGACCTGTGGGCAGGAGGGGTCACCACACCCAGGGCAGAGGTGCCCTGCGTTAGTCCCGCAGGTTCATTTGCATGCATCTCACCCAGGACTATTTCTCAGGAGCATTTCGTAAGCCACCTGACTGCATTTAAGCCCATTGACAGCAAGAACAGCTTTGGGACAAGATCTCTCCAATCCTCTGCCCATTGCTACAGACTTAATTACAGAGCCCTAGGTGGCCACCTTCCGCCCCCACATGGGACAGGGGAGGGGGCAGGTTTGTGCTCCACTAGGAGGTATCGAGGAGAGAAATCAAAGAGCCTTTCCCAATAGTGTGATCAGCCCGGGTAAAGACTATGACCTTGTTGGTGACATTTTCTCAGACTGCTTCTCATTGTCTCTCTGTGTTCCTTCCCCATTTCAGCAATATTCTCCCCATCCAGCCTCTCCCTTCATTCCCCCTGAATGGGAAGGCCTGGGTGGCCTGCCACCTCGTAGAAGGAATCTGAAGGGGCCATGCATAAGCCCAGAAGAGAACCATCTGCTGGTGGGATTGTTGCCTCTGTGACCAGAAACGTGGAGACTCTCTCTGGCCACAGGGTCCTCCTGGTGCCCCACCAAACCATGGCAGGAACAGCGTCCTTTCTTTCTTTAGTGTTATGGCTCCTACTCAAGTCTTCCCAGTATGCTCTGAACTGGCAGAGAAAGGCAGGGGCTGTGGACATGCCCGCCCCCACGCTATCTGCAGGACCCTCTCCCTCTCCTCACTCCTCATCACTAGCCCTGGAAGCCCACCTCAGAAAAGTCTAGCAAATCAGCCCTGCCTCCCCACCCACACTGCCCTGGCCCTCAGGTGGACTGCCTCACCTCCCCCTGGACCTCGGCGACAGCTTTCCACCTCTTCCCCGGTCAGCGGGCACCCCTCCTCACAGCTGTGCCCTGCAACCCCAGGTCTAAACTGGGGCTGGCAGTACATTCAGCCACAGACCAAATCCAACTCACCATTTGTGTCCCTAAGGCCCCACAAACTGAGTGGTTTTTTTAATTAATTTATTTATTTTTGAGAGAGAGAGAGAGAGAGACAGAGGGAGAAGGAGGGCCAGAGGAGAGAAAACATGAGCGGGGAAAGGGCAAAGAGAGAAGACACAGAATCGGAAGCAGGCTCCTGGCTCTGAGCTGTCAGCACAAAGCCTGACATGGGACTCGAACTCATGAGCCATGAGACCATAACCTGAGCCAAAGGCAGATGCTGAGCCGACTGAGCCACCCAGGTGCCCGAGAGTGGTTTTTATAGGTGAACATTCACCATCAGAGAGATAATAGGGACCACTAACTTTTAACCCCAACTAAGCAAAATGTTACGTCCCTCAAAAAGTTTCCATTTTTTACACGACAGATCTGTATCATTTTTTTAATTGTACTTGTTATTACATTTTAAATTTCATTAATAAAAAATGTGTGCAAATTTGCTTTTTCTTTTGCTAGTTAAGTGTCTCTGATTTCCTCAATTTGTCCTTTTGGCCAGCAAAGTCTAAAGTACATACTGTTAGACCTTTATGGGAAAAGTTTGCCCATTGCTGGTCTAAATTCTTTCTTTGAACACGCAAGTCCCTTAGCCATGAGCACCCCTGCCTCCTCCCAACCTAGCCAGACTTCTTGAGTTCAAATCCCGGACTTTCCTTGTACCACCTTGGGTAAGTTACTTATACTCTTTGGGCCCTGGTTTCCTCATCTCTAAAATGGGGATAATAATAGTATGATAATAATTCAGTAAGTTATTAGGAGGATTGAATCAGTTAATATTTATGAAGCTCTAAAACAATGCCTGGCACATAATGAGCCTATGTACATGTTTGATAAATAAATAAAGCCTCTCCCAGCCCAGTGCAAACTTGAGCACTCCATTAAAGTTCCATCTCCTCCGTGCAGTTCCCTTTTCCTTTCACTGAATCCATATCTGCATATTTTATCTCTGGCACACAATAAGAACAGTGATAACATAGGCGCCATACTCCTTCTGCTCTGTTTCCTGCAAGCTCCTTGAGGGCAGGGATAATATCTCCTCTTCCTTATTTCCCAGATGACTGCAGAGCTGAATTGTAAAATGAAGACACACACACACACACACACACACACACACACACACACACACACACAAGTGATATTCAACATCTAGAGCAGGTAAGAACATTCTTTAAAGTGTATGGAGCAGTTTTGAAGGAAAGAATTTTAAATTTGATTGCTTAGAATCTAAGTTTTCCGTATGTCAAAAAAAAAAAAGTAAGCAGAATGTAAAATCAGGTAGGAAACGTAGAAACAATATTTGAAACAAATATGGCCAGTAAAAAGAGAGTGAATGTCCTTACTATAGAAAGAGTTCTTAGAAATCAATGTGGGAAAAAAAGCTAAGAATAAAATAGATAAATGGTCAGAGGACTTAAATAGAAAAAAAAAGTGAAAATATAAATTGCTAATAAATATGTAAAAATGTTGGTAATTATGAATTATCCACAAATGCAAGTGAAAAGAATGACAAAAAACAATTTTGCACATTAAATTAATAAATAATTTTTTAAATAATATGTTTTTTTATTTTTTATTTTTTTTTATTTTTGATACAGAGAGAGACAGAGCATGAGAGGGGGAGGGGCAGAGAAAGAAGGAGACACAGAACCGGAAGCAGGCTCCAGGCTCTGAGCTAGCTGTCAGCACAGAGCCTGATGTGGGACTTGAACCCACGAACATGAGATCTGACCTGAGCCGAAGTCGGAGGCTTAACCGACTGAGCCACCCCGGTGCCCCAATAAATAATTTTTAAAATAAGAGTATATAGGCTTGGTAAAGGAACTGCTGGAGGGATCCTAAATCAATCATCTCAGTAAGTTTGGTGTTATGAATCAAAGGCCTTTAAAAAAGACCTACCTTTTTTTATGTTAATTTATCTCAACAAAAATGGGAGAAGGGAGGGAGGAGGGTCTTACCCTTTGACAGTATCAAGACTCTAGAAAATTTAGCCCAAGGAAATCATCTGCTAGGTGAATAAAGATTTATATACAGTCTTGTGAAAAACTGAAAATAACTTGCATGTTCAATAATAGGGGGTTGGTTTAAGAAATTATGATCTGCCTATATGACTGTAGATTATGTAAGGATTTAAAATGGTGTTTACAAAAAAACACTTCATGACATGGGCTACAAAACGTACAAACAGTCCCATGGCTAGTATGGCTGTCCGCGCATTGAAGGGGTTGGAAGGAAATCTGCATGACTGCCCGCCTTCCTGGACAAGACTAGGAGCAGGGCCTGCAGGCAGAGACTGCTCCATGTCTGCGGTATGTCCATTCACCCTGCATGGAGGTCTCTGTGCACTGATGCATGGGAGCCTAATTATGTCTGTGGTCATGGGAGAGAAGGTCTTCATTTGTGCACCTGGGTGGCAAAGCTCATGCCAAGGTATATTCTGGGTTTGTGCACATATGTCTTAGTGCTTCATGTTAAATGAATTAGCAAGTGATATGAACATTTCTGCATGCCCTGAGCAGGAGGAGCCAGTAGCCATTGTCCCCATAAAAAAAAGTGTCCAGAGCATTCAGTCCCTGGGTTCGCCCTAGCCTGAGGTATATTTACATACAAGCTGGAGGTACAAGACCTCAGGGGACCATGACCAGAGTTGGTCTAGGACAGCCAGGTTGGATTAGAGGTGATTTTGAAGACCCCAAAGGCCTAGAAGAAGGCTGCAGTTGCTTCCTAAGGGTCTGAAAGGCTAAGATTTATACAGCTCTGGACCGACCTTCAGGTCACCCTGACCCAGTCTGAGCACTGTCATTCAGAGAGGAAGCCCACCACCTCCAGGTTGAGAAGAACCTAAGTGCCTTCCACAGACCCCAATACTTGGTGGCATTCCTTTGGCTCAGTACCTCTCAGGTCCTTTCTGTCCCCATTCCCAGGAAGGGGCTATGCAATGAGGTGATTTTCCACTGAGAAGTTCCCGCGTGATTGTCATCTCTGCAAAGCCAGGCCAGCTCCACCCGTTGGCCTCATTGGCGATAAGTGAGCCCCACCTGCTGCTCCGGCCCCAGGAGCAGGCGGAGCAGACTGCCGGGGGTGTGCCAGGATCCTATCTGGAGCACCCAGCCCAGATCACAGGGTGTGGAACTCCTCAGACTCCCCAGCACCTTCCCTTGAGCCTCTGCCCCGCCGCCTAACCCTGAACTGAACCCTGACCTCAGGTACCTGGCCTCTGAGGGCCCACCCTCCTCCAATCAGGTCATCTTGTCCACCCCTCCGCCTCCAAGCCTGGCTGACACTCAACTCGGCACACGTCTGCCAGCACCTACTCGGTCTCTGGGGAGCTCCCTCGGAATCAGGGCCAGCCACACCGCGTCTGAGTCACTGGCAACGATCCTGCAAAACGAGGAAGTGATGACTTAGCCAGCAAGTGGGGAAATATCCACTAAAGCCCAGCTGAGAGTGCGCAGACTCTGAAGGGGCCAGGAGAGACAAGGACGGGGGACACAGGGCTCTTCCGGGCAGAGCTTGCACATTCTGTCATTTCCACTGAGTCCCAGGTGCATGGGAGGTGCCATCATTGTCTTCTCAGAGCTTACAGTCTAGATGGCAAACTCAAAGAAAAATAAAATTGCAACTGCCCCAGGGGCTTTAGAACAAAGTGTCATGGCACTGGGAGAGCCCAAACGAGCACGGTGTACTGCTCGCGGGTGGCCAGCCTCTGCCCTCACCTCAGGCCAATGGCCCCTGCATTCCCAGCACTCCGTGGGCTCCTAAAGTGAGCACAAACCTCAAGCCAGAGCACTCTCAGTGCTGAGTGGTCCTCCCAGGTGGCAGGATGTTCATGGTGCCCCCTTGGTAGCATCAAAGGACCTCCACTCATCACCAGCGTGAGAGGTGAAATGCACCTTTAATAACCAGCACTGAGTGGGGCAACCAGTGTGGAGGAGCAGGGCTGGGGAGAGCAGTAAAGGTTCCTGGAGAAAGTCATGTGTGAGGAAGAGCTGATGGCTTTGCAAGGTGCATAGCTGAGCAGAGGCACCCCAACAGAAGGAACAGTAGGGTGAGGCTGGATGGAGGGCATGGATGGGCTAGGAAGTGAAAGGTGGCAAAGGTGGGTACAGAGGGCCAGTGGGAGATGAGTTTGGTGTGCCATGAGCTGGGCCCGAGGGCAAGGCCTTACCTCTTATTGTTTTCCTAAGCATACTTGGAAGCCACAGAAGGATTTTAAGCAGATGGTGACATGAGGAACTTTGCATCTTGCCATCCCCTTGGCTGCCATGTAGAAAACCAACAAGAGGCCAGAAGAGGGGGTACTCAGGAGGCTCTGGCAGTGGGCATGGAGGCGGGCAGATGTGGCAGAGCAGGGACCCACAAGGAGCCTAGAGGGAGGCAGGACCTGGCTGTAGACAAGGTGCCAAGCCCTCAGGATGAGGCAGAGGGGAAGTCAGCCCTGGAGTCTCACTTTCCAGGTATTTGCACCATGTACTTGGGTTGAGGTGCAGCTTCAGAGACCAAGATCCTTCTTCTGGGATCCCTGGAACCCTTGAGAGTCTGTGGATAGGATCCCAAGGTTTGAGAATTGGACAAAGAAAAAAAATTCACCTTTATTTTCACTAATCCCCAACTGAATTCCCTTTTGATCATTCATGTAGACCACAAACCACAGAGGGACACCAAAGTACCTGTGACTTTATCACCAGTTGAAATCAGATAGTCTCTTATCACATTACAGTTAGGAAGACACCTTGAAATAACATCAGTGCCCACCACTACATGAGGATTGCAGTGATTGTTAAGCCTTCTGCTAGATCTTGTTGCGTAAAGCACTAATAAGAAGCACATGTATTATTATATCACAAATTTGGACCCGTGTCCTTCCCAGCTGATGGCTTTCCCATAAGCAGTCTGTACGCCACCAACCAACCACATCAACAAAGATAAAAGCACCCAGTCAACTCAGGAAAGCTAATAATTAGTGTCCCAATAACCCATTAAAATTGTTTTGTGTTCAGCTTTTATTTAATGGAAATTGAGAAACAAGATTTTCAATTACTATAAATTACATACTTCTTTATGTTCAGAATAAGAAATCAATTACTTGTAGTAAATGTAATATATTTTAATTTACTTGGAATTGTTTATTTCAGAATCCTCCCCTTATTTATAACTGGGTGCTATTAACCACACCCTCTCACTTATATACATATTGTTGCTAAGCCTAAATTCACATTTAAATATTATTTTTATGGTTCACGGTCATCCACTGGCCACATTCCTCAAGTTCTCAGTTCTCCTTTTTCAAAACTGGACTGGTTTTGAGGAGCATGTCAAAGCCTTTAAACCTTACATAATAAAATAAATCCCTCCTTCCCAATAAAAGTGCTTTATGCACCATGCATTATTTGGTTGCAGGACTTCAGATCATTGCAGCTTTGAATGAGTCCCAGGTGACAGGCATATCCTGTAACTGCATCATACAACATATACATGTTTATTGAAGAAATACACAGACAAGATAGGTTGGCATAAAATTTCCTTAATTTTACCCAAGGCCACTGCCTATTTCAGTGGGAATGGAGCTAATTGACATTTGGTCAGTTATAGATGGAGTCATATATCTTGGGTAGAAACCCAAGATAGATGGTACTATTTTCCAGCTTGAATCCTTTGTGCCCTCTACAGACTGGCTACCTGACAGATACCCAGGTTTGTTTTCCCTGAATTAGGTTCTGCCTGGGGAACTGGGCTCCAGACACCCCCTTCACAGTCCCCCTAAATCAGCTCCTACACCTCTTATTCAAAGAAGACCAAGACCCACCAAGAGTCTCATTGATAGAGGACAAGTGTTGACCTACCTTTTGGGGCATTGGTGAAACGTGGAGTTATTGGGAAGTCTTTAAATGGACCTCGTCCTCCCTCAAAACAGGTGTGAAGTGACCCGAGGTGCCTCTGTACCTGACCTTCCCATGGGGTTCTCAGGCTGCCCTCCTCTTCTCTGCCGCCTCCCATCCCACCCCTTTCACCCACCCAAGGAGGAAAGTGTTGGATTATGGCATTCATGGCAAAGGGAACAGTGAAATCCCTCCCAAGGAAATCTATCTATAATTAGGTAATGTGCCTTAGTCCAAAAGTGTAAGTCTCCACTGCTCAAATTCCAGGCAGCGTAACATTGGTTGGGGCTGTTTGGAGAGAAGACTTCTCCAGTAACACACAGTCTACCTGTCTGTGGGGTCAGTCCTCCTTCTGAGCTTGATCTTTCTTGGGAAAGACTCTGGCTTCCTGCTGTCTCACAGTCTCTTGGATGCAGTGCAGACATCCTGTGAGGTTCCTCATGCCCTACTCCCTGGGAGAGAGGGCATGACCCAGGAAGTCTCATGCTTTTCTATTGAAGTACATGCTATGCCGGGGAAGGAAGGAGAGCCAGCTGGGGCTGAGGAACCAGCGGAATTAGCACAGGAAGGCTTCCTGGGGGAAGAGGCACCTCAGCCCCTCAGCAGTACTGCCCAGAACATTCCACAGGCATTCAGAAACTTCTGCAATCTGACCCTCCCCTACCCCATACACACACCCTATGACCTGGCCCTTGAATACAAAATCATTCCATTCGTCTGGCTGTGTCCTTGCCCAGAATGCCTTCTACCTAGCTGGCTTCTTCTCTGATAGGCTTCTTCTGATTACTTCCATGGAGCTGCTGCTAAGCACCCACCTGCTGAGACCTCCCCCACGGCTATTGCCCAGACCCTGATGCAGTCATCCATGAGGCTGCTCCTGCATGGCCCCTCTCTCCTCCTTCTCCCATTGCCTAAAGTATAAAGTGAATTGAATCATTTCCCCAAGGCCACATCTTGCTTCCCTAGAGCAGAACACTGGGACTAAGAGTTGGACAACGGCAGCCACACTCAGGGCCAGTAGTGACAATAAATGGAAGAGCTCCTAGAGTCGGACAGGCTGCATCTGTACGCCAACTCTCCTCCTAACTAGCCAGCATGGCATTCTTGAACCTTTTCCTTTCTCTCAACCTCAGTCTTCTCATCTGCAAAACAGGACTACTTGAAAGCGGTTTGTAACCTGCACAATACTGAGCCCCTGAATAGAGATGGTTACTCAGAAATTGCTGGCTGAATAGGTTGACAAGTGAGCGAATTCCAGGCTGGGGCAGGGATCTGGGGCAGAAGTGGGTGGCTGCCTGCCTCACCTATGCCCAGGACCAACCCCGGGCTCGAGTTCCCATTCCTCCCCTCCTGGATCCAGGGATTTGCCAAACAGGCAGCTCTCACCTGGAAAGAAAGTGACTCAGGCTGCCAGGAGAGTTGGAATGAATCAGGGGGGCAGGAACTGAGTGTGGGGCCCCCACCCAGGGGCCTGGGCCTCTCCCAGCCGGAAGAGAATGAGCCGGTCCCCAGAGCTCACTGGGTGAGAGGCGATCCTGCCGATCCTGCCGAAATGCGCCCCTGGCCAGCCAATGGCACATAGTAATAATCACCACTGCACTCACTCCCACATTCCAGACCCGTCAGGGTGCCTCCACCAGTACTATCTTGTCAGGCACAAATCTCTGAACCTCGCATCAGGAAGGCCTGGGCTCCAGCTCTGTGGCTTATCCTTGCCAACTAGGGCTAGTCACGTGGGTCTCAGCTACCTCTCTATTAGAGGGCAAGGTGAAGCCAGCCAGCCCTCGCCCCTTCCTGCCCTGGCTGTCGCTGGGTGGCTGTGGATGCAGGACACAGGAGCCCCTGTCTGAGGAATAGCACAGGCGTGAATCCCAGGCCTGCCACTCACCCGCTGTGTGGTGGGACCTATTTCCTCGGCGATCCCCATGTCCCTGCTCTGCCCTGACGGTGGGACGTTCGGAGCCCAGAGCTGAGTCCTCAGCCTGGACCTCTCCCTGCACTCCAGACCCTGCTGGCTCAACAGCTCTGCCTGGGATGCACTGAACACGCCCAAGACCGTAGTCTGATCATCCCCCCAAACCAGAAAAGAACCTTCTCCACCCTGTGGTTCAGTAAATGGGAACTCATCCTTCCAGTTGTTCAGGCCACAAACTTGGACTCCTCCAGTTCTCTTCCACCCCACGTCCAATCCAGCAGCAAAACCTTTGATTCCACCTTTAAAATAGATCCAGAATCCCACTGTTTCTCACTGCCCCTCTCCTCGCCCACTTCAGGTCTTGGCTGACATAAGGGTTTCCCCGACCGTCCCACTTCAACACAGTACCACCTCCAGCACTGCAGTTTACTGAGACTCACTACCTCCAACATGCTGTATAGTTTACGTGTCTGCTGTGTGTCCTGTTGATTATCTTTCTCCTCCTTCTGGAATGGCGGTTCCAGGCGGGCAGGGCTTCGCATCTGTTTCATTCACTCATGGATCCTTAACATCTCATACACAGCACATACTCAATAAAAACTTCTGGAATGAATGAATGGAAGGATGATGGGTTAATGAGCGAGTCTGTAGGTTAGAATGGTTAAGAGAACTTTGGTAATCCACCATTTCCTAACTATGTGCCACAAACTCTTTGTACCTCAGTTTCCCTATTTATAAAACCAAACTCATAATGGTACCTGACTCAAGGGTCTGTTGTGTGGATTAAAGAAAGTGTTCGCCTCAGTGAGGCAGGGGTACATGGCATGTGTTCAGTAAGCGTCAACTGTGCCCACAATGCCATCGGCATAGCATCATTGAGAGACGGGTGAGTCAGGGCCCACTGCGCCCATTTCCAAGTCAGGAGATGCTCCTAGAAGCTCCTTTCAGCTCATTCAGCAAGATGCTCTTGCTCAAAGCCTAAGGAGGGCTCCCCATGCTGAGAAGCAGACTCTTGCTCCAAGGGGGTTAGGCATCTCTGATGTGTGCCCTGGGTCACCTTGAGATACTGGGTCTGTGACACGGAGGGACCAGGGCCAGTGGAGGACACAGGGGCAAGAAGGCGAGGGAACTAGGCCTCGGGTGGTGAGTGGGTCTCCCTGGAGCCAGGAAGAAGCTATTCCTAGAACACATGGATTCCTTCTCTAGGAGCTGGGAGTAGGGGTGCGCCTCTCTGGGCCTGGAGTCTAGGCAAACCCTCCTTTGAGCAACAGGTGTGCAAACCAGCCTTGACCAGAGAAATCATTAAAATCTACTCGTTGGCTCAGTGGAGCCTTGGGGGAGCCCAGTGAAAGCCAAAGTCGAGCCCCACATCCTACCCATCATATCCCTCACCATACCCAGAGGCCCATGGGGGAGAGAGGATCTTCCCAGGTCCCGCTATCAGAGAAAATGGAGTTAGGGCCAAAGTCAGGCTTGCATTCGTAAGCCCAGTCCCCTTTGCTTCCACAGAGAGCCGCAGTTTGGACCAAGGCCCTGCAGTTCCTCACCCCAACCAGAAGCCATAACTGCAATTTGTTTCCAGGTCTTCAGACCCCAGAAAATTCACTTTTTCCACATCCTGTAGCTTGAGATTTCCTCCAACCAAGGGGCAAGATACAGGAAGTTCCCATGAATCCCCCTTAATGGTCTGTGGACCCAACTATTTGATTTTTTATGTATACTCTACTTACTTCCAGAGGGGACATGAGGTAGCTTACAATAAAACGCATGCATATGATGCTGCTCCTAATGAAAAAATAGTAATAAATAAAAATTCCTGAGGAGAAAGACACAAATATGTCAAACATAGAGGTTGACACATTCATATCCCCACCAGTGAAGGCAAAAGGAGTCTCCAGGAGTCACAGAGCCACCTTTTTCATCCTTCCCCAAAGGATCTAGGAGACCCTTGAAAAATGCTTATTTATGGTGGATTAAAAAGCAAGTGTCCCAGGGATGCCTAGGTGGCTCAGTTGATTAAGTGTCTGACTTGCTCAGGTCATGATCTTGTGGTTCTTGAGTTTCAGCCCCGCATTGGGCTCTGTGCTGACAGCTCAGAGCCTGGAGCCTGCTTCGAATTCTGTGTCTCCTTCTCTCTCTCTGGCCCTCCCCCATTCACCCTCTGTCTTTCTCTCACACACACATAAAAATAAATAAACATTAAAAAAAGTAAAAAACAAAAAAGGTAAATGCCCCAATCTCTGGGCAACCTGGTTTCACACCTTGCTTTGGCCCAGTGACTTCATGGGGCATCATATCCTTGTTTGCTTGGTCTCTCCCCCAGAGGTCAGTCCAGGGCACACATGAGGATGCCTGCCTTACTCTTCTCTCTCCCCTAAGAAATGGTCTGTGGGCAGGATCCCCCAGACTGCCTACAGGAAGTGTGCCTCTGGCTCATGAAGTCATAGATGACCTTGGCACCTGTCCTGTTGTCTTAATGAATCAGGTCTCACTAAGGAGAAAGCCCCAAGTGGCCAACTGGAGTCATTCAAAATGACTTAATTGACTCACTTAGTTGAAAAGAGAGAAAAAGAAGCCAAACCCTCCTGAGGGCAGTTTGGGTACCTGTTTGGGTCACAAGTGCTATGGAGATATCCTCAGCACAGTGGCTCTGATTCAGGGGACTCACCCCACCCCTACCCCAGCTCTGCCTTAGGATCCATGGTGGGAGGGGGCAGCTGTGCCCTGGGTCCTCACTGGCTCCAGAGAACCAGGCAGCCAGGGATCATGGCAAGACCATCAGCAGTGGAGGATCAGCCCTGGCTTTTGTGGTTTAGCCTTAGAGAGCCAGGCCCTGACAGATGTCAACCCAGGAGGCTTCCTGGAGTGGGTAGGCTGGGTCAGGTAACCCAGAAAGGATGGTAGATGCAGGAAAGTGAGGCCAGAAAGGAGGTTCCTTCTCGGGGGAAGAGCAGAGAGGAGCTCTGTGGAGAGGCTGGACCAGGCCCTGAAGCCCAGAGCCCCCGAGGAGACATAAGAAGCCAGGGTTGGGGGGAGGCCGGCTTAGACACTACCATCTGATCCTTACCCAGTGAGAAAGCATTGGTATGTGTGTGGTAGGGGAGGGAGGCCTCAGCCTCACTGTGTCTCCCCACTTTTACAGAACCCTGGCATGGTGGTGTTACAAAAGTCATGACCTCTGACATCCACAGCACAGTCAAGGGCGTCAGGTACTACACCCAGTGCTTCCTGTAGTGGTTCTCATGTACACAACCCTAGCAGGTAAGTAACATCACTGCCCCTCTTCACAGCTGAGGAAGCTGAGCCCAAGGACACACAGCTACAGAATGATGGAGCCCAGATTTGAATGCGAGTCTGCACAACGCCAGTATCTTAGCTACTCCTATCCCTTCCTTGGAGCCCTTCTCAAATGACTGGGACACAACTCTGGCTCTCGGGGACCCCTTAATCTGATGGAAGATATACAGCTCTGTCCTTTAAAAACTTGGTCCAACTGGGGAGCTCTGTCTCTACTCTTAGGGAGCCTCTGGGCTAATGGGAAGATTGGTCCCTTCCCTCTGGGAGCTGTAGTCAGAGGGGGCAGGAGGAAGGATGCTCATTAGTGGCCATCACTGAGAAGTCATCTAAAGAGACAAAGCCAGCATCTTCTCCCAGACTGAAGCCCTCTTTCCATGTGTCCCCTCCCAGCAAGGGGACCCAGGCAGGGACGCCCTCCCCCTTTAGGAGCCCAGGGATCAGAAGGGAGGACTAGTGGTACAGAGAGAGGGACTTCATCCCAAAAGCCCCCTAAGTGTCTTCCATGTCTGGGAAATGGGTCAGTCTGCAGCCAGGGCCAGAGCTTAGCCAGAGACCAGTACTGAGGCTGTCTGAGCCCAGGCTTCAGTCAAAGTTCAGGGCCACATATCAGTCAGAAGCCAGCCTGAGGTCTTAGCTAAAGGTCGGGGTCAATGGTGCATCTGAGGCTGGGGATCAGCCTGTAAGCAGCAATCAGCAGAAGGGAGTTGCTGAGGGGTCCCATGGGCTGGGTCTGGATCAAGAGGTTATGGTGAGTAACTGGGGTGACCCCTGGAGTCTTGCTGCCTGCTCGTCACCTGCTGGGAAGCTTGTATGAGGCAGGGCTGGGAGGGCCCCAGGGATAAGCAGGGGCCTACACCCAACCTTATAGACTCCGCGCCCCTCATTCCTCCCAGCTGAGGTCATTTCATGGGCCCAGCCACCCCAGGCCTGGGAGGGGAAGCAGAGCTTCCAAGGCGGGTCCCCCACAGTACTGTGAGTCATGATTCCTAGGACTACAGCTTCTGGGCCCAGCAAAGGATGGGGGTACCCCATTAGCATGCTGCTCCTAGCCCCAGAACCTCATGCATCAGCCATTAAGAGTCAGGTAATGGCTAAACCATACTGTGCCAGCCATAATTCCAAAGCTTTGTAGACTTTGTTTCTTTTAATCCAATGTCATGTTATCGTCTGGTTTATAAATGAGGAAACTGAGGCAGAGTGGTTAGACATGTGGCTCTGGCATTTAAACCCAGGGACCGTTTTAAACTGAGGCCATCAGCCTCTCTCTTAACCACTGTATGATTAAAGAGCAAGAGGGAGACTAACCCCACTCCCACCCCACTCAAGGGCATTGCCCAAGCCCTCCCGGCTGTCCCTGCACCCACATCCTCTTAGAAGGAGCTTAAAGTTAGCATCTGAAGTTCTAGGAGCAGAATTCCAGGGGAAGGAGACAGGTCCTTGGAGCAGGGTGGACCTCAGGGAGCATTTGCAGCATCTCGACTTTTCTGGATACCTGAAATGTTCTTTTATTCTTTTCTTTCTTTCTATTAAACACCAACCTGTCAGCAGGGAACTTACTGGAAAGGGCAGTCTAATAGCATGTTAAGAAACACCACACTTTGGTGAAGTTGCCGATGCTTTGAAAACTGCATTTCTACTTGTTATTAATGGCTTTAGTGAATCTGAATCTAAAATATTGAGGACAAGAGCTTGTGAGAGCAGGAACAGGGATCAATAAAGATTGCTAAGGTATGCAGGGCCCTTTGGGGGAGGAGGGGAGCTTTCAAAGCTCCCTGACTGTGTCTCACACAGGACGAGGTGACCAAGGCTGAGACAACCAACCTATTTCACAGTTGGGCACGTGGAAGTCCCCCACGGGATAGCGTAGCAGATGTTTGGGTGGCTTCCCAGCTGACACTCTACTCTGCCTCCTTCTCTGTTGCTGGGAACCTCCAATTCTGCCCTGAGGCTCATCATCCCAGCTGCTCAAGGGGGGATGCTCCTTCTCAACCCCAAAGATGAACCCTTCACCTAAGCCAGTGGCTCACAACCCTCTCAAACCCAATATCCTCTTTTTATTGTGAATCTTTTAATCTACCCTCTTTTCTATCCTGAAGTGAAATCCAGAGATGATACAGTTTCAAAGAAAAAAAATCAACACAATACCAAGCCTAACATAAAAAAGGACTACAAGAAAAGCAATTTCTAATAGGATAATTATATTTCAATATGTTACATGGTCAAGGAGGACCATCCCAGACAATGCACTGTGACAGCAGTAAATGCAGAGTGATCCAGTTGCTCGGATCCTGTGAAGCCACACTGCCCATGAGTAGTGGGTGGCTCTAAACCACAGAGAATCGTCCCTCAATTTCCCGGGTAAGTCTCAGGCAAGAACGCTTCTATAAAGTGCAATTAGGTCCCAGGGTTGGATCATAAAAAGCAGGTTTTTCACCCCCATGAATGGCTGGCATGACATTTAAAGGTCATGGAGGAGGCAAACCACTCCGTGTATTGCGGGGCATGTCCAGCTGCCCACCTCCAAACGTCACAGGAGCAGGACAATCACAGCGTGCCCATGGCTGTCTGCTGAGAGCCAGTTGTGCAAGCCGATGATAGGGTCTCACCCTCCTGGCTTGAGCACACCACCCAATTGTGGTTAATGGGCCTCGGGGGCCATAAGAAAAAATATCCTAATGCATAAAAGAAGATGGAGCCTCCTTCTTTTTCACCAGATGCCATTTTAACATGAAGCACCCTAAGGGAGACAGTGCCAAATACTACATCAGTCAGGGGAAGGATGGGAGGTCCAGGCCCTTGAGGGTTGAGGGAATTGTTGGCTTACCAGGCCAATCTGCCCCGGGTCACCCCACATGGGGACTCCTTGCTATGTGCAATGGCAAACCAACCCTCTTGTGTAAGCTGCTTTGAGGTGGGCCTTCAGTTACTTGCTGCTGGTTCAGATACAAGAAGTGACTTTTTCAGACCTCACAGCCGTTCTGGAAACCGGAGGCCTGATCTCCTGACTCTCCACCAGCTTCTCTCTTTATTTTGTCCTAAGGAACAGGAGGAACCGGGACCAGGGCACAGCTCAGGGATTGCTTCCTGGAAAGGGAGTCTCCCGGCCCTCCCAGTGGGCGCAGACCCTGAAGGGGCAGATCTCCCAGAGATGTGAAGGGGGCCGTCTCCCTCTCCAGTTCCTCCTCTGACTCAAAAGACACTGGGATTAGCAGCTGCATTCCTCACTGGTGTCATCTTTTATGCGTCCAAGTGCTTTACAGGAGACAATTAGCAGCAAAGCGCTCCACCCCAAGGTGCCTCCCAAGGAACCCGGGCTCCCTGAATGTGACCCAGGGCAGGACCAGACCTCATCTGCAGTGGGCAGCCCAGGCCTCCCTAGGGAAGCCCGAAAGTGGGGAAGAGTAGGCCTAGAGGAAGAGCTGGGGAGGTGGCCGAAGCACATCGCAAAACCCCCGCGGTAGAGACGTGGGACGCAGGCTCCAGGCCACGCGGGGCCTGCAGACGTCAGTGTAGCTTTAGGCTTATCCCAGGTCCAGGGGAAGCTTGGAGGGCTTAAGCACAGGGTGACACAGCCATCGCCAAGTCCTTTTCCTGACCTGCCAGAGCATATGCCCAATGGGCCGCAGGCATCCCACTGCAGACAAGCGCTATGGCCTGGAGTTCGGTCCCCAGTGGGTTGCCTTCACGGACATGGCAATGCCGCAGGCACAAGCCCTCTGATGCTGGGTATCACTGAAGGAAGCAGTATGTACAGCAGACCGGGGTTGCTTCCAGACATGTAGCTTGAGGTCCATCATAGCTCAAGAAGCTACCTTGGCTCCCTACTGCCTGACAGGTCAAGTCCAAGGCCACTATCTGGACTCAAGCAGCCTGTCAACCTTTTCTAATTTGTCCACAAACACCAACACCCAGATCCTAGCCAGCTACCCTCCCAAGACCCCGGCTGCGAGCACGTTCCCCCCCACCGTGCACCCCTGCTCCGGTTGCCCCAGCCGGACCAGCCGCCCCACTCCCTGCATGTGCTCACCTCACCCACTAATCCCACCCAGCTCTCAGCAGCTGCTTCTCTCCTCACAGACTCCACGGGGATTTGCAAGCTCTCTCAGCAGGCCACTAACCTTAGTCCTCCAAACAGCAGGGGAGATTCGGATGCACATTCCACCATGGCCTCCATTTATTGCCCTGAGTGATCGCTTTCATCTCAAATGGTTGTTCCTCTTTTCAGCGTTTGTGTTCTCACCACACACATCCTACCTCATCCCACCCCGGACACACTCAATGGTAAACTGTTGGAGGATGGACACTGATATTACTCACACATTCCGGCCCCCAGCATGGTGCAGGCACCTGCCTGCTAGGAGCTCTGAGAACGTGGCTTTGAATTGCCTGTGCTCCAAGAAGTGACTCAAGTGATGAGGTTTTCTAAACACGCAGAGTTGGGTGGGGGGAGGTTGAGGGAAGAGTCCCTCGCTCAAATTATCATCATCATCACCCACGGGCATTTGTTGTATGGCTCAATTACCAAGTAACCGAGGCGATGAGACCTGTCCTTCCAATCTGGGATGATGGGGACCGAAGTCTGCAAGCAGGAGGTGCAGGTAAAGAAAGGGAGAAGCCACAAGACCAGATGGAGATGGGGCAGGGATGGAGGTGGAGATCAGGGACGGAAGCAAGACAGTCACAGGGACGCACAGCAACAAGGGTCAGGGCAAGAGGAGGAGAGGCTCAAGCAGAGACAGGAAGAAGCCAGAGACTGGCAGGGCTGGGACCCAGAGAGAGCAAAGAAGATAGAGAGGGAGATGGAGGCCCCCAAGAGCTGAGAGAGGCAGAAGGGCAGTGGGAGCTCAGCCCCTCCCTCCCTGGCTGCCTCGGTGCCAGGCCGGGCTCTCCATCCCCAAAACCTCTCCTGAAACTCCTGCGTGTTGGAGCACGAAAGGCCAGGAGGAAGGCGGCCAAACTGGAAGGTAGCCGAGGACCAGCCACCGGGGAGGCGTGCACCCAGGAGGGTGGCAGTGGGACGAGGAGACAGTGCCCTGGCCCGTGGCCCCCATCGTCACACCTCTACCCCACCCCGACCTAGCCAAGGGACAGCTCCCACACCTAGCAGGCTCGGGTGGATGGGGAGTTCTTCTCCCAGGCCTGACTCAGGTGGCTGCTGGGGACAGGGAAAGGGAGTGGCTCAACAGAGACCATGGTGGTTGTGGGGGTCAGGAACGAAAGGAAAGCCAGGATTAAAGTTTCAGTAACCTGCCTGGAAAAGCACCCAGGCATCGCGTGGGCCAGGATTCCTGGGCACTGAGTAAGGCAGCCATCTCAGCCCCAGCTGCTGGCTGGAGAGAGGTGGGCAAGGGGGTGGAGAGCCCCCAGACTTCCATCATGCAGCACCCCCCTCACAGTGCACGCCAGACTCCCCCATGCCTAAGGCTCGAACCCCAGCTAGTGAGCACAGGGCCTCGTGAATGCATTGGGACTTACGGACTCTGGGCCTAGGGAGGTCCAGGAGAGATGCCTCTGTGTGTGTGTGTGTGTGTGTGTGTGTGTGTGTGTGTGTGTGTGTGTGTATGTGTGGTGAGAGGGAGACATGGAGCTGAGAGAAGGAACCAAGAAAGGCAGAGGCAAAAAGCTTTGTGAATAGCCAGCCAGAATTTGCAAATCATCCGTGCACTTAAGCAACATTTACTGACATGGGATCCAATCAGAAGCCAGCATCTGCAGACAAACCCTAACCCTGATCGCACGCTGAACCCTAAACCTGGCCTCAGACTGAACTTTACCCCTGGCCGTAGACTCACCGCTAAACCTGTCCCCAGACTTACTCTAATCCAACTCCCCCAGCTTCGCTGAGCCTAATCTTGGCTGCTGGCCACCTCCAAACTGTGTTTCGATCTCAAAGGTACAGGAAAAGAGCATAGATGTTTCTGGAGAAACCCCACAAAGCACACAGCTGCAGACCTAGGAGGGAATGACATTTGGCTGTCCCTTAGAAAGACCACATCATCCTTCAAAGCCCTTGCTCTCCAGCATCGCCTTCCTCCATCAGCTGGATCTCTCTTACTCTCTGTCTCTAAACAAACAAACAAACAAACAAACAAACATTCAGTTTCTACTGTGGTAAGGTGATTACTCTTCTGCCACAAACCTTCCCTTCCCCTTCCCCTGTCTCTATGTTCTGTTAAATTATAATGTCCCCAAATCTGAGGCGTGTAGTGTATTATAATTACATTTCTTTTCCTGTAGCATTTTTACCCTTCCTGGATTCATAGCAGAGGGTGTCCTTTTTTACTTAGGGATGCACTTCATTTGCCGATTTTTTAAAATATTTATATCTTGGAGAGAAAGAGAGACAGAGCGTGAGAAAAGGAGGGGAAGAGAGAGGGACACACAGAATCCGAAGCAGAGTCCAGGCTCCATGCTGTCAGCATAAAGCTTGAACTCGTGAACCACAAGATCATGACCTGAGCTGAAGTTAGATGCTTAACAGACTGAGCCACCCAGATGCCCCCGTTTGCTGATGTGTTATTGATATTTTATTCATGAGCCAATTATTCAATATCTTTCTGTTTTGCATTGTTTTATAAAACTTTTGTAGTAGGATTAAGTGAATCTCATTAAGTAAATTGAAATGTTTTCCTTCTTTATCTACTCACTGGAGCAATTTGAGTTCTGTAGACATTCTCTTAGGTTTGAAATAAATCGCCTCCAAGTGTATCTACCTCTGTCCCTATGGTACAGTTTGTAGGAGACAGGGAAAGGGGGAAAGGTTCCCGACTAACTGCTCAATTTATTCCATGTTTATGGGTCTAATCAGACTTTCTTTCTCTTCTTGACTCGATTTTAGTTGTATTTTTCCTAAAACTCAACCAATTCCTCTAGATTTTCAAATTTCTTCTTTTTTTTTTAGCATAAACTTTACTGAAGTATAATTTACATTAAAAAAATTCTCCCATTTTAAATGTTCAGCTCAATGGGTTTTAACAAATTAATTACTTTCTTGTAACCTCTACCCAAAATATAGAGCATTTTCATGATGCCAGACAGTTCCCTCATGTCCCCTTATACTCAGTAACCACTCTCTCCCCACCTCTGCCCCAGGCAGCCACTGCTTTGCTTTTTCTCACTATAGTTGTGCCTTTCTGAGAGTTTTGTAGGAATAGAATCAGAAAGAATTTGTGTTTTCTATCTGACTTCTTTTGCACAGCATGTTTTTGAGACTCATGCACGCATGTATCAGGAACTTGTCCTTTTTTGTTACTGATTAGTATTCTATTATACAGAGGCACTGAAATACATTTATCCATTCATCAGTTGATGAAAACTTAGATTATTTCCAGTCTGGGTTATGGTAGGCTGAGAAAATGACCCCTCAAAAGATATTCACATACTAATCCCTGGAATCTGTACATGTTTGTTTACACGGGAGAAGCATCTTTGCAGATGTGATTGAATTAAGGATTGTAAAATGGGATCATTATCCTGGATTATCGGGTGGGCCCTGAATGCAATCACATGTATGCTCGTGAGGAGGAGGCAGAGGAGGGGCACCCGGGTAGTTCCGACAATTATGTGTCTGACTTTTGGGTTTTGGCTCAGGTCATGGTGTCATGGGTTTATGGATTCGAGCCCCACATTGGGCTCTGGTCTGATGGTGCAAAATCTGCTTGGGATTCTCTCTTTTCCTCTCTCTCTATGCCCCTTTGTCTCTCTCAAAAAATAAATAAATAAACTTTAAAAAAGGAGGCAGAGTAATATTTGATACACACAGTGGAGAAGGAGGTGTGAAGACTGAGCAGGGAGAAATTTCAAGGTGCCCCAGTGATGCAAGCAGGGGAAGGCCGGCAGCCACTGGAAGCTGGGGGAAGCAAGGAGTGGGTTCTCCCCTAGAGCCTCCAGAAGAAACAGGGCCACACCCACACTTTGATTTCATCCCAGTGAAACTGGACTTCTGGACTCCAGAACTGTGAGAAGTAAAGTTGTGTTGTTCCAAGCCGCCATGTTTGTAGTAATTTCTTAGAGCCGCTTCAGAGAGATCATTCAAGGGCTCTTACAAATAAAGCTGCTTTATAAACCTCTGTGTACAAGTCTGTGTGTGGATACATCACTCATTTCCCTTGGATAAACAGGAATAAGATGGCTGGAATATATGTTTAAATTTATAAGAAAATGACTGTTTTCCGAAGGGGCTGTACCGTTTTTGCATTCCCATCAGAGACGTAGGAGAGTTCTACTGTTCCATGTCTTTGCCAACACTTGATATGGTCGGTCTTTTTAATTTTAACATGTGCATGGTGATATCTTACTGTGGTTTTAATTTATACATCCCTGTTGACTCATGATGTTGAGTATTTGCTCATGTGTCTTTTTGCTTATTCATATATCTTCTTCAGTGAAGCTTTTATTCAAATCTTTTGTCTACCTTTTACCCAATCACCTTCTCATTATTAACATATAAGAGTTCTACATATGACAAATACAGTTGCAGACAGTTTCTCCCAATCTATAGCACGTGTTTTCAATTTCTTAAATGTCTTTCAAATAGTATGATTTTTTATTTTGATGAAATCTAATTTAATAATTTTTTTCCTTTAATACTTTGTGGGTGTTTTGTCCTAAGAAATATGCCTAACCCAACATCACAAGAATTTTCTTCTACCTTTTCTTTTAGAAGCTTTATAGTCTAAGCTCTTATATGTAGGTCTATGATCTATCCCATGTTCTTTTTTTATATTATATGGAGAATTTTACATATGGATATGTAATTGTTCTACTTCTGTGTTTTATTTTTTTAAAACCCCCTATTTGGGGTACCTGGCTGGCTCAGTTGGTTAAGAATTTGACTTTTTTTTAATCTTTATTTATTTTTAAGAGTGAGACAGAGAGAGACAGAGTATGAGCAGGGGAGAGGCAGACAAAGAATCTGAAGCAGGCTCCAGTTTCTGAGCTGTCAGCACAGAGCCTGAGGCGGGGCTCGAACTCACAAATGGTGAGATCATGACCTGAGCCAAAGTCAGACACTTAACCAACTGAGCCACTCAGGCACCCCAAGCATTTGACTCTTATTATCAGGCTCACGTTGAGATCTGGCTGTGGCTAACGTGAGATCAAGCTCTATGTGGAGCTTTGAGGCAGAGCCCACTTGGGATTGTCTCTCTCCTTCTTTCTCTCAGCCCCTCCCCCACTTGCCCGCATGCCCTCTATCTCAAAATAAAGAAATCTCCATTGAATTACCTTGACACCTTTGTAGAAAATCACCTGACCATATATGTCCCAGTGATCTGTACATGTATCCTCACAACTATACCACACTGTCTTGTAGTTTTACAGTCATAAAATCAAAGTTTAATTAAGTCCTCTGACTTTGTCCTTTTCAACAAAATTGTTTTGGATTTTCCAGAGCATTTGCATTTCCATGTAAATTTTAGAATTAGTTTGTCAATTTCTATCCCTCCTCCCCACCCCCCACAGAGCCTGCTGGGGTTTTAATTTGGGTTGTTTCACATTTATAGATAATCTGGGGAACAACTGAAATTTTAATAATATCCAGTTCCCAAACATGATATATCTCTCTTTTAATTTCAGCTCTATTCAATTTCTCAGCAAAGCTTTATAATTTTCAGTGTACATGTCTTGCACATAATTTGTTATATATATTCCTGATTATTTTAAGGCTTTGATGCTCTTACAACTGGCATTTTTCATTTGAATCTTCAATTGTTTATTGCTCTCTTTTTTTATAAATCACTTTTTCTAGGATTTTGTGCTGTTTCTCATTCATAACATTTTATGTGTTCTTTTCTGTTTCATTTGCACTGTTAAAAACGGTCTTATTTTATAAGTCTTTACACAAGTGAGCACTTTGGTTTGTTTAATAAGTCTGTTGAATCTTTCCCTAATTTATTAAGTTTTGTTTTTGCATTAACTTCTTCCTTTTTCTTTCATTAGTTTTGTATTATTACTCTTCTCTAAATCACTTCATTAACTATTGCATACATTTGCTTTCTCTCCCTCTTATTTAATTCTTGTGATGGGTTTTTACTGACATCACTTAGCTAAGCTGGAAGCACTGCATTTTGCAGGATTCCCGTCCTTGCGCAGTTGGGAGGTGAGCCGGCCCCAAGAGAGATCCACGTGGGATCTGGAAGACAGCGTGGGACCAGGTACAATTGCAGTTCACCAGGGTTTTGTGTCTTCTGGATCATCTTGGTGTGGACAGTGGCCCTCGGCTCCACTGGATCACCTGCTTCTCAGAAGTTTGGTCCTCCTACACGTTCTGTTGGTGCGAGCTATTTAGAGGGGTGAGAGACACAGGAGGTCCTTGTTTGTCCTGGTGGCTTCCTGTTTGCTCTTACTCTTTCCTACTTCAGTTTCCCTTCCTGCCTCAACCCTATCTGAGGATTTTCATTGGAATAACCAGAGGTTTTGGTGTAGGTTTTTTCACTTTTGATTATCTCTCTAAAGAATTTTTTCTTCATTTCATTTGTTTCTACCTATGTTACTAACCATTACTTACACATTAACTTAAGTCTTACAGTTTTATTGTTTGCCATCACCTCTTCTAGAGTGCAGCTTCTGTATTGGAGTTCTTATTTTGATTCATCTTTCAGTTACATTTCTTCAAGCAGTTTCTCAGAAGGAGTAATGCCTGTGTTGCCTTCCACATAAATAATAATTAGGTTGGGTGAGTGAACAATTGTTTTTGCTGGCCCAGTACCCATCTCTTCTTTTTAGGAACCACCTCTCCATATTTCTCCACTTATGTGGGCTGAGTGGAGACGACTGTATCCCGGATTCCAGGGCTGAACAAACACATGACAATGAAAGCATGGCACTCCTCTGCCCATATGACTGAGACAGCAATGAGCATTGACTGAGGCCGAGCAATGAGAGTGACTTTTGCTAAAACTTTCACAAAAGCAAAGTCCCAGGGCTGTGAATAGCCAGTTGGACAACCACTTAGACATCCCACTGAAGAAAGAAGCCAACCAAAATTGGCTGAGCTGAAGGATGACAGGAGACAGTCTTAAGCACCTGGATTTTGTCAGAAAAAGAAAAAAATATTGACTAACAACGAAACACCCCAGAGATAGATTCAATTACTGCTGAGTCCTGATTTCAGAGTCTTCCTTCAGCTCAGTGGTAACGTGAATGTAGAGTTTTTCTTTTTTAATTTGAGTTTAATGGAATAAATTTGTTTTCTGTGTTCTTATATATTTTCCTGTCTCTGCATAGACCCCTCGTTTAGAGCTGTTTAATTTATTTGTGTGTTTGATGATTTCATTTGCCTATACAGAGTGTGTATATAATTTCCAGGATTAAGATTTATAATATAGTCTGTCAACAATAGTTTATATATATATATATATAGGCTCCTATTTAAATTATTTAGTCCTGGGCAAAATAGATCTTTTCTGTGCTTTTATTCTGCTATATTTAGATTGAAGGTGGCTTTCAGCTGCCCGGAGGATGGAGTAGGGGAGGACTAAGTGATCCATACAGAGATTTCTGTTCTTATTCTATTCCTATTCCTATTCCTGTTCCTATTCTTATTCCATTTCTATTTTTGTGACATCTCAAGGTTGGCTATGTCATTGCCTC
Source organism: Suricata suricatta (assembly GCF_006229205.1). NCBI lineage: Eukaryota > Metazoa > Chordata > Mammalia > Carnivora > Herpestidae > Suricata > Suricata suricatta. The sequence goes on from NC_043703.1 coordinate 115,230,196, forward strand.
CCTTGTCTACCTGAGATGATGACATCAAAGACATCCCCACCAAATGCAAGCTGTAGCCTTGGCCTCGGTCAATCTCTCTCCACACTGGCACCAGCCACATTGTCCAAAACCATTCAAGGGATTGAAGTTCTCACCTCCTCTCCATCTCCTACCATCCGACCCCATAGTCAGCCCAGGTGTTTCATAACTAGTCCTCAGTTTTGTGCTTGTCTGCTCTAAGCTTGCACTTTCTGTAGGTCTCCTAGGTAACCTGTACACTTGTTTCCCATGCAAGATGTAAATTTGCTACACTTTCCTTAGTCCCAGGGGCTCTCACACCCTAAGAGGCATACCTCCTATGAGAGTCCAACAAAATACAGGTGGGGAGAGGAGTTTCGGGGTGAGGGGCATATGCAGCAGGAAAAAGAACAGTCAGTATTCTCAAACTGTAGGGGCAGAGATGTTGAGAGACAGAGCATCCAACTTTACCGGTAAGTTCCTGGCTGATTGATGGCTTCTTTCCTTTGTTTTAAGATCTAATGCCAGATATATATAAGTGGGTGGATGGATGAATGGATAAATGGATGGATATCCCACAAAGAAAATGAATGGTATTTCAAAAACTCACCTATGGGTTGAGATCCTTTGCCTGTCAGAGGGCAACATTCCTTTTAGGAAGATAATTTCTATTTTTTCCATAATTTCCATTGTTATATGATACCTTGATAGTTGTAGCAGAAACAATTAGCTACCATTAAAATAGCTTTTCCCGTTCCTCTACAGTGTTAGTTCTATCTGGGGAGCAGGTGCCCAGGCTGGTATCACACTCCCTGGTGCTCTCTGCCTCCCAAGGCAAGGCCACATGTCCAGTGTCACAGAGAAGGGAGCAGCTAGGGTACGTACCATGGCCAAGCATGACCCACAGTCCCTGCTCACTCACATCTCCATGTCCTGATGATGACGGTGAGAACTGGAATACCAGGAGGCCAGTGCCCAGGTTGGCAGAGCTGCCATTAACCTCATTCCCCAAATGATCAGATGGAGCACAGACTTCCACATGACTCCCCCGCCCCCGCTTTAAATGAAAGAAGTTGTTTGCAGTCATATTATGGTGGAGTCTTTTTTCCAGAAATTTACCATCATACTCTAATACAGTAGGATTCTTTGAGGCAAAATCAAGTCCTTCCCACCTCTATCTTTCTGTCATTTCCATGGTATGAAAAGAATATAGAAGACATATATTGATCGTTCCACAGAGAACTGGGAGAGAACTTTTGAATTGCATAGACAGCTTGAGAAAAGGAGAATGAGATCACCCAAGATGTGGAGAGCACAAGAGAGTGGAAAGAAGACCAGACTGGAAGGTAGCATGGGAGACAAAGGAGAAGGAGTAGTCAGTAATAAATTCTCAGTGGTGGGAATAACTGGTTAAGAAAACACCTAGTACTCAGCATTGTTATACTTTATGATGTAGCCCTCCCTCCATTACTCCCCTGGAACCCTCAGCAAATCCTACTGCACAAAACTGTCTTATGATAAATGTTCATTGGAAGGATGAAAAAAGGTGGGCCAAGCAAGTGAGGCAGAGTAGAAACAGCACAAGATTTAGAACCAGATCTGGGTTCAAGTCCCTTCATTGCTTATGTGCCCTTGTGAGGCTCATGTCCTTTGTGAGTTCAGGTTTCCTCACTGTGAAGTGACTAAATAATACCTTTGGGACTTCCAATCAAACGTGGAAGACTGAACCACTTTTACAGAAGTCCCACTAAAGCAAAAGTAGAATAAATTATATGTTATATGAAATTAGGAGAGGAATAAACAGTCACCAAATATTGGAAGACGGAAAGTGGATAACAAAATGGTAACTGACCATGCATTGGGGAAAGCTGAAACCCAAAGAAATTGTTGGGGGCCACCGAAAGTAGGTTAAGTGGGCTTCAGTGCCCCCCAAAATTGACAATTTGATCTACTGGTTACCCCTGAAAAAAAGAGTGCAAGTAAGGCTGAAAATAAGAGGTTTGCCTGAAAGCCTTTTGAGGGGTAATTAGACCCACGAGTGCCCTTTCCCATCCTGGCACAACACTAAAGTTTTCCCTCTCTAAGGAGATTGAAACAGAGAAGTTCTGAATTCAGAAGCTCTGGGAGCACACAGACAGCTGTAAGTAGGGAACTAGGGGAAGAGGGGGTGCAGTCCATTCCCCCAGCTTGGCTCCCACATTTCTGCAACAAGATTTATGTAACACTCCCACCTGGGCAGGAGAGTGTGAATCCCTCAATAATTAAACCAACTAGCCCAGGAGGAAAAGCCTACACATACTAACAGTCAATGGTACCCTCAACAAATCAGCCCATGCAGATTGCGCTAGACTGTCTCATACAGTCAAAAAGCTTCAACTACTCAGTTTCCAAGGAGATTTTTAGTGTCCCACTCTTTTTTTTTGAAATTTTTAATGTTTATTTTTGAGAGAGAGAGAGAGAAAGAGACACAGAGTGTGAGCGGGGCAGGGGCAGAGAGAAGGAGACACAGAATCTGAAGCAGGCTCCAGGCTCTGAGCTGTCAGCACAGAGCCTGATGGGAGGCTCGATCTCACCAACTGCAAGATCATGACATGAGATGAAGTCGGATGCTTAACTGACTGAGCCACCCAGGTGCCCTGGTGTGCCCCACTCTTAAATATGAGCAGACAGCCAAGGATTGTCAACATATGATGAAGAATGTTGACAAGAACAAAACGGAGTTGATTGACTATCAGTGTTAATTACAACATGTCTATACATGTCAAGAGGATGTTTTACTTCCTTTGGAGAGCTAAGGGATTAATAAGTGGTAGGTATGAAAACTCAGCAACCAAAAATGGACAGCAATTAACCTCATGAAAAACAAAAAGTTACACAAGGAAATGTGATTATAGTACACTACATGGTTTGGATGTGAATAGTGGATTCTATGGCCATAATGTCAAGACTAAATATTAGTGCAATCAAAAAGATATTAGAGGAGTGCCTGGGTGGCTCAGTTGGTTGAGCGTCTGAATTCAACTCAGGTTCTGATGTCAAGGTTCATGGTTCAAGCCCCAACATTGGGCTGACTACTGTCAACACAGAGTCTGCTTCAGATCCTCTGTTCCCCGCCCCTCTCTCTGCCCCTCCTATGCTCACACACACTCTCCCTCAAAAATGAATAAACATTTAAAAAAAATATATTAGAAAATAAGATATAATTCAATTGCAAGCTTGGAAGGAGAGCAAGTATGTCTGTGTTTTGGGGGAGGGGTGGTAGCCAAAATCTCAATTTTTCTAGTAGGAAACCAATACATAATACCTAAATCTACCAGAAAATGCTATATAAGGATAAAATCTTAAAATATGTAGACTAATGTCACTAAAAGAGCTAAAAGTGGCTAACTCTAGGAAATGGGACTCAGAACAGGGGAGGGGTAGATCTTCTAGACTTTTTTAGTCATATACCTATATAACTTTGTCAAAATAAAATACATGTGTAAGTAGGGTGCTGAAATTTGCAAAGGCATTTGTAAATTGACTTGTGCTGCAACTCATAAATCATCCTCTTTCTGTGTTTCAATTAATGGAGCTTGTCTCTGCAATTATTAGTTTTCCTGAAGTTTTTCTTTTTCCTCTTCTTGCCCTCTCCCCCTAGTCAGAGCCTAATGATTAAGGACAATATTGGCAGTAATGACAGCTGCCAACCTTCATTATCTCATTAAATCCTTGCAACAGCATGCCACTTCCTGTTCTGTCTTAAAGAGAAGGAACCTGAAGTTCAGGACAATGTGGCAACTTTGTCCAGGTTGCATAAGAGCAAGTGGCAGATCGAGGCTCTGAATGCAGGCACGGTGACCCCAGGGCCTGTGCACTGACACTTCACACCATCAGAAGCTTCAGTCCAGCTTCAGTGCACCACTCCAAGCCAGCAACAGCCAGGGGCCTGTGTGTGAGAGCTGCCATCGTCCAGACAGCAAGTGCCCTGCCCACTCGGAATGTGTGGTTGTCTCCTCACCTTCTTGGGGCTCCACTTCATGGCTCCCAAAAACAAGCCCTCTGAGCTGCAATTTCATGATCCCATGCTTGTACCTGGTGTTTGGATGACATGTGTCATCAGCACGATGGCTGACTTCTGTGCAATCCCGTTCCAGCCAGTGGGGACCTCTCCTGTTGTTTTTGTTAAGCAGCTGCTGGGTATAGCTTCTGCCTGCAGCACCTGGCCAAGACTGCCCTCTCCTCCCTCCCTGGGAGACTGCCCGGCCTGGCTTGGAGAGCCAAGACCATCAGGAACCTAGAAGAGTTACAAAGTACCAGCACATTGACAAGGGCAAAACCCTAGAGGCCTCTACTCAAGACCTTGAGAGATGGTGTGGTAGATGAAAGAAGACTTGAAAGTGTCTGTGAGTCCCCCTCATTGGGAGTGCAATCTAAGTCCCACTTCCTGAATGCGGGCTGGCCAAGCCGGACTGTCACCCAGGATGCCTGGCCTTGAAGCATCGCTAGAGAGACCGCCTGTACATGCTCTGCTTGACAGCCCCTGCTGGAAGCCCAACGGCTTCTCTCTGGGCCTCTCGGACCACTCATAGTTGGGAGTACCAGACAGATAAGTGCACATCCTCTACCTCCAGACTGGCCCTTTCACCAGCTGAGGGCTGTTGAGTGGTTTTCATCAATATGATGATGAGCAGAAGGATTGTTCAGTGGAGCCCTGTCCAAATTGCTAACCCACAAAATTGTGAGATGTAACAACATGGCAGTTGTTGTAAACCTCTGAAGCTTGGGACAGCAATGGATAGGTGGGACAGCTTAGGGCCAGGAGAAGTGCAAAAAAACTTTGTGCATTGGAGAGAATGGAGGCATGGCTTGTATTGACATTAGGGGGACACAGAATTTACATGGGAGGAGATGGAGTAAGTGTTTCTGGTCTTGAAGGGGAAAACGGGATAAGGGATAAGGGGCACTGAATTGGGTGAAAATGAACACTAAGATTAGTGAAAGGGGATGAAGACGCACAGTTGGGAGAGTCTGGAGAGCAAGGAGCCCAGAGAGCATCCCTGAATGAGGAGGTAAAGGACCAGAGGCTCAGGGGAAGAGACCCGCTGGGAAGGAGAGCAGGAGGGAGGCAGAAGGGAGCACCAGCCTCTACAGGCCCTCATGGGGTTCTAGGCACCCAGCCTACCATGCCCCTTTGCCTGAGTCAGCAAGGGAGGAGATGTGCCACCTCCATTTGCTACAGAAATCTCCCCAGGGCCAACACCCAACTGCAGAGCTCTACTGCCCTACTGAGGTCTCTAAAGAAGGAAGGAAGAGGGAGGGAGGAAAGGAAGGAAGGAAGTAGGGAGGGAAGGTAAAGAAGAAAGGAAGAAAGGGAGGGAGGGAGGAGGGGAGGAGGGAGGGAATGAAGGAAGGAAGGAATAAAAGAAGGAAGGAGAGAAGGAAGGAGGGAGGGAGGGAGGGAGAGAAAGAGGGAATGAAGGACAGACAAGGCTCCTGCTTCCAGGAAAACCAAGGCCCAGAGCGAACAAGAAACTGCCTAGGGCCACAGAACTAGTCCAAGGGTGGGGCTGGATGCCTGAGCCCGAGGATTCCCACCCTTCTTTCCACCAGATTGCACCTCAGAGGAAGTGAGGGGGAGAGAGGGTGAGATGAGGTGAGGCGGTTCACCTCCCAGCCCAAAGCTGGTTTCCAGAAAGGACCATAGTTATTCACAATTCGGAGAAGGAATTTACTGCTCTAGCATGCACGTGAGTTCACACACACAATACACATGTGCACACATATCAGACTACAAGGAGCAGCTATGAGTCCCACACCATGTTCCACTCCGGGGTAACGCAGGCTCTGAAGAATGGAAACACCAAGATGTAGGCAGCTGGACTCCAAACACAGTTCTGCGCCCATCCTTCATCATCAGCGCTAATGCCCAGGAGCCCAGGAAGAAAGTAGTGCCTGGAGGGATTTCTGGCAGTGATGTGCCAACCCCAGTGTCTACCCTCATGTTGGGACCACTTGTGGAGTAAGGCAGTTGTGAATCCTTCCAGGATGGGGTGAGGATAAGCCAGGGGCCATGCAGCCCTTCACCCTGCACTGCGGCCACTGAGCGCGTGAACCAATCACAAGCGCACTAGTGCTCACACACCAGCCTGTGAGCTTTGTGTCTCTCTGAGGTTTGTGGGACTTCTTACTCGCCTGTGAGCCTGAGTGACTCAGAGCTCTGGGGTTTCCAGATCCCCCTCCCGGGAACTCAAATGCCATAGCTGAGTAATCAGAGGGGTTGCAAGGGTCAGAGCCACTGGTTTCCCGCCCCTCAGGCCATTCTGGAGGGTGATGGAGACCCCTGCCATGAGGGTCCTCCTTCTTTAGAACCCCAGGCCTGACCAAGCCATGACGCCCAGCCGGCCCCTGGGCGAGTGCCTTGGTCCCACCTCTCACCCTGCACGCAACCTGCCCCTTCTTGGTCTCCATCTTGGCAAGCAGGCCTGCCCCCACCCGTTAGAATTCTGGGAAAGGCAAAGAAAGGAATGGAACAATGGCCTAAAGTTAGAACCCACAACAGAAGCATGGAACTGAGTCATGCATTGTTCTTTTTGTGCCTCTCTGAGCACGCTGCTGGTAACCACGGGTTCTGGCCCTGACAGAGTGCTGACAACAGGATTAGAGCAAGCCAGGCCCCAGGGAAGAGGGGCTGCAGGCCATGGGGTGGCCCCGTGGAGTTGTGGCTACTGGACATCAGAAGCCGGTCGGAGGACAGAGATCAGCGTTGCTCCTGTGTCAGCCCCAACGGACGGAGGAGAGGGAGGCATACGCCAGGCCACTTTTCACCTGCCTGGGCTCAGCCCTGTCGGCCCAGCCCCCTTCAGCACCTCGGTGCAGCTGGCCCCTCCCCGCTAAGGCCACGCACTTGTCACTTTCTCCGGGGGAAAAAAACAAAAAAAAGATTCGTCGGTGTTTTCTGCAGTTTGCGCTCCCAGGATGAATATTGTGTCTTTTACCCATGATGCTGGGGACCTCGTAAGTCTGGGATCCCCCAAAATGGAGCCTTGCCCCAGAAACCTCTCGTCTATCTTCCTGCCTCCCTTTAATGAAGGAAACTGGTGTTCTGAGGTTCCCTCGTGTGTGGCGCCTGCACAGTCACTGAAGTGAGCGCACCCGTGGTGGGTCAGACCTCAGATGGAACAGGTTTTCCAAGAGCTCCATTTGCACTGGGCTTTGTGGGAGGGGTGAAGACAAGAGAGGCAATACCCCACCACCTTTCAGTCTCCCCCGAAGTCCCACAGGACTCCTCAAAAGTCAGCAAAAGCCAAAGCTGAAGAACCAATTCCCCATTTCTAGAGGGTCCACTGAAGTGGCCTCGGGAGCCATTAGTCCGCCTTCCTAGGCAGTCTCCCAGGGGAGTCCGACAGGGGGTGGGGACGGGGCCGGGGGGGTGGGTGGAGGGACCACACTTGGAGCAATGTGAGCTGGCATCTGAGTACCAACAGCCGGTTCCAGAGCAGTGAACACACAGGCCCGCTGCCCCTTGAGGGTGCTAGGGAAACCCGATGACCAGAGAAGGATGCTCCTGAACTTGGAAGATGGAAGAAAGTGGGCAAGCAGGAAGTAGAAGTTAAAATTAGAAAACCCGTGAGGAGCCCTGAATGCCTGCCAAGGAAGCTGATCTCCGCCTCTTGGAAGTGAGGACAGTGTGGAGACAGGCACACAGTCAGAGCTGTGGAGATGGCCTGGTGGGGAGGCCGGCAGAGGGGACCCTGGCTTTCCCACGTGATTCTCGGTGGTGTCTAGTCCTTCACAGCAGCCAATACATGTTTGTGGAGCGAGTCAATCTCTGCTGAGAAGGCTCCTGCAGCCTCCTGATGTGAGGAGGCAGCCAATGAGGAAGTGGGGGGGGCCCGGTGTAGGCCTGGCCCTGGAGGAGGCTCAGGTTGGGTGGTTCGAGGCTGGCCTTGAGGCCTTCCAGTGTGGGAAGGGGCTGCAGGTGGCCCAGGAGACACTGGGCTTTGAGCAGGGAAAAGGCTGGATGGGAGGAGGGAGTAATGGTGGGGAGGATGGAGCCAAGATCAGAGAGGGAGATCAGGACCCTGAGTTGAGTCTGAAGAACATGGTAACAGCACTCTTCTACGATGACCTCTGACCCGAGATGGTGTGGTCAAGTGAAGGCGGGGTGCGGGACCCCTCAGCCTCATTGTTAGGCTGCACACGTGTCCCAGGTCTGATGGGAACATGGCTTCTGACCTTAGTTCCCCCAAGGGGCATGGGCCCCATGGTCTCCCCTTATGGGGGTTGGCACCATGAGAGAAGCCGCTGGAAGCTGGAAGCATGTCCCACAGCTGGAGAGTCCCCGGCACGTGGCTGGGCAGCGGGAGAGGGAGGTGCAGGCAGCCACGGGCATCCGGGCCTGAAGGAAAGTCAGTTCTGGGGCCTGGGGAGTTTCTGTTTAGATAGAAAATAGTCACCAAACCCAGAGCTCCGGCTCCAGTTCAGACTGGCTCATTGGTTTGTTCTCTTTTTAAGACGCTGTCTTTGTTTATAGAGAGCATTTGTATTTGTTTCCATTTGGGATTCGGCAGATGAGTGGAGTGAATTCCAGGGTCTGCTTCACGGATCAGCTCCCCGAGAACACACGCACATTCCACCCTCAGATTGCGCTGTCTCCTGTCTGTCTGCCGGCCGCCCAGGGATGGAGGGTGCCCTGAGCAGCAGGAGACAGAGGCTGCCCCCGACAGGAACATCAAAGGAGAAAATACCGTAGCCAGCCATTAAGGAGACTTCAGTGCACCAGGCTCATGGGTCACCTCACTTACATTTTTATAGCCATGTCCCACATTAGCTACAATTATTAGTCCCAGTTTACAAATGGAAATGGAAGTTCCGAAATGTTAAACACACACACACACACACACACACACACACACACCCATAAATCATTCTGCTGGCACATGCAGAGCTAGGATTTGAACCCAGGAACCCAAGCAGTCTGGCTCCAGGGCCTACCTTGAATCATCAGTAGTATTCATTCTGCCCATGGTACTGCTGCTCAGGAGGGATGTGGTCCCAATGACCTTGTCCCTCCTTTACAGATGATGTGGCCGGAGTGTGGCCTATCATACCCTTCCCAGGAGGCAGCTTGCCCGTCCTGCCCTCATGAGGTGCCTGGGGCCGGAGCCGCAAAGGGCCGTGGAGAGGTATCATCTTCTTGCACCCCCGCCCCCAAGCCAGGCCAGCTGCAGAGGCATGGGGCTCAGCCAAGCCTCAGGCTGTGAGGCAGAAGGTGGGATGCAGGCCCCACAGTCCCTGGAAGGACCCCTCACCTGCCTGTGTCTCCTTCAATAACTCCTCATGTGGTCTCTGCCCTGAAGCTCTGGCTAACCCCTGGGGGGCTGTCCAGCCCCAAGCCCATGCAGAGTGTGCCTCTGAAAGGAGGACATAGTCTTTGGGGAGGAAGCTATCTTCACGTACAGATACACATCTGTTCCAGAAATGCCAAGGTCAGTGCAAGGATCAGAAAAAGTGATGACATGAAGCAGCTGGGCTGAGTGCTAGGAAATGAGGCTCTTGGGTAAGCTATGAGCTCTGTGGGAACCCATCAGCTCCCCACCAACCTGGGAAGGCTGCCTGGAGGAAGCCGCCTTTGGAGTATCTGGGTATCCCCAGGAGCTGCATTCTCAGAGGTCTCTAGCTCCCAACAGCACCATGGGCTGGCTGGCTCCCTCAAGCCCCTGGAGCCCACACAGAGGGGACAGGGAGAAGAAGAGACAGGGAAGGTGCTTAGCTAGGGAGGAGGTGAGAAGACAGAGCACCCCGAGGAACAGCACCACCTCCAAACCTTCAATTCTGCAGTCCCCTCCCTGACTGCAACCTCAGTCCCACCCAGCCCCTTACCCAGAAGCTGACCTTGCCTAATGCAGAGAGAATCAGAACTTAGGGCCGCACACACACACACACACACATGCACACGCATGCACACGCATGCACACGCATTTGCTTCCTGCCTCCCTGGATGGGCAGCAGCCAAGGCCTCCGTGGCTCCTTCCCCAGCTTCACCACACTGGGGACTTCTTCTTGTACCCCTTCTTCTCCCTCAGCACTCCCAGCCGGCAGGGCACCAAGTGTGCCCCCCATGTGTCTCTGACCCATCTCCTCTCCCCATTCCATGGCCAATGCCCCCACTCAGGGCCTGACCCTCTCTTTCCTAGACCACAGCAGTAGCTGCCTCCACCAGTCAGGCTGCCTCCGGCTGTCAGATACAGGATGACCAGCCAACAGAGGCTTGACGAAGTGGGATGTGGAATATTGATTCTTTACCTGTGTGTGGACTTGGGCATTCTCTGTGCCCAAGTCACTTTGATTCTCTGTTCACCTTACAGATGAAGAAATACCTGCATGTAATACATGTGTAGTAATAATACGTATATTAGTTCTTTGATTTCCACATGAGGTTAATATGAGAAGACTTAATACACTGGCACAGCTCTCAGTAAATGTGAGCCACCACTGCTCCTCGATGGGCAGCCAGAGACATGCAAACCCAGCACCAGCTAAGCCAGCCACCCAGTGATGTGAGGGCTCAGGGTCAGCCTTGCCTTGATCCTTGCAGCTTTCCCCTGAAGTGTATTAAACAGTTGCCATGGATTCCAACAACACATTCTCACAAGGCAAAGTCTAAAGGCAAATAAGATACCTACCTCAATTTTCTCTTTTTATCAGAAAGGATTATTTTCCTGGACACCCCTTCCCCAGGAAGATTCCCTTGAGTTTCATTGTGCAATTAAGGTCACATGTCTGAATCTGGTTGCAAAGGAGGCTGGGAAAGCAGGTGTCCAATATTTCCAGCCCTTTATCCAGAGGATGGTTTCTGCCAGCAAGAGGAAGAAGGCTGCCATTTTGGTTACCTGCCCTTAATCTGGTTCCTCTCCAGTCCACTCGCCACCCTGCATCAGAGTCATCTATCTAATCTCAGATGTGGTGGTGTTGTCCCTGCTTAAGAAGTTTTAATAACTGACCTCAGGATAAAGGTCTTAGTCCTTGGTGTGTCTCCCATTGTGTGATCACAGCTTTTTTTCTTGCTCCCAGCCAGTTCAAACTTCTCTCAAACAAGGATGCCCTTCCCACACTCACCACTCTCCTAAATCTGCCGCACAAAACTAAACTCCTACTCATTCCTCTGGACACCAGCTTCTCTGTGAAATTCTTTGGCCTCTTTGTTCCCTTGCGAGGCCACATACCTATCTGGTGCCAGACTGGAGGTGCTCAATCAGTGTTTGATAAGGGAAGGAAGGAAGGAAGGAAGGAAGGAAAGGAGGGAGGAAGAGAGTTAGGGGAGAAGGAAGAGAGAGAGGGAGGGAGGAAGAAAGGGAGGAAGGAATGGAGAGAGGGAGGGAGGAATGGAAAGAGGGAGGAAGGGAGGAAGGATGGGTAGATTAGGAAGGAAGGATTAAGAAAGAAGAAAAAATTAGGATGAGAAGATCTGATTGGACCAGCTAGCCACTGTCCAGCATGCAGCACCCTTGTGGGCAAAATTTTACCAGCAGGATAGTTCATGGGCAGTTCATCTCCCAAGAGATGGTATCTGCGGACTCAAGTACTGATTCCTGGGCCAACCCTCTGTGGCCAGAGAGGAGCAGGATCCCAGACCATAACACCCAGCATTCAGCTGTAAGAAACTGCCCACGGCTGCTTTCCTTAGAAGGGGGATGGGGATGGCAGGCACCTGGGGTCTCACAGACTAACCCTCTGGCCCCAGCCTGTGAGAACAGGGGCTGGAGGCTCATAGGCTGTGGGAGATCTGGGGTATGGAACCAGACATGACTCTGGGGCAACCATTTGTTAGGGAGAACCCAGCTGTCATCAGGGCAGGAAGTACAGTTGGGCTGGTAGAGAGAGCAGAGAGGCAGCAGAGACTGCTCAGGCAGGCCAGCCTTGTAGAGGCCCAGGGGATCGGCCAGAGAGGACTAAGCCACAGATGTTGGTGACAATCCTGGACAGACCAGACTGCACAGCATGGGGCTCACTAGGAAAGGGGATGCAGCCCCTGGTAAAGACGAGACACAGACGCAGCACTTGGATGAAATGGAGTTCCTGAACAGGCTTAGGGACAAGAGGGACCTTATGTTAGACTGGATTCAAGACATGCCCTAGTCTCTAGATCTGGGGATTTGGGTAAGCCAAAAAACAAGAGATAACTGTACTGCCTTATCCAATGACACACCAACCAGATTCTATAAATTTTCCAAAACTCTGGTTGGAATTTACTTGTGAATCAAACTTCTAGGGAGCTGGACATCCACCTGGTCTCAATGGTAAGTAGCAGAAAGAAACCAGGTCAGAGTAGGGGGGCCAGGTCATCCCAGCCCCCAGGTCTTCACTTGGCACCACCAGGGTGACTCAAAAGACTATGGGTGAAGTGGACACATCCCCTCCCACACCTCCTACTTCATAAGCCATTGCAAATGAACGTGAGGGAATTTCACAAGTCTTTCTAGCAAAGCCAGGACCCTTCCCAGTAGTGGCCACGTTCCTTTCTACAGATTTGCAAACTGTGTTTTCACCTGTTGAGTCAAGGAGGCTCCTTGGGCACAATACCTTCTGCATAATCCATCTTCTCCAATTTTTAAATTCAGAGTGACATTTGCCCCAGTTTCCTGATCCTCTCCCAGCTTCCATGATGAGCTGGGATTGTGCAACGCACAGCCCTCTCCTGGCCTGCAGTTCCTGAGGGCAACTTACCAACAGTATATCAGCACATCATTGATTACCCTGGGGCACTTGTTCGGTATGGTCTGAGTAATCAAGTTCAAGAGGGCAGTTGTGGAATTGAACATCTGCATTCGTTCTGGATCATTCACCTGAGGGAAGGGAAGATTCGGCCCAGGAGCAGCAGGAGGAGGCCTGCTCGCACTGGAGGTGGTTAGCATGGCAGCCAATTTCTCACTCATTTTGTAAGATCAAGTCCAAACTCCTCAGCCTCATATGAGGAAACGACTCTACCATAGGCCAAGAATCTTCAATGTGTTGCCACTGCATATTTTGAAACATGAGTATGAAACAGTTAGTGATAAGATTCCCGAACATGGTCTCATGTGAAGGATGAGAGGGCTTCGGCTGAAAAGACTTGCTCATTGTCTAGCCTTAGGCACCTCTTCTTCCTCCAAACATGCAGGAAGTTAGAGGGGCCCCTGGGAGGACTGTGAACGTGGAACAGAGCATCTCCTTCTCTCCTGGACCCTCATCTTCTCCCCTGCACTAACTCTTTCATGAAAGTTCTGACCATCTTAATGAACAAAACAAAAAAACAATTTCACCATCAGAGAAATAGTGCAATAAATTTTAAAATTATTTAACATATGCTAAATTTATATGCCTTTCATACATCGATAAATTATATTTAACACAAAACATCATCATTTTATTCCGCTGTCGAAATTAAGGCTTGAGTTTTAAGTAACATGTCCTGCTTTTACATAAGAAAATGCTGGACTACTATACAAAAGCTAAAAGTATTGGTTTAAAAGCACTGAATTTGTTAAACTTTCTTCTTATATTTTAAGTTCATTTATTCATCTTGAGAGAGAGATGCAGTGTGAGAGCAGGGAAGGGGCAGAGAGAGAGAGAGAGAGAAAGAATCCCAAGCAGGCACCAGGCCCAGCTCAGAGCCCAACGTGGGGATCGATGTCACATCTGAGCCAAAATCAAGAGTCAGACACTCAACCAACTGAGCCACCCAGATGCCCCAAAAGCACTAAGTTTTTACCAGTCTACATTAAACTCACTTTCTTTTCCCTCAATGTATTAATGTTACTGTCTAAATCTTGATTAATTGATTTTATTATTATTTTTTTTACTATTATGTTTTTAATTTATTTTTGAGAGACAGCACAAACAGGGGAGAGTCTGAGAGGGAGGGAGATACAGTATCTGAAGCAGGCTCCAGGCTCTAAGCAGTCAGCACAGAGCTTGACCAGGGCTTGAACCCATGAACTGTGAGATCATGACCTGAGCCGAAGTCAGACTTTTAACTGACTGAGCCACCCAGGCATCCTGATTAATTGATTTTAAAATGTAATAGAAGTAGTTTTCAGATTTGCCTGAATCCTCTGTCTGTCCAATTTTCCCTCCAGCCTGCCACCCTCTCGTTTGGCTCCCTTCCCTTCTGAGCTTCTCCCCAGAGGGTCAGGACTGGCTTCGTCCCTCTTCCCACCTCCCACTGTGTCCTTGTGCTTGGTAATCTGATCTTTGGGACATCATTGCAGGAAATGTTCCCCAAGGTCGCTGTGGCCTCCCAGTGCTGAATTCAGTAGCCACTTCCCCGAGTCATCTTACTCAATTTCTCCCTACTGTCCTATATAAGGCAGGCCCTGCTTCCCCCCAGTTGCTGTCTCTTGGATTCTCCTCTTGGCCACACCCCCACCCAGAGGTCCTCAGAAGTCAGCATTCCCCAACTTTCTTTTCCCTTTCCATGTAGACCCTCCATCAATTCAATTTCCTTGATTAGATGATGACCCTCCTGAGGTCCAGACTGAAACCCCCCCTATTGTTTCCTCCCCAGGCCACCGCCCCAACACCCCATCCCTTTGAGTGGTTCCACCAATCATCAGTTAGGGTTAGAAATGTAGGAAATATTCACACTCCTTCCTTTCCTTCACCTTCCCCATTCAACTCATCTCCAAATCATCTGAGCGCCTCCTCCTTAGGAGCTCAAACCCACCCCCTCCTCTCCACCCCCTCCTTAGTCCTCACCCAGGGCCCCACTGTGGTCTCCTGACTGGTCTTCCTACTGGTGTCCCACCCCTGCCCCCCCAACTCCACCCCCACTCCAACCCATCCTCCATACAGAAGTGATTTTTATAAATGCAAATCTGATGATGTCAGTCCCTTTCTGGATCAAAGGATCCATATCACCCTTGGACGCAGAGAGCCATCCCTGGCTCAGCCTGCGGCCCTCATGTTTTGAAGCTAGTTGCCCACCTTTCCAGCTCCTGCCCAGCCTAGTCCATCCTCCCCAACTCAGACAGGTAATGGTACCCGGACTTCCAGGTCTTATTCCAAAATCCTACAACTGTGTAACCTGGGCCGGGTGTGGCCTTACTGACCTGTAGAAACAAAGGTTCCTATTGATAATAACCCTGACTTCTGTGGTCCATGTCATGCAAGAATTTGGCATCTTATATCTCCACTCCAAGAACTTCTGGGAATCCCCGGGAGTGTCTCACCTCTGTTCACACACAAGTCCAGTTGCCACCTAGTGGTCTGCTGGGCACTTGTGGAGAGGATCATATTGCCTCTCAGCATCTGCTTCACCCTTCCTGGATGTGTACTAGTCAAACAATGTGAATTGACTCATCTCAGTTGTAAGGGGGGATCCTGACTGGTTTGCAGCCATCTTGCAAACGTGAAGGGAGCCAGCTGTAGGATGAAGCTAATCTCATGGCAATAAAAAAGAGATGAAAAGAAATCAAGTCCTGAGTGACATTCTTGGACCTTAAATTAAGCTACCTGAAGCTCACTGCATTGCTGGATATTTCCAGATACTAAGCCTGTAAATTCCCTTTATGTTTTACCTTGTTCATAATCTCGTGCTTGCAACTGAAACCATCATTGCTACATGGCTTGCTCAGGCCAGATCCACAGTCTAACACAAGGCTCTGCGCAATCACTCGCCACTTCCCACTGGGCTCTGATCTCACCCTGAGCATGGTTCCTGTATGCAGTACTCCCAATGGGCACTTAGCCCCCAAGATGTAAAGCCATCAGCAAGTCCAGAGCAGAGAGAGATAGAATCTCTCTCTCCTGTTTGTGTTATGTTCTGGGAGAGGATCTCAAAGCTCATTGCTCTACCCACAAAATTGTTCAGTTTTAATAAAATAGATATTTTGCTTTTATTTGTATTACAGCTCTCTCCCAAGGACAAGAGATGAGTTCACGGGACATGCCAAGGACATATTTAAGTGGTAGATAGCACCCTATATCAGACTCCCTTAGGCTCTCCAAGGCCAACCAGGAGCTTTCCAATCTTAGAGCACGTTCCTTTCCAGAAGGTCTCTGATTCTCTCACTGAAATACACTTTGGTTTCTTAGGCCAATATTGGTATATCAATTAGCTTGTGCTAGTTTAGGCTGCAGGAATACCCAAATCCCAGTGGCTTGCAACAAAAGAATTTTCATATTTTCAGTATTATATTTGTAAAAGAAACATAATGGTTCTATATGTAAATTTATTTAAGATTCATAACCCACCCTTTAATATAATGGTTTCTCCACGCCACAGTTCTTTATTTAGCTTCATCTCTTGATCAGTTGGATTCCTGGGATATCCATGACTGGGTAGTTTTTCAAGAAGCACTTAGGGGTGCCGAGTCTTGTCATATTTTCATCTTTGTGAATGACTGGAGTCGTTAGACTTGAGTGACATTTTGCCCCAGTGAGAACTTGCTATGTCACACGTCTCTCAGAGCTCTGGGGACAATATTCCACTCACTTTGGCTACTGAATATTTTACCAAGGATGAGCCTCAACCAGTCGATACTGTTTACTGTTTTCTCCCTTGTGAGTAATGCGTCTCTGCCTGGATGCCCAGATGATTCTTTCTTTAGCTTTTCTTATTACTTCACTGGGATGGGTTCTTTCCAGATATAAAGTGCCCTTTGGAACTGTACACTCAGGTCTCCCTTTATCGGGCAGGTTTCTTTTCATTTTTGTTTTATTTCTACTCCATTTATTCTGTCTCCTTCTATTGAAACAACAAATACATAGATGCTGGAGTGCTTTGATCTGTCTTGAACACCACCTACTTATTCTATCTGTTCTCCAGTACATTTTATAGGATTTTTCTCATACTTATCTACTACTCATCTTACTGTGTTTAAAAAATCTGCTCTATTTTTCTGATTGCCAATAAGGTTTTTGTCTTCATAACACATGTATTATTACCCAACATTTCTATTTTTTTATCTTTACCAGCTCACTTTACATCTCTCTACATTGTCTTAATGTTTCCTCCTCAACTTTTTCTCCCTCCTCTGAGCTCTTCCGTTGACCCTTGAAGAGTTCATATTCTCATTAATCTCTCTGTGATCATGGACAGAGTATTCTTCCAAAGTGTTCCTCTGTTTCCTGAGGTAACTTTTTTTCTGGTATAGATTCTTCCTCAGCTCCTTACTTGTTATATGTCTTTTCTCCTTTCTCTATTATAACAGAGTTCTTAATGATTCCTTTCTGTTTATAACTTACCTTGGGGAAAGTTGTATGTTGGCCAGAATTTTTCTTGAGAGTTGCATTGGTAGGATATGGATTAGTGCTCAGGACAGCTGACAGCTAGAACTGAGGCATGACCTGAAGACCACATCCTCACCAAAAGCACCATATTGTCCATCTAGGGTCACAATACCTCTGTTTCCCATGACCCTTGGGTTTCCTCATCCCACCTTTAGAAGCACAAGAAATCTTTTGGCAGTTCCCTCTTCCTAGAATGTCCCTCCTACTGTTTTTCTATTTTCTAGAGATAAATTTCAAAATTTGCTGTACTTAAGTAATATGTGCTCAGTGTAGAAAATTCAAAAATTGACACAGGACAAAAAGGAAAAAATCACCCATGAGCTCCCTACCCAGAATCTAATACACAAACCAGGGGTTTACAAGGCTTCATTTCAGATGGTCCCCCTCCAAAACAATTCTCATTGTTTTAGTCTTTGCCAATTTGATAAGTGAACCTTATCTTTTTCTATTTGAGATTTATTTGGTATTAAAGTTTTCATATGTTGATCGGCCATTGTGTTTCTACTTTGTGAATCTTTATCTTGTGTTTCCCTGATTTTCTCTTAAAATGTTCATGTTTTTCTTAATGATCTTTGCAAGCTATTTGTACTTTAAGGATTTTGTTATGTGTGATACAAATATTTACCTAGTTCATCGCTTGCTTTATATTCATCTACTAAATAATGTTGAGCACCTACTATGCACCAGACACCTTGTGAGATACAAAAGAATCATCAATGAACAAAATAAGATTTAAAAACCATGTCCTCAGGTCACCTGGGTAACTCAGTCAGTTAGGTGTCCATCTTTTGATTTTGGCTTAAGTTATAATCTCATGGTTTCTGAGAGGGAGCCCAACATCAGGCTCTGCACTGATAGCCCAGAACCTGTTTGGGATTCTCTTTCTACCTCTCTCTCTCTCTCTCTCTCTCTCTCTGCTCCTCCTCTGTTTGCTTGCTTTTGCTCTCTCTTATCCTCTCTCTCTCAAAATAAATAAACATTAAAAGAAAAAACCAACAACTATGCCCTCAGGAAGCTTATACACCTAAGCAGGAGTCCATTGGCTTTTTCTATGAAAGGACCAGATAATAAATACTTTCCACCAACAGGCCAATTCAACATAGATACTTATGTAAAAGAGAGAAAACTCTTGCTCCTCTGCCCCAGACTCCAGCTGCTGGGCACTGGGCACAATTTGTACCTGTGGTTGTCCACTGTAGACATTCTTGGGAAGAGAGGCAATCATCCCAAGAAAAAGGGGGTGGCAGGCAAGAGGGGGAGCGGTGGCAATGGTCAGCTTTTCTCTGCCTCAGTGACAACCAAAACCTGACAAACACTGACTTTGCTCTTCCAGGATGCCCCGGCCATCTAGGCCAGGATGGCCACCTGTCTTGTCACTGTCTCCTGGATGGGATTCCACCACTGGGTGCTGAGCAGTTGCCAAAAGCACATCGGTGACAACCTGCAGGTCCTGGTGGGCTGGGAGGTGGGACAGGAGAGGCAGATTCTAGGGACTGAGGGGAAAGCAGAGGTGCAGGAGGGTGCTCCAGCTGGGCCTCCACAGCTTATCATTCCAACCAGCACACACATGGGCTGCAGGCTGGATTTGACCCACATGCTGCAGTTTGCCTACCCCTGCTCTAGAAGAGTAAGACATATAATATGGTAGCGAGAAAGGAATTGTTAACTCTAAACAAGAAATACCTCACTGAGAAAGGGCCATCAGAGCAAGACTTGAAGGAAATGAGGGAGCCAAGCCATTCAGACGTCTTAGGAAAGAGGTTCTGGTCAGGTGGAAACAGCATGTGCAAAGGCCCCGAGGCAAGAGCATGCCTGTGTGCTCAAGAAGAGTGAAAAGGCCAGCTTGATTGGAATGGAGTAAATAAGGAAGGAAGGAGAAGACTGTAGAAGATGAGGACAGAGAGGTAATGGGGCAGATCATGTAGGGGAGGAGTTCTCCTCGGTGTCCGTTCATTAGGACTCCTGGGAGCCTTCTTACACTCTCAGAGATTACCATTTAATTGGCCCATTTCTGGCCTTCTCTACTTCTTCTAAAGTTTCCAAATGATTCTAATGTGAAGCCACAATGAAGAACCAATGTTGAGCTATGGGAGCTGCTATAAGGAGAGGGCTTCTTTTCCAAGACACACGAGAGCATGGGACAGGGCAGGGGTGATCCTGATGGAGAAATGGTGTGATCTGAAGGAACTGGAAGGGGATAGCGATGTTTGGGATTCATAGTGATATCTAAGTGAAGATGTTGAATAGGCAGTTGAGCACTCTAGTCTGGGATCCAGAAGAGACGTTCAGGCTGGGGACATAATTTTGCTAATCATCAATCAGAACATAGATAGTCCTTAAAGCCAGAATACTGAATGAGATAACCAAGAAAAGAATTTTGGATAGAGAAAAGAAATTCAAGGAATGAGCCTGAGACATCCGAACATTTTATTTATGATGATTTCCTAGAGATGGTCCTAAATTTGTATATAGTTACATCTATAGGTTTTGGCTTTGATGTTATATTCAAAAGTTCTTTCTCATCCAAAGATTAAATAGCTATTCATCTATGGTTCTTTCATGATATAATGTTTTATATTTAATTATGTCCAAATCTTTCTTCCTTCACATTTCCCAAACAAAGAAAACAGAATTCCTTAGAGAAATGGCTGATTCCAAGTCTGCGGTAGAGAAAGTACAAAATGATCCTGGGACATCTTATTGTGCCAGAAAGCAAAGAAGTGCTCAAAAACTGATAGGGACAGGTCAAAGGGCACAGGACCCACTGGCCAAATGGGAACAATCTGAGCATCAAAATGGATAACTACAGTGATGGATGATGGCCCAGTGAATAACATAAAACCCATGCATCCACACTGACAAGAAAGAAGGAGAAAGAGGGAAGAAGGCAGAGAGAAGAGAGGGGGAGGGAAGACGAGAGAGAGAGAGCTCTTGCTTATAATGAAACGTCAATTAATAAACACAGAATGATAGAGTTAGAAAATTACCATTTTACAGCAACCCTAGTAATAATTAGTTTAGGTAAAAATAAATGACAGATATTTACACAGCCTTGAGGTATCCAACCCAATACAGATTTTGTATTCATCACACACACACACACACACACACACACACAGTAGCTTCACAGTGGAGAAATCTATTAAACACTACTTAACCAAGTGATGGATCAAAGTCAACATCATCCAAGATGGAAAAACCCCACACTCTGTACTTCCCAACGTGATGCACTGAGGACACAACGTGTCCTACAAAACACATAACCCGATTCTAATTATGAAGAAGTACCAGATATACACAAATGTAGGGAGATTCTTTGAAACTACTTGTCTGTATATTTCAAAAAACACCAGTAAAACAAAAAACATAGAGACACTAGGGTTTATGCCAGATTGAAGGGAACTAAAGACAACAATTAAATGTAGTGAATATACCTAGATGGATTGAATCCAGGGGGAATGCCTATAAAAGTTATTGATTGGGAAACCTGGAAAAATTTGAATATGGGCTAAGCACTAGATTAAGAGTGTTATATCAATGTTAAATATTCTAACTGGATCATTGTGTTGTGGTTACAGAAGAGAACGAACTTGTTCTTGACAGAATCTCACTGAAGTATATAAGGATAAAGGGTACATGTTGCTTGAAACTTGCTCTCAATTGTTAGAGGAGAAACAAAACAAAACAAAACAAAACTATAGTTTCTACAGTTAGGAAGCAAAAAGCCAGATTTCAATGTATATACAATAGATAGATAGATGATAGAAAGATAGATAGATAGATAGATAGATAGATAGATAGATATACACATATATATAATAAAGCCAATGTACAAATGTTAATTATTGGTGAATCATTATGAAGAATATGATAGAATTTATTGTACTATTCATACACCTTTTCTGAAATTTGAAATCTTTTCATAACAAGAAGTCAAAAATAAAAATATATACACAATTAGAAGCTGAGGTTTGCTTTTCTGTGCATTTTGAGGAAGGAACATAGTTTACCCATTACTTATTGACTGGTCTATGAAATACTTCCATAATCAATAATAAATTCTCACATGCACTTGGATCCATTCCTGCCTTCCTAGTCTGTCCCATGAATCCATCTGTTTTTATGTACCATTGTATCTGTTTTAATTGTTGGAGTCTTTAATTATATTTAATATCTGGTAGGGCAAGTTCATCCACCTTGCTCTTCTTCAAAATTTTCCTTTACACACTTCTAGTCTTCCAGAGAAACTGGCAATAATTTTGTCAAGATTTCCTTAGAAAAACACATCTCATTGAAATTTTGATTGGGATTTGTTCATTTGTGGATTAATTGAAACAACTGAAAACTTGTATCTTGATTCTTCTTAGAAAAGTGTTTGTCTCTCCTTTTGTTTGTCCCATTTTGAGTTCCTTTGTAAAGACTTTTGGTTTTCTACACATAAATCTTTCCCATTTCTTGTGAAGTTAATTCCCATGGATTTTGTTGCTATTGTGAATGTAATATATTTCCATGATTTGTTCTAACGACCTGCTCATTATTGTAGGAAAGGTACTGGTTTTTATATCTGTATCTCTGTAGTTTGTGACTGCTACCCTATTAAACTCATTTGTTAGTTCCATGACTTTTTCAATTGATTTTTTGAGATGTTTTAATTACAATAAAAAAAATGTGTCCCCTGAAAATGATGATGAGAATATTTCTTCTTGGGAATGTTATGACCCTTATTTTATCTTCTTGTTTAATTTCATTGCTAGAACTTCTGGAACATTATAAGTAATAGTGGATAGATAGAGGCTTCCTTATCTTGTTCCTGAACTTAATTGGGATGACACTAATGTTTTCACAGTTAATGATGATGTTGTTTTGGTTTGAGAGAGATTACCTTCGTAACATTAAAGGACTGTTCTTCAATTCTTACTTTATTTACAAAAACATCACCTGGAATGAATGGTAGTGTCCTGGAGTTTTTCTAAAAGGCTCATCTACTGAGTTTTGACAGTGTGCCAGGCTCTGTATCAAGAGCTTTGTATTCATTATTTAACTCAATCCACACATGACCTTGACTTTGAAAGTATTTTCCCAATTTGAAGGTAGGGAAAATGCCTAAAAGTCCACAGTTAAGAAGTTAAAAGGGTAGGATTTGTACTCGGGCTTTCTGCCTTAAAAACCTAAGCTCTTAAATCAGTGATAATGTGGTTTTTTTCATCTTGATCTATTAACATAATTAATCACACTACTTGATTTCCTGATATTGAAACACATTTGCATTGTCGGCATCAGCCCTGCTTATATATAGTGTATTGTTATTTTACACATACGGCTGCATTCAATTTTCTAATATTTTGTGTCTGTTTTGGTGAAATTGGGCTTCACTTCCTCCTTTGTCCATCTGTCTCCTTGGCTTTTGTCATCGGGGTGACACCGGCTCAGCACCATTACTTGGGAAGCTGCCACCTAACTCCCAGCACTGACCCTATTTACACGCACAGAGATGATTCATTCCCTGAAGGTCTAGAAGAATTCACCTCTGCAATGGTCTAGGCTTAATATGTTTTTGACAGTTTTTTTCAGCTTCATCTGGGATTATTAATTGAATTCAGGTTTTCTACTGCTTCTTCAGTCAAATTTGGTAATGTGTATTTTCCCAGAAAACTATCCACTTCATTGAGATTTTCAAGTTTATTAGCATAAAGTTATAAAGCCTATTTCCTTATATTTTTCGTTAACTCCCTATCATTTCTCATTTCTGCACTCTCACATTTTCTTCTTCTTGATTAAGCTTGCCAATGGTTTCTCGAAGTCATTGGTCTTTTTAAAGAGCCAGACTCTGGCTCTTTACGTTTCCTATTTTCTAACCCATTAATTTCTGGGGTTTTTCATTATTAGCTCCTCCTTGTTTCCTTCGGTTATGTTGGTGGTGATGATGGTGGTTTGTTTCTGGCATCTGAAAATAAATGCCTGGCTCATTTATTTTTCTGTGTTGTTATCATCAGCACGCCATTCTATGCAGCCTGTTATTGAAGTTTGTATTCCCTCTCAGACCCAAGAATGACTTCAAAAAGTGATTTTTAATCTCCCCAGTGGTTCAGTGTTCTGTTCTTTGCTCATCCTTTGGTTTTTAATTTCTAGTATTCTTGAATTCTGGTCAGAGGAGGTGACCTGTGCAGTCTGTCCATTTTAAAGGCTATTGATCATGTCTTTGTGACTGGCCTAAGAATAAGTTTTAAAACTCTTCCCAGCAGTGATTGAAGGGCACTTCCACCTCTGTGGAAACCTCGGAGGTGACCCCTGAGCAGGCCGGAAGGACGGAAGGCAGCCTGACTCCATCCTGAGGCAGGACCCAAGAGTAGCCTGGACGCTCTCTCTTGGGACACCTGTGGCAGGCCGTGGAAGGGGCACGGGGACCCCTCAGGAACGTTGTTTGGCTGCTTATTAAACAGGAAAAGGCGAAGGGGCCAAGTAGCACCTCGTGGTGGCATCTGGACCAGCCAGATCTGCCGAGAACAGGCCTGCTCCTCACCGGCCCTCCTTCCCCAATGGTGGCCTTAGAGCTGGGAGAGGAGGGGGGAGTCATTCAGTCCTGACACAAACTCAGAGGGAAGAGAACCTAGTTATTGTTGGCTCCATTTGCTTTGAAAAAGACAAAATGCAGTAACAGTTCCAGAAATCAAAACATGCGCACGTGTGGCCGGTATGGAGGAACTCCCTCATTAGTCTCCGAGCAGCACATCTGCACGGGCTCCAAACTGTGGCCAGAACGCCCCGGCCGCCCCCTCGTCCATGCCCCTCTGGGACCAGCAGCCTGTCCTTTCCCAGCACTCCGAGTCCCCTGCCCACCTCTTTCTCTTTCTGTCCCTCCTCTGTCTTCTCCAGGACTAACTTACCCAGAAAGATCTAGCCCCTTTGGCGAAGGCCCCTTTCCAGACCGAGCCCTGGGCCTTCCTTCTGCAGCCTCTGCTGGTGCCGGCTCACAGGATGGCATCCGGGGCTCCTTTACCTCAGTCTCCCTTCTTGTCCCTTCAAACTTTATTCAGCAAGAGACATTATTCAGTCCCCAACCCTTAGACTGAAAATTGGAACAGTGGTTTTGTCTTGTTTTTCTGTCTCCCACGTTCAGATCCTGATCTCACAGTTCATGGAATTGAGCCCTGAGGCAGTCTCCTCACTGACAGCACAGAACCTGCTTGGGATTCTCAATCTCTTTCTCTCTCTCTGCCCCTCCTCTGTTCTCTCTCTCTCAAAATAAATGAACTGAAAGAAAGAAAGAGCTCAAGCCTGTGTGGTAATCAAGTCCTCAAACCTGATTTTGATTCTCTCCTACCTTGGCATGGGCGACCGCCTACACTGATGGGAGGGCCCATAGGGAGGAGTGGAGGGGGACATAGGGATGAGTCTTTTTCTGTCTGTCACCTCCTGGCACTTCTCTACCTCCCCCAGTCAATAGCTGTGGCACCTGCCCCTTCGGGGCTGTGGAAGAGAGAGAAGAAGCAAGTCCAGGGCGAGTTCTCACCTGACAGGTACCGCGATAAGCTGGCCTAATGCTCGTGATTTAAAGATGACTCTCTTAGGATTCACTTTCACAGGCCCTTCAGAGGCCACACAGGGAACTTGTGGCTGTGCTTGCTGTGGAGGGTGCGATGCATTTTCTCCCATGGCCCCTTCCCACCTTCTCTGGCCCTGGCAGGATGCTCTTGAACAACATTTTTTACCAGCTCAGGCCAGTTGATGAATTCTCATCCTCTGGCCCATGAGAAACATGTACCCCCAGGCCAGGCCTTTCTTTGGTGGAAAAAAGCAACCAGTCTCCCTCTGGCCTGCCACCTCACCCAGCAACCACAGCCTCTTCCCAGGCAGGCATCAGACCCCAGTCCCTGGCGTCTCTCAGAGCAGGCCGCGCAGACCAAGCTCCCCCAGGGGCCTGCCGGTGGCCATGAGGTAAGGGGGAGACCAAGGCTCGCTCACTCCCACACTCTCCAAAGGCACCCTCCTGCTCAAATCCTCTCTTTCCCCACAGCCTGGCCCTCTCACGGTGGTCTATGCCCTTGATCTGGATAAAGTCCCCAAGAGTCACAGAACTAGTTTTTGACTAAGTCTTTCGTGACTTCCACATATGGCCTCCAACAGTGGTTCCCAACCTGGGTACACACAAAAATCCTTGGAGGTGTTTTAAAAATAGTAATAAGTGGGCCACAGTCCCAGATTCTTATTGGCCTGGAGTGTGGCATGGGCATTGGGATTTTTTGGTGATAATTGGAAGGTTATCTATCTATGGAATAAAACAAAATATTTAAATCAAAAAAACTTCTACCAATTTTAAGAATCGGTATATACTTCATGTTACGTGAGACATTTAAGGCACTTATGTTTCCTTCTTGGCCTTCTTGTCGTCTTAAATTCTTGTTGAATAATTAACATATTTGGAATTTACATTCCTTTTGCTTAAAGAATTAACCATGTCCCAAAACATAACCGTGGAACATAACCATGTTCCAAACAATGCTTTAGACATTATTCTTTACTGGCTTAGTTACTCATGGTTCTTTCTTTTATGCCACTCCTTCCATGTTTGGGTTCTTTATTTTGACTCATTGCTCAGTTGATTGCTGGACCTTTTGGGGCATTGTTTTTCAGGCAGATTACGTGAGTCCTTACATGTCTAAGAATACCTTTCTTTTGACCCATATGTGAATGACATCTTAGCTAGTGCAGAATTCTTCACAAACACTACTTCTGAAAATTCTATAGAAACTGTTCTATTCTCTTCTAGAATTTAGAGTTACATAAACGTAAGTAAAGTCTGGGACAAGTCAATTTTTTCCTCTTTGTGTTTTTACCCTACCTATACACTGAAAGCATTTTTCTTTTATCCTTGGAACTTGAGATTTTACAAAAATAAGGGTATGCATGGGTCCCTTTACTTTAATTTTGCCCCTTAAACTGAAGGCTCACGTCTTCCTTAGCATCAGACAAATTTTACTTCTATTATTTCTTTGATTATAGGAATAGTAGATTATAGAAAATAATTAACAGAATCTTTAACTAGAACCTTGCTTTTGAATTTTTTTGTTTCATTTCAAATATAATTGACATATGGCACCATATAAGTTTAAAGGGTCCAGTATAATGACTTGATCTGCATTTAGTATGAAATGGTTACCACAGTAAATTTAGTAAACACCCGTCACATTGAAGAAGAGAGAGAGAGAGAGAAGTTTTTTCCTTGTGATGAGAACTTTTAAGATCTACTGTCTTTGCAACTTTTCAATGTAACACACAGCAGTGCTAACTATAATCACCATGTTGCACATGACATCCCCAGTACTTATTTATAACTGGATGTTTGTACTTTTTTACCCCCTTTATTCAATTCCCCCTCCCCACACACACACACTTCTAGTAACCAGAAATTGATCTCTTTCTATGAGTTTGCTTGTTTTTAAGATTCCACCTATAAGTGACATCATGCAGCATTTGTCTTTTTCTGTCTTAGCTAGAAACTTTAAATGAGTATACAAAATCTCCACTAGTGGTTGGCTCATAATAGACTCAATAAAGATGTGGTGAATGAATAACAAGTGAGTGAATAAAGGCATCTTTACAAAAATTATGTTAATGTTTATTTATTGTTGAGAGACAGAGAGAGACAGAGCATGGGTATGGGAGGGGCAGAGAGAGGACGAGACACAGAATCCGAAACTAGCTCCAGGCTCTGAGTTGTCAGCACAGAGCCCGACCTGGAGCTTGAACTCACAGACCATGAGATCATGACCTGAGCAGAAGTCAGACACTTTACTGACTGAGTCACCCAGGCGTCCCATAAAAATGCATCTTTTTTCTTCTTCTTATCTTCATCCTCCTAGTAAACAAAGGTTGTGTCACGTGGATTCTCTATTTTTCTTATGTTTTCCCTCCTCTCTTTAGTGTTTTTCTAGTATATTTCTAGCAGAAATTTTCAAGCTGGTTTTCTAATGCTGTTCCAGTTTCATGCTATTCATGGTTTATACTTTTTAAATTTTGTAATAGCGATTTTTCCTTAAAGGAATTTTTGTAACAGATATTTCTTTAGGTGCAGTTAAACTTGTAAAAACTATAAAGAAACATATAATATTTCATTTCATTTTGTTTTGTTTTTCTCTTGTTTTTTGCAGTAGCCCTGAGGGCACCTGGAAGGCTCAGTTAGTAGATTGTGTGACTCTTGATGTCAGCGTTGTGAGTTCAAGCCTCACGTTGGGTGTGGAACCTACTTAAAAAAGAAAGAAAGAAGAAAAGACAAGACAAGACAAGAAAGTCTGTTTCTTGAAGTAACTCTGTTCCACAGTGGAACATCTGTTCCGTTTCCTTGGGGTAGCTGTCCCGGGGTAGCTAGCCTCCAAAATGTCCCCCCAGAAACTCCCCCTCCCGCTGACCCTGACCTTCTGGGTTCTCCCACAGTGAGCCAGAGAACCTGCGAGACCAGTGGGGCCTCACAGCTGTGCAGATGTGATGGAATATGACTTTTGAGGCCAGATTATAAAAGGCAGCGCGGCTTTCTCCTTGTGCTCTGGGATCTCTCACTCTGGGGGCAGCCCAGCATTATGGCATGAGGATGTTCAAGCAGCCGTGTAGCAGGGTCCACCTGGGGAGGAGATAAGGGGTCCTGCCAACAGCTAGCGCCAAACTTCCAGCTGCGTGAGCGAACCACCCTGGAAGCAGATCCTCCCAGCCTGTCAAGCACTCAGACGACAGCAGCCTCGTGAGAGTCTCCAGGACCAAGCCATCCCACTGTTCAACTCCTAAATTCCTGAGCCACACAAATGGAGATCGTGAGTGCTTCTGGTTGTTTTAGGCCACTAAGTTTTGGGATAACTTGTCAGACAGCAAGAGACAACTGATACCGTCCCTTTCTTTCCAACTCTTGCCCATTCCAATAAATGTTAATTTCCCTCTGTTTACCTAGTACAGTAAAACCTGGGATTCCAAGTAGCTTGTTCCAAGAGTGTTCTGCAAGACAAGCAAACATTTCTAATACATTTTAACTCGATAAACGAGCGACGTCTCACTACAGGAGTAGTACAGGATGCTGAAAGTCACGTGACCACAACTGAGCCAATGGGTCTCTCTTCCTCTCCCTGCGAGATGGTGCACTATCTCCCGTGCTTGGATGCTTGGTCACAGGCCGTGCTGTTCGGCAGTTATGCGTGATTTTTCAGTTGTGGAATGTGCCCACAACTGGCACCAGTGTATTTTTTGTCACTTCAGGGAACCTAGGGACAGTCCTTTGCTTCTCTATCCGAGTAAGCTTAGGAATGCTTTGCTTCATTCTAGGTCAGGTTGCCTACTGCCTTATTGCCAGTTACATTAAATACAGTATATGACAAGAGTTTATTGATACTGTACCATAGTCAACATCTGTGTGAGTGTATACAGTGGCCTCCATGGGGCAAGATTCCGTTGAGCCAATAGCTAGCAGTGATTCTGTCAGTGATGATGAAAGTCATCCTACACAATAATCCTCCTCTCTCTTGTCTGCCCCACACCAGCCACAAAGGTTTTCAAAGGTAAGTGCAGGAGAGTTTGTTTATTTTTCTTTATATGCTGTATTTTATTATTTTGTATTATATTACAGTATTATAATAATTTCATATGAATATTTTTGGATGGTGAAGCATGTCATCTGAGTTTCCATTATTTCTTATGGGGAAATTCACATTCAGTCTATAGAGACGCTTAGGGATGTCCACACAATAGGCCTCCAGCAGCTGGGTTGGGTTTGATCTGGCTGGGCTCAGCACCAGCGGCTCTGTGCCCCCTGCCCCATTCCAACTGAGATTTAGAAGATACAGAAGCCTGTGGTGTGTGGCTGAGCCAAGGGAGGTAAGAGATAACTTGTTTAAAATAGACTCCCTGCTGCCTGGCCTCCCAGAGAAGGAGTTGGTCTCCTGCAGTGCCCCCTAAAACTAGCCTCAGCCCAGTGCTCAGGGCTGCCAGCTCTGGTAGGAGGTGGAGCGGGTAAAGAGCTACATCGTCCAGTGGGGATGGACTGGGCTTATCCCTTGGGGCTTCTCCCAGACGCCATGTCTGGCCCTGCCGGACCCTTGCATGTGGCCCCCTGAAATGGGCTACAGGGACCCAGATACCCCTGTTGGCCCCATGGCTGGACGTTCCCCATATTCAACAGCTCCAGAAGGTCCAGCAAGTATGTATGGCCTGTCAGTGTCTTTGTTTGCTCTCTCCAACTTAGGAGAAAAGAAGTTTCCTTATAGGAGGAAAAGAAGTTTCCTTATAGGAGCTTGCTGCCCCAAACTGGATTGAAATCCTCTCTGTTATTGAGACAGTTTCCCATCTAAGTTCCCACAGATCAGTTACCTTCCTGAGCCACTGGCCTTACAACAGCCAGAAAGGGTCAGAGCTGCAATTACCCACAAACACAGCAGGCTATGCATTCCAGACGGGGGCCAGAGGAGGTACACATTCCTACCCTCTTCCTGGTCATTCGGAAAGCTCTTGTCTCACTCCAGGTGCTCGTGGTAGGGTCAATTGTCACACAACCCATCATCATCCTGTGGGGGTAGGCACATGACCTCACCGACCATCATGCACTTGGGTCCCTGCCCACAGCCAGAGCCTTCCTTGGGATTGTTGTATGAACCATGAGGGAGAGTTCTCTTTCCTTTAGGATTGCATGGACTGGGGCAGCCCTTGGCCAACCTGCCTCCAACTCACTCAGAGCAGAGCCAGACCCAGACCATGAAGGACCAAGAGATAAAGTTGGAGAGAGCACCTGGGGGACCCCATTCAAACCCTGGGAACCAAAGGTACCTAAAACCAGAGCCCCTTCTGGCCTTGGCAGCTCTGAGAGTCCGTGGGTCCTGCTTCTTGTTGCCCGTAAGCAAACATCTTACCATGATACCATGTGCCACCTGGACCTCTGTGCCACTGCCACCCCCCCCCCCACACACACACGGCCCTCACCTGGCTGCTCTGCAGCCCAGAAGCAGAGGAACTGAGCCAGGCTGCCATGCGCCCTGTGCCCTGGGCTGGATGGCGCTCAAGTCGGCTCTGGCCTCAGCAGGGCCCAAGACCACCTTGGGAATGCAGATTTCTCTGAACAGTTGCTCTGTAGCACATTGACTCAAAAGCTCACTCCCTAGCTTGAAAGTGTGTGAATTTTTTCTCATTCAAATAAAGTAGGAAATGAGCATCTGACTCTTGATTTCAGCTCAGGTCATGGTCTCGTGGTTAGTGGATCAAGCCCTGCATTGGGCTCCTTGCTGACAGCTCTGATGGCACAGAGACTGCTGGGGATTCTCTCTCTCTCCCCTTCTCTCTGCCCTCCCCCTGCTCAGTCACTCTTTCTCAAAAGAAATAAAACATAAAATAAAATAAAATGAAATAAAATGTGAAATCAAAGCTAATGATGGGACTAAATGTTTTTGAACCATGGCCCAAAAATTAGCGGAGCATTTCCAGTCTTGTGGAATTGAGGAATCTGGGAGTCTACCCGGTCCTGTGTGGCCTGGGGAGATCTCAAGTGTCATTTTCAGCTGGCAATGAGGGTGGAAGTCACTCCTCCAGTCACCACATTTGTCCTGAGCACATACATGGTTCGTGTCAGGCTCGGGAGCAGAAAGAGGCCAACATCAGAGAGCCTTCCAGGCGGTGTGGGGGCCCCGGTCACAGGGATCGGCCTGTCCCCCACCGGAGCCCCGGTGCCTCTTGCTGTGGGACGAGCCGCTCAGGAGAGAGGTGCCCGTGTGCTTCCCCAGCCCCCACCCCTCAGCGTGTTGTGACAGGGACGGACAGAGACCGGGGAAACCAGTCAGCCATTCTTAGTGAGTCAGGCCTCTGGCAGGCGGCCCCCAACCCCAGGGCATCTCTGACTCAGCCTGCTGACTGACAGACAGGGGACTGACAGACAGGAGGCAGTGAAAGTGCCGGGAAAGGGCGGCACTGAGGGCAGACTATGCTCCCAGCTCCCCAGAAAGCTTGTATTAGGCACCCCGCTAGGCCCAGCCCTGTGGGGCGCTCCAGGCCCAGCTCGTCTTGCTCCTACCCCTCACATCCCTCCTCAGCCTAGGAGGCTAAACATAGGATGAAGCCTGATGGAGAGAGAAAGCACCCCCTTCCTGGTGGTCCCCAACTCCAGGGAAGACACAGGGTGCCCTTCAAAGGACAGGACACTCCAGAGAGGGCAGGGTTGATGCTGAGGGCTGAGGAAAGATCACTTCCTGGCCCTCAACCCTTCCACACCCTGTCATGGCCCCACCCCGCAACCAGTTCCCTAAGTGCTGCTCACCGCCAGTGTGGGGCCAGCCCTGACCCCCAGGTCTTTTTCTTAAGCGTGTGTGCCTCATCCGCTTCCCCCACCCTGTACTAATGCTGCTGGTTTGGCCCCTCAGGACACACCTTATGCTCACTCCTCCAGTTTGAGCCCACACATGCCCTGACTCTTATGTTCACATCACTCCACCCAGCCTTCCAGGTGCAGATCCCAGCCTGCCACTGCCAGGGAGCCCCCCAGGGTCACCCCCAGCCCCGGGGCCTCCTAAAACCCCCAGAGAAGGGGCTCCATGGAGTTGTTCCTTCTCCGGTTATGTCAGAGCCCTTGGAAGGGACTGCTTGTCCTTTCGTGCAGCTCCTTCTCGGCCACCTTAGAGCAGGAAACGGAGAAGGCCACGCCTGACAGCTTGTGTGCTGGCGCCGTAGGCTCATCGGCAGCCGTCTCTCCACTGTCTGTGCGCCAAGCCAAGAGAGGCACCGGATTCCTGCAGGCCGCACACAGGGGCCCTCCCTGCCCCTCCTCTTGCCAGGAGAGAACCCCAAGAAACAGAATCTGTTTGAGGATTCCAACTTTCTAGCTGTGAGCACCTGGATAAGTGACTTAGCCCTCTGAGCCTCAGTTTCCTCACCTGTATTAAAGGACAAATGGGGTCTGGGACATAGACAAAGATGAATAAAGACTAGTCCTTCTTGTTTTACTGTTGCTGACTCAAATGTACAGCACTGATTCTCAACTTCTCTGTACAGCCCTGGACCCCTTTGAAAAGCTCTGGAAGCTATGAACCCTAACCTCCAAGAAGGCCTATCACACAAACATTAAAAATACAATACTAGGGGGTGTCAAGACCCCCATAGCTTTCCACAGATCTCAGGCTGGAAACCTGTTCCACAAATGCAGCCTGCTGTCAGGTTCGGGGCTCAGGCATCACTGTTTGTCCTTTGAGGAGCAGTGCCCCCGGTTTGCGCAAGGCAGGAAGGAGTTCTCATGGCGCTTGGGTCTCTAGCCTAGCCAGAGCCTGGAGAAGGCAGCAGCTCTTCTGACAGAGCCAGGGGAGGCCAGTGGGGTGCGCCGCTCCTCCACATGGCCCCTGTGGCTGGGGCTTCCTACAGGCTTCCTTCCTCCGCCAACCCAACCCCCCCCGCCCTCCTCCCCCCAGCATCTTGGCCCACACACCTCCGGGCAGTGTGGGTATCCTCAGAGGGACGTGGTCCCACGCAGCACTCCTCACCCCCTTGCATCTCTTGCCTAAGACAAATCTCATGTTATTTTTGTGCTTACGTTTTGCTCACATGAAATACAACAGGCCTACGGAAACAGTGCCTACGAATACATCGATGTGTAGTACAGAAAAGGTTTTGTAAACCAAATGCTCATGTAACTACTACCTGTGTGATAGGGCTCAGAAAGAAATACTTGGCCCTGGAGGGGATGGGCTGGCCCTTGTAAATCACTGTCTTGATTGTCATTATGGTTGTGCATGTAAATGCATCCCTAGCAATATACTTAATTTTGCCGTTTTAAAACATATAGATATAGATGTACCTCAAGTTTGATGTCTGACTTCTTCTGATCAACTTTTTATTTGTGAGATGAATCTGTCCCATTTGTGCACTGCAGTCTGTCGATCTGCGTTGCCTCATGGTTGTTCAGGTAGAGCTCCAAGATGATGCTAAGCCTCCTGCCCGTGCTAGATTCACTGTGTGTGATTCCTTCTCTGTGTGAACACAATGCTGTTTCACCCCAGGGCTTAGTCTATGTTACATGCAAAAGTGAAGGGATTTTTGCAAGTATAATTAAAGCTTCTGATCCACTGACCTTAAATTAATCAAAAGATGATCCTGGGTGGGCCTGGCCTAATCAGAGGTATAGAGGTCAGAGACAGAAGAAGCCGAAGAGATGCTGTCTTGTTGGCCTTGAATAAGCAAGCTGCCATGTGGTTGGAGGGCTGTGTGGCGGGAATAGCAGGTGACCTTTAGGAGCTGAGGGCCTCCGTTCTACAGCGTCGAGGATCTGAATTCTGCCAACAGCCAGTGAGCTGGGGAGAGAGCCCCAAGCTCCAGATGAAAGTGCCGCCACATGATAGCCAGGGCACAGAGCTAAGCAACACTGGGCTCCTGACCCACGGAAATGGTCAGACTCTGCCGGCTGTCTCCAAGGCCCTCATGCAGACAGGCTGGACAGGTAATCCCAGGATGAAGTAGCCAGTCAGTGTGAGGAGCTCCTGCCGACCCATCTTCCAGAGCGGTTCACCCTCCTACGCTTCCCTCACCGTGTGTGAGAACTCCTGTTGCTTCACTGTCTCTCGGGCATTCCCACGCTCTTCTCACCAAGGGCCAGGGACAGACTGTAGCCCCAGGCGCAGTGACCAGGTGGCCACCGGGAAGGAAGGCCCAACACTCTGTCAGCTCCTTGAGACCTTCGTCTGGGGTTAGCCCCCTCTCCGATGAGGGTCTGCTTGGCATCTCCCATAAGGCCATATGCAATACTAATTAGCCCTATGCAATACTAACATGATCCTGCTGCTTTTGAATTAAAAAACCGAGTTAAACACACACTCAGTTCTTTGTTCAGTAGAAGAACTGGGCTTGAAGTCCCATCACACACCAAGGCCATGTCTGCAACAAGAGACTAAGGGGCCTCTTGATTACGTATCGGGCACTGACCCAGTACTTGAGCACTTGAGTACCAGGGTTGGTGCTCTTCTAGACAGGCCGTCTATGTAGGACCACATGGAAAAAGGGGAACCTCTTCTTCCAGGAAGCCTTCTCTGATTTACTTTATCTTGCATCAATAATTTTTCTGCTTTGCCTTCTCTGGCTAAGCCTTCCCTTACACTCTGTTCATTACAAAACCATTCAGATTTAGTTTTATAAATACCCTGAGAACTGGAGTGAACTCTTGAGGCATTATCTGCCCACCTGTTAGCTGCCCCATCTATGCTGGGTGACTCTGGCTCCCTGGACACAGATAGTTGGCCCAAAGGGGGCTACATGCCGGGTCCATCAGACTCTGTCTTCTGAGAAAATGAAATGAGAGGGCAATTCCGCAATTTCCCACTGCTGGCATCTCCAGGACAGCCATGTTTTGCTCTTCTAATGGCTGGGGGTTCAGGTCTGCTTTGGAGTCCGTGACATGATCCGGTGTTTTCTCAATAAATCTCCGTTTGTGCCAAAGCTGCTTCTATTTAGTTTCTTGTCATTTGCAGGAGAAAGAATCTGAACTGATCTCACACGAAAGCTGGATGGAATCCCAGCAGCCAGCTCTTCGTGCACAGCGTCGACTCTGAGAATCACAGCAGGCCTCCCGACACCTGCCTCCGCCAGCAGCAGGTAGCTCACGGTGGGAGTTGGGTTAGGGAAATGAAAGGGACATGGTGCAGGGGGGGTCAGAGGAAGAGGTGGGTGACAGTCACGTGCAGCATGGAATCTGTATTTGTCCTTAGGAATTTGCAGTGCATTTGAAAACGAACCCCTGCCCTAACTGGCATGTGGAGTTTGACTTGTGGAACTTAATCAAGACTTGGATTATGACAGGCCAAGGTGTGTGGGTCGTGTCTTGGGTCTACACAGCAAGTTCAGCATCTGTTGGTGTGAACACCGTGGGAGGTGTCACCAGGTGACACCCCTCACAGAGAGGGTTGATGGGTCTTCCTGCCCCAAAGCAGGGGGCAGCAGCATAGGCAGGTTAGAACTTGAGGATGATTTTTATGTTTGCTACCAACTCCAGCAGCGATCCAGTTTTTATCATGGAACTGGAATTTGGCCTCATGGAGTTTTGCTTGGGATGTATGTGCCTTTGGGTAGGACCTGGTGGTCTTGAGGTTTAGTTGGGATCAGTGGTGACGATGGATTGGGTTGGGCATCGTCTTCCCCGTCCCCATCCCAGGGCAACCAGTCAGAAGTGGCTGCCCTCCTTCCTAAGGAATGAACACATGTCACGAATTGGGCCAAAGTCCTTGCCGAGGATTCCCATATGACCTCTGCCATTACAGACTCAGGGTGAGGCTTTCTCATTGAACACCTTCAGGGGGCACGGGTCACAATACGTCCTACATAACATTTATCTCAGAGAGGACCTACGCCTGAGTCCCAGAGGAAGAAGCTGTGGGAAAGAAGCGCTTACCAAAATGTCAAGTCTATACCAGGCAAGGCAAGAAGGGCTCCAGTGGTGCACATAAGCCAGGAAGGAAGTGGGCTATAGCCAAGCAGGTGGGCACTGCCCAGGAGCCTCTGTCTCCAGCCTACCTGTATACCCTCCCAGGGAGCCTGGTCCCCTCAGGTGAGCCAGGATCCTGGCCACATGACTACTGCCAGCCAAGGAACGCCCGCTGTACCTCAGACAGCCTCTGGGATGGACATAGCTCCCTGCAGGGGTGTCACAGCGCCACATTCCCATGCAAGTCTTTGTGGGCTCACCTGTCCTTGGTCTGCTGTGCAGGAGGCTCAGTTGAAGGGAGCTGGAGTCAGAGCACCAGACCTTGGTGGGTAGAGGGAAGGCATTCTCATTACTGGGAGGGGACAAAGGCCAAAAGGCTGGAATAAGTATCTTCAGGGAGGCCTGGCTCCCTGGGGAGGGGGGCAGAGGTGGGCTGACCAATCTCTTCTGGAGACAGGGAAGTCAAGTAGGAGATGAGGGGCTGGACACAAGTCCCCGCCTGCTGTTTCGTCCTCGGAGTCTCGACGAGGAAAGCCTGGCTGGCTCGGCCCAGAGGCTCAGACAAGTCAGCTTTGTTTCTCCTCTAGGCCCCAACACAGACACACAAAGTCATTCTCTCTCTGTCTCTCTTCTCCTCCAAGGCACGACAAAGCTGCACAGGCTGGCTCTGACGGCACGCAGTCTCTGCCCTCACCTGCTTACCTCACCCCGCTGGCCCCAAGGCCCTGCTTTCCCTGCCCTGTTCCTGGCTCCCAGTCCCTGGCCACCCTGGTCAGCCAGGCCCAGCCAAGACCAGGCTGTTTTGGAAAAAATGCTAGGAGGTGGCAGAATGTGCGGTCTGTGAGTTCCCTCCAAACTGGCGCCCCAACCCCTGGACAAACAGTGGCCATGTTTGCCTGTCCACAACAGCCTGTGTTCTCCTTCCAGGCCAGGAGGTTCCTGGGGCAGGCGGCCATGTGGGGGATGCTGGTGACCCGCTGGGCCCACGGGGGAGAGGCACAGACAGACTGGGTGATGACAGGCCAGCCAGCCGCCTGGCGGGGCCCTCCCACCCCGCAGCAGGGCGGTCAGACTGAGGGCAGCCCAGGGCCCTTGCTGCCTTCACCTCTGCTGCCACACAGGACATTCCACCAGGACACAGGGAATTCACACTTTGAAAAACTACTACCTTCCGCTGGCATGGTTGCTGCTGGAAGCTGGGGGTGTTCGCTACTGCTTCTCACAGACCCCAGAGGCCTCTGGGTGAGGGAGTCCCACAGGAACATGTGCCAAGTGGGGCAGGTGGCCCACTTCTGGTTCCAGGACTACCCTTTGCTTCTGTGTAGCCATGGGAAAGTCCCCGCCACTCTAAGATTCTGTTTTATCTTATGGAAAACAAGGGAATCCTCCTTGCTCTCCCCCCCGCAGGTGGAGGTTAGGGCTCAGGGGAAGCGGACTAAGCGCCCTGGGGAGGGCCGGTGAAGCAGAAAGGTGGCACAGGGCCGAGGATGCGGCTCACAAGGCTGGCTGAGGGTCCTGCCCTGGGGGCATTGTTCAGAAGATGTCACTGATTCTCTTCTGGGTGGCCAGGCTCTGGGTCCAGGTGGCCAGGTGGGGAGAGGCCCTGCATCCCTCTCTGGATCTGGGTACTCTGGACTGAGGTCGGGCCTCACGGTGTCAAAACAAAAACAAAACAAACAAAAATCAACCAAACGACCAACCAAACAATGCTGCAGCCACAAAAAAGCACCTTTTTCAGGCCAGCTTTTTGGGGGTGTGGGAGCTGCACGAATTCCTTCCCCAGGCTGTGGGGAGGGGACTGGGCAAAGCAGAGGATCGGACCAGCCCGGGCACTGCGAGGCCCTGCCTGTGACTGCACCAGGCCCCCTCTCCCCACCCCAGCCCCTCAGTCCTGGAAACCACCCTGCACCTTCCTTGTCACACCTGCACTGGATGTCATGCTGGCCTCTGTGAGCCAGGTTGCAGAGCACCTTTTCTCTAAGTGTGAGAACCATGAAAGAGAACACAGTTTCGGTCACCAACTGGGCTTGGGAGCCCTGTGACCTGCGCAGTCCCTTAGCGTGCCCATCCTCAGGTTCAAGGGCCTGAGAAGTCCTGCAGGGAAGAATCTGCCCTACTCTGTTTGACCCTTTCTCCAAACGTATTTAATCAGGGAATCTGTTTGCTCCTGTGACACCCATGACATAAGCTTTGAGAAGTGCCTCTAGGGTGTGAGGTTAGAAGTCAGGAGGACTGAACTCTGCCCCACAATTTGCCATGTGGCCATGGACATCAGTGTCCCCGTTCAAGACAGACGCGGAGGACAGGCCCTCGTCCAGCCATGAGACTCCTGGCCTTGCTGGTCATGGCCACAGTCAGCCTGTGGAGCTGGCTCGCAGCTGCCCCATCCCCCAGTGTATGGGGACCAGTGGCCATACCTTTACACGTCCCCCCACCCAGGGGAACTTACTACTCACAAGGCACTGGCATGGATGTCTCTGTGCCTACGCCCAAGGAACGGTGAGCGCGGTTATGGGGAAGAATTTCCTGCCTGGCAGGTAGGCATTGGGGAAGGAATGTGGGTGGCCAGAAGACCCTTCCGGTGACGCTGAGAATGCAGAGAGCAGACGGCCAAACAAGGGTGAGTCCCCACGGTTTATTATGGAAGCCTAGGAAAGAGCCAGGTTGAGTATTTCCAAAATCACAAAATGCACAACATTCATTTTTTTGATATGCGACATGGAATATTATATACAGATTAAAACCACATGACAGCAAGGACACTCACACGGCACCAGTTTCATATCAAAACAAAACACACGAGTGCTTTTTCAATATTAAAACAACTGTGATAAAAACATATTAATATTTTGAACCATGTTTACAATAGAGAAAAAATTCATATTTTACTAAATAACAAATATTTAACAGCAAAAACTTTATACTAAATATCTATTTTGAATGATAACAAAAATAGTACTTATAATAGTTTATAAAGACAGACACAAAATTATAACATTTATGAAAAAAAAGTTTTGTGTATAAAATAATATTACAGTGATCCAGGCAGGGTCGGGATGGTGCCCAGAACACAAACGCCAGCGCCCAACATCGAAAGTGCTTCAATCTGCAAGCCCGTGGCAGGAAGAGTGTTGTGGGGTTTTGTCTTTTTAATGTCAAGTTACAATAGTTAGGAATGGTAAGTGAGGAAACATCATCCATCTAGCGCTACCTGTATAGAACCTATACGAGAAACACATGGACACGGTTGGACACAGAGGAGAGACGGCTGAATTTCAACCCAGGAACCCTCCTGTCAGCCAGTCAAGAGCTTCTTCGGTTCCCTTCCTGTTGCCTTTGAGACCCAGCAGGGCAAATTATCCTTCCTTCCTCCTCACAGGGACCCCCTCAGCCTTTCCCTCTGCCCCTCCCAGGCTGCTCACCCCAACAGAAGGCCACTGACGCCTCCCAGAGCCCTCCAGCGTCCCCCTCCCACCACCCCCCTTACCAGGACCAAGCCTGGGGGACTTCCTGTC
The DNA here is from genome assembly GCF_006229205.1 of Suricata suricatta. NCBI lineage: Eukaryota > Metazoa > Chordata > Mammalia > Carnivora > Herpestidae > Suricata > Suricata suricatta. Next base: position 115,269,376 of record NC_043703.1, read on the forward strand.
TGAAGCAGCACTTACTGCATCCCTAGATGTTCAGTCAAAAACGACTGATGCAGGGCAAGCTGGGTCAGCTTAACAGAGCAGGAACCTTCCAGACACTGGGCTTTTTTATGGGTAACATATTCTGGTGCACCATGTAGCTATTTTGCAAGCTTTGATGAGTCTTTACACATTTTTGGCTGTTTTTCAGAATGTGTGTGGGGGTGGGAGGGTGGATTGAGAGATTTTGCTAATTTCTTAAAAATGTCTGTTTGCCAATGATGGCTGTCCTGTCCTGTTTTTTAGTAGTGAAAACGTAGGAACCAAATGACAACAGCAGTTACAGAGCAATCCACCAGGCATGAACCCGTTCCCCTGAAGCCTACCACAGGGGGTGTGCGTGGGGGTGGGGGGCCTGCAAGCACCATGAGGGGGCCACAGAGAAGGAACAGGAGAGAATGGTATCCTGCACCCTTCTGTGTGCTTTTGATTTTCTTGAAAGACAATTCATTGATTTTCATAACATCAAAATCCAATAGAGAAAACACAGAAAGCCAAGAAAAATCTGAAAACAGACAAAATCACTTAGAGACTCACCAGAGACCCCGAAAGCCATCCCCGGGAGGCATCCTGGAATTGCCAACACTCAAAATGCCAGTGGCAGGAGCCACTTCTCTCTCCCCCAGTCATCCCCTGACCTGCCAGTTTCCAGCCAAATCACTTCTGACAAATCGCACATACCCTCCTCCTCAGCTCTGCGGCCCCCCACCCCACCGCCATGCAGCTGCCTCAAGACCACAGCAGAGGACCTGAGTCAGCGCAGCGAACAGGCCGCCTCTTATGCTCACCTCCCCTTGCTTTCATCTTGTCTCCACACCTCTGAGCTGGGATAAGCGGACAGTGGCATAGAGGTGGGAAGGACTTCAAGGACATCCTTCCAAGGGCAAAGGGCCAAGGGTGAGGGTCAAGGGACAGACAACAGAGGGCCTTGCTCCCTGTCAGAAGAAAGAACCCGTATACTTCCCCATGCTCACTAGGAGGAGTGGGGGGCACCGGGATGAACAGTGGCCAAGCAAGAGCTTGTGGCAGCCTCCAAATCCCCACGTGAACAGGGTTTTTGACAGAGCAGGGAGGGAGGCAAGGGGCTGTTTCCCCACCACCACCCAGGGGCAAAGGCAGACACACTGGACTTCACCCGGAGAGTGAGGCTCTGAGGTTGAACCCACAGAAGGTCTGGAGCCTACGGGTAGACGACTGCATCATTCGCAGAAGCACTGCCCTGGACAGCTGGAAAGGAGGCTAGGGGACAGAAGAGATGCTTGTTCTGGTCCCCAGGAATGCCAAGATTCGGTTGTATCAGTGATAAATATGGGGTGAAAGGGCCCGGGTCGGGGGGGGCAGTGGGCAGCCCATGAGCCAAAGGCCTTGGGCGTGTGTGTAACAGGGAAGAAGGATGGGCTCAAGGCTGCCTGGCAGGAAGGTGAGGATGTCAGTGCGCATGCCCAGGGCCACCAGGGAGGATGCTGGGGGGACAGGGCCTGGGGCTCCTTTGCCCCAAGGTCAGAGAGAGAAAAAGTAGCAGCAACAGGTAATTTCAAATGTCCAAACTGGCAAAAGGGTGGAGCCCCTGCAGGCTGCTTGCACTCCCCCCCCTCCCCATTCTACCAAGGGTGACTTGTGTTCCTTTTCCCAGTATACTTTTTCTGGGTGGCCACACCAGGAGGGGCACTCCACCAGTCTGAGTCAAAGCAAGAAGGGAGAGGTGCTGAAGAGAGCCCCAAAGGGGGCACCTCTTTTCCTCCCTCCCCCTCAACCACCCGTCCTCAGACTAAAAGGGCCCAAAAGAAATTGGAGAGGTGGGACCAGTTCAGAACATCACAAGCAAATGCTACAGCCAAGCCACTGACTTTTAACACTGTATGGGCATGCAGAGTGCCCCACCAGGCCCCTTCCCAGAAGCCAAGCTGCTGGGACCTGGAGGGACTGGAGAGAAGTAGGAGCCAGGAGAAGAGCCTTTCTCCTAGAAGGATGGGGCCCTTCTGGCTTTGGGTAGGGTTTGCCAGGGAGGGGACACAGGGAAGGGTAAGATATGGGGGGCCGCTTCCCCTTCCCGGTGTTCCTACCCCCTCCCACACACAGGTTTCGACCCTTCTGCTGCCTCCCACCACCACCGCCCACCTCCCCAGGCCTGGCTGGGCTGAGGTGGGGGTATGGGGTAGGTGCGTTTAGACTGTGGCGCTCAGCATGGCCTCTGTCTCCGGCAAGATCTTGTTCTGGTTCGAGTCCAGGCCAAAGAACTTGACACTGAGGCCATCCACGGGGTGCAGTACAGGGACCAAGGTGATGCGGGGGAAGGTTCGGGTGGCCAGCTCAAAGCGGCTCGTGCTAGCCAGCTCCACCGCCAGCACCTTCAGGAACAGCTTGGCCAGATGCTTGCCCAGGCAGGTGCGGACACCGCCACCGAACGGGAGGTAATGGAAGCGGCCATCCTTGTCTTCGCTCCGTGCCTGACCAAAGCGATCTGGATCGAATACATTCACGTCTTTGAACACAGGTGCCGTGTCGTGGGTGTCCCGGATGCTGTACATCACACTCCAGCCTTTGGGGATCTGAAAGCCCTGGAGGCAAGATGGGAGCAGGGGTGAGGTATGGTGGTGAGAGTCAGAGGGGGTCTGAGAGGGCACATGACTTCCTGCCTGCCAGCCCTCCAGCCTGTTTCTAGAGACCCCCCCCCACTGCGCCCCCCCCCATAGCTTCCCCTCAGCATGTTAGTTCTGTCTCTTGTTTACAGATGTCCACATGCAAACTTCACATATGATACCCAGGTTGGCTTCATCTAACCCAGCATCTGGGGTGGGATGTCTCCCACATGACTGAGGTACCCTGACAAGAAAGGTTGTTCTTTCCCATCAGCCAGCCCCCACCCCCAAGGCAATGTTCCCATGGGTCCCCAAAGCCCCAGCCCCACAGGGCCCAGCCTCACATCAAGCTCAAAGGTCTGCAGCACCGTACGGTAGCCACCAGAAATAGGTGTGAAGAGGCGCATGACCTCCTTGATGACGCAGTCCAGGTAGTGCAGCCCGCTGAGCGTGTCGAGGCGCAGCGTGCCCTCACAAGGGCAGCCGCCGCTGTGCAGGATGCCCTGGGCCCGCAGCTCCTCCCGCAGCTTCTCCAGCACAGCCGGGTGCTTCAACAGCTGCATGATCAGCGACGTGCTGGCGCTGGCAGTGGTAGCATAGGCCGCGAAGATCAGCTCCAGGGTCCCGTCCTGCAGTGGCAAGGAGACACGTTGTGGGTGGTGCTGTGGGGGCAGCCCCACTCCACTGGTGTCCCCCGTGCCCCAGGCTCGTCTAGCTGGACTCTGCCTCTGAGCATCCGGGCCTCAGTGAGCCCAGGTCACGGGGCCAGTTCCCTGGCTGCATAGGAGAATTCGCTGCTACAGCCCAGGGCAGAGGCTCTAGCCAGGAAGTCCCTTGGGGCAGGGCTGCTTCTCACTCACTGCTGGATTCTGGAGCCTGCCCCAGTGGGTCCCATCAGCACTGTGAGCTCACAGAAGACAAAGAACAAATCCCAAGGAACCAGGCCTGGGGGCAGGGGGCGGGGGGGGGGGGCAGTCTACACCCAGTGCATTGAGCAGGGGGGTCTACACTGGGGCTTTCCAGCTGGCAGTCCCAGGTGACCTGGGATCACAACCACGGGGACATGCACTGGGCTGAGGGGAGGTGGCCTCCGGAAGACTCAGACCCTGCCAGGGTTCTGAGGGGAGCAAGACCTAGGCAGTGGGTGCCCCAGGGAAAGGTCTCAGCAGGTCATCTCATCCTGAACCCTGTATTTTACAAATGGAGGCCCAGAGAGGAGAGTGGAGGGATCTGGGCCCCTGACTTGCCATGGCACCACCTACGAGTCATGACACTTCTTATGAAATGGGAAGGTCACTGGAGCTCCTAATGGCTCACCAGGGGGAAAGCTGGAGTCAGACTAGGGGTGAGCACAGACAGTGGGGGTGGAGGGGTCTGCATCAAGTCTCCATGGGCACCTGGCGGGCATGCAGGTGGCAGATGAGTTCATGAATCCCTCCTCAGGCGGTACACCCATCCTACAAAGGGGCGGGCAGGAAGCCCTTCTTGGAGGCCAGTGTGGACAGTCTTGGTGCTGGCAGCTCAACTGGGCTTAGCGAGTGCCAGACAGGCTGGGAGACAGTGTCGGGTGCCACCAGTTTGCAAAGGCTGGTGGGATGGGAGGAGACCCGAGTTAGGCCCAAATCTCCCTGCTCTTCCCCAAGGACTGAGGTTGCCCTCAAGCAAGTGGCTTCCCTTCTGGGGACCATGAAATGCACTGAAATGGTGAATACTGGGAGGTGGAGGGGGGCGAGGGGATCAACAAAGCCACTGACACCAAATGTGTTCAGAGAGGGCCACTTCTGTATCTTTTCCTAAATGGTAGATGGGATCATGGGTGGGATGGAGAGTGTGGGGGCCCACTCACGACCAGGACTGCGTGCACAGAAGCTGGGGTGGGGGCAGTACCACCCACTGTGGATGCTTCTCATCTTCCTGATCAGACGGTGCACACTAAGCGGATGGGGACAGGGTTTCTTTTCTGGTTGAGGGCCCCAGCCCCGTGCGGTGACAGCCACCACAGCCAGTCGGGGACAGTCGCTGTGGGCCAGGAGCAGAAGGGGTAGAAAGAGCATGGGATGCTCACGCTGCCCTCTGGGGAGGCCACCCACCTTCAGCTCCTGCATGGTCATCTCCTTCCCGTGCTCCTTGCTGCTCTCTATGAGGATGTCCAGTGCATCTGAGTAGTCCTTGCCCTGCGTGCACTGCAGCTTCTCCCGGATAGCCTTCTCCAGGCCCTTCTGCAGGATCTGCCGTGCCTGAATGCCCTGGGGGAAAAAGGGGGCCATCCAGTCACCAAAGAGGAAGGGCCCCCTCCCAAGACCAGGAGGGCCTGAGAAAGGACTCCTCTGAGAACTTCCCACCTAAGCTCCAGAGGCCAGCAGGGGGAGGCTCCACCCCAGTCCTTCTGCTGACACCTCCCCTCTGTCTATGTGACCAGCGAGTGTCTTAGTGGCCGGCCACCATCTCCTTCCAAGTGGGCTCATGGAGGCCCATCTCCTCTCCTCCCAGGCCCTGGGTGCTCACCCGTCGGTAGCCACTAAAAGGCAGGTCGACAGGCAGGGAGAAGACGTTCTCAACAAACTGCTGGTAGACTTCGAAGAGGTGGCCAAGGTCCTCTTCAGGGATGCTGAAACCCAGCAGCACACGGATAGCCATGCGGAAGGTGAGCTTCTGCGCCTCCTGGTACACGTTGATGGCCTCGGGGCGGCTGCTCCAGGCACGAAGCGTGTCCTGGATCACCAGTCGGATCTTGGGCAGGTAGCTCTGCAATGCGTCGTGACTGAAGATCTTGGAGAAGACCTGGAGGGAGGGGGCAGTGGCAAGAGGTGCTCATGCCAGCCCACACGGCTCCCACAGGGCCCCACTGAAGCACGCACCCAGGACTGTGGCCACAAAGACTCTGGGTCCTCACTCCAATCAAGCCCCACTTTCCAGCTCTAGACACAAACACTTGCTGGCTCGCCTACCTCCAAACCCCCTCCTGCTGCCTGTGCCTTGGGGCAGAGCCTGGGGAAGGACAGGATTAAAGCACCATTTGTGGGCACTTTTATTCAAAGTCAGGACCTCCCATGTCATCACATAGAGATGTGAACTATCCTCTCTTTTCCTGATGCCCAGAAAAGCATGAACTCCAAACAGTGGCAAAGCCCTCCGGACTGGGCAGTCCAGCCACCAGCAGGTCAATAGGCAGTGTGGCTGTATGAGCTTTGGGGAGCTCACCAGGGGGTGCTGGGCAGGGCTGCAGAGGAGCCGGCCCCTCCATGGCAGGGACCCATTCCCAAACTCCCAGGCCACAGGGCGGAAGCACCCCAGAGGAGTGGAACACAGGCGCAAGGACCGGCAGAAGAGGAGGTGGAAAGCAGTAGGTGGCTCTTCTTCACTGATGGGAGAGCAAGAGAGTCTGAGGCTAGACCGCAAGCAGGACTTCCTGAGACCAAATTGCTCTCATTCCCTGGGAAACACCTACTGGGTGCAGATCCCAGGCAGTCTGTTAATAGCGGTGCCATCAAAATGTCTTCAGTGTGGCCAGGCCTGGAGGCAGCGGAATGGGGGCAAGATTTTCCACCCCACAAGATCACAAAGCCAAACAAACAGAAGCCCTTTGAATTCCCTGCATCTTCCTGGTCCATTTTAAGTAGCCAGTGAGTCCCTCTTTCCACCTTCTCTGCTTTCCATCCTCCTGCTTCCTCAGTAACTCCCTTCTGCCCCTCCTTACCCACATGGCCCAGCACAGTTTTCATGCTGCTACGCATGGTGTATAGGAGAGGGAAGAACATTAGTTTATTTGCTGATTGCCTGAGTGTCCCACTCATAACCAACATCCTCTACCCCTCCAAGAGTCCAGAGCAGAAGGGGGGTACCCCCACCAACACCGAGAGGAAAGGCAGAGAGGGGAGGGAGGGCACAGGAGAAAGAGACAAATATTCCTCTAGCCCCCCTACCACGCCCCACGCAAACCACATACACGCACTCACCCTCCCCGCCTGTCCCCCAAACACAACCACCACACAAACTGTAAATGTGAGAATTTCCCCTGCAGTCAGCTCGAGGAAGAAAAGGTAACATTTTCCTGGCCTCAGCCCTGCATGGCTAATGGGAGGGCTGGTTTGCAGAAATAACAGTGCTGGCCCTTCAGTGGCCCAGCCAGGCATTCACAATAGCACTTTCATTCCGAAATTCCCGGTGGGCAGATGGAGGGAGTGAAGGAGGCCTGTGAGGGGCAGAGAAGCCAGCACTGTACAGGGCTGCTCCTGCTATTAAGGGACAGATGAAATGTAAAAAGATGATGGGAAGTGGCCAAGGGCAGCCTGAGCCTGAATGGGTCACTCACACCTTGCTCAGTTGTGGGGGTCCCAGGAATCTCCAAGGGATACTTCAGCTGCCACCTCCCTTCAGAGGATAAGGCAGTGCTCTCTGCTTCAGTACTCTGCCCCCCCCCCCCCCCCCCCCCCCCCCCCCCCGCCATGTCCTTAGCAGTGCAAGTTCAGCTCCTGATCAGACTCTTATGGGGTGGGAATGGGGCCCAGTCCCCAGAGCCCAGTGCTGGCCAACTAAGGGCCCTTACAAAACAGCAAACTGCTCATCAGGGAGGCAGAAAGATACTGTGTGGCCACCAGGCCTCGATGAGGAGACTGGAAGTAGGGGCAGGCAGGGAGAGGGCGGCCACACCCGGCCTAGGACCAGCCAGCCCAGGGCCAACTGAGGAGTCCTGTCACAGAGGGGATGGGGGCAAGGGCTGGCCAGGCCCCCAGCACACAAGACACCTGCACCCAAAAGTGGGCACGTGGAGGGGGGGGGGGTCAGAGGCCATGCAGACCTAGCCTGGTCAAAGTCAAAGCCAGCGAGGCTCTAAAGTGCCTAGTGATGGCTCTGCAAAGGTAAGCTGGGCATCCAGAGACCTGAGTTTTAACCTACCGGTTTACTGTGCGATCATGGCCAAATCACGCCCCCCAGCTTCAGTTTCCTCATCTATAAAATGGTGAGGTTGAATGAGGTGACCTCTGTGGTTCCTTTCCATGTATAGAACACATAAGTGCCAGTATCTATGTGTCCCAAAGTAGATGCCCGTCCCCTTGAAAAAGTCCAGAATCTGGTGCTGCATGAGTCACCTGGCAAGTGCTGACCAGGACTCCTTGCACACACTCCAGGCAGGCTACAGGGCCATCCCAGGGTTACCAAAGGAAGGTGCTGAGGACCCCCACTGCACTCTAGGGAGTGGCCAGGAGTGACCCACTGACAAGCCCTGCCCTGACCTAAAGGTTACATTCCCTGCGCCCTCTAGTGATGGCCAGCTGAACTGCTTCTTCTCAAACTTTGGGGTCCAAAAAGGGCAGGAGGACCAAGGGGGATTTGAAACTGATCAGATGGACTCCAGCCAGGGTAGGGGGTCCACACGTCACCTCTAGGAAGACAGAGCTCCTTATGAGGAGCTGGGAATGACCCCCAGGAAACCCTCCGCCACCCTGCACCTTCAGGCCTCAAGGCTGGGGCTTCTGTAAAGGGAATCACAGTAGGTCTAGGGCTCTTTTCTTAACCCGGCCCCTGACTCACCAGGGGCAGCCAGCAGGTCATTGTCCTCTCTAGGGCTTAGTTTCCTGACTGGTTTCCTGAGGGGTTTAACTGGATGTTCTTGGGTCCCTTTCCACCTAGCTGTCTCGCCCATGATTCCTCTCAGAGCCCCCGGAGGTGGAGAAAATGGCCAACTGAGAAGTGAAGGGAGACTGCAGGCACTCTGAGCCCAAGGGGCTTTGCACAGAGGTCATCCAGTCCAAGCCCCTGCTTCCAGCCCAGCAGTTCCACAGACATCAGGGCCTCCCAAGCACCAGGAAAACTCTGGGCCTCATCTCTGGGTTGGTGCCCAGGATTAACAACGAGGGCACTTCCCATAGCCGAGGCAGCCCAGAAACCACCACCCACCACAAAGGGCAGGAGGAGGCGGAGGTGCTGGCCCGGGCACAGGGATGCCTGGGCCACGTCGGGCGGGTGGGGTCAGGACTCGGGCACATGGGAAAGCGCCCAGCTGAGCAGCTCAGCGTGAAGAGAGGAAGGGTTCCCAGCCCCCAGAGCTGACAGCCCTGACCACAGTTGTAACAGGAGCCAGAGCTGCTTTGTTTCCCTCTGGGGCTTCCCTAGGAATTCCCAAAAGTGAGCCAAGAATGTTGGACAAAGGTCATCGGGAACCAGCTCTGGCCCAGGCAAATCCCTGCAGAGGGAGCAGCAGGTATGGACTTCCCACCAGGGTTGGGGCCTGGAGAGAGACCCGAGAACCCCCAGGCACAGACGCAGTGCAGGATGGGCTCTTGCCTCGGAGGGTGTGCTGGGAAACCCCCATCAGTTTCTCCAGCAAAGCCACTGGCTCAAGGGTCTACATCCTTTGTTCTCTCTCTCCCCAGAATGGGAGGGTGTGGGGTTGGGACATCAGGGGGATTGTCAAAGCTCAAATCCTCTATAATTGTTTCTACAAATGCTTCCCCCTCCTGCCTCTCACCTGGAGTCCCTGGGAGAGGAGTGGCACCCTGGAGCCCCAGAGCCCTGCCTGCTGACCCGCTCAGCCAGATAGCCTCCCCCTTCTCAGCTGGTGGCCATGGAGGCCCAGACGGACAGACAGCCTCTGGACAGACAGCCTCGGGAGCGGGAAGAATCAGAGAGGGAACCTACTCCTTGGGCCAGTGACTCAGACTGGGAGGAATGGAAGCAGCTGCCCGGGAGGGTGGGGGCCTGGGCAGGCCACCCGACCAAGCCAAGCCACCGGAGCCACAGCCTGCAGAGTGGAAAGAATAACAGAGGGCAGGCAGCCTCCGAGGCAGCTGTCCGCACAGTACAGGGGTGACGATGAGGTGTGTACTTTAAACTCAAGAGGGGGGTGGATAAGAGAGGACGTCACCTTCCCAGATGCCTGGCATTTCCACTGGGCCCAGACTTCACCTTGGCGGCCTCCTGAGCCAATCCCCTCTCAGCCCCTCTGGTTGGGAGGGGCCAGCCCAGACCCCCCACCTTGCGAATGCTTCTGGGTTCCCAGCACCTAGGGGAACAGAGGGTCTGTCCCCCAGTTGACTCTAGCTCTAATTCTCTCCCCTAACTCTTCTACCCAGGACAAAAGCATGTGGTGGGGAAAGGAGGGCAGCACTTGGCAGATACCTAAGCCAAAGAATCTGAAAGTTTAGGTCTGCCGAGACACTCATCCCTCTTCCAGCCATAGCAAAACCCCTTCAGAAAGCTGAGGCCCAATGGGGAAGGGTCCTCCCTATGTCACGATCCAGACCATGATGGGCCACACCCACCAAAGGTATGGAACCCCATCTCCTACCACTCCAAACCCCACAAGCCACCCTCTTACCAGTCCTGGGAGCTCTGAATTTATCTAAGAGCCCTAAGAAGACCCCTTCTTTATGGCCAAGTTTATTCTAAGGAAAAGGCCAGCTCTTCTGGCTACTATGTTCCTGCTCTCAGCATTTCTCTTCCCCTAGAGGCACACTCTTAACCCCTGCCCTTCAGCTTGGGCCATCCTGAACAGATACAGTGGCTGGTACAGGGGGCTCAGGGCCAGAGCAGCCCCTGGACAAGCCTCCCTTCCCTGTCAAGGCCAGAATTGTCTCCCAAGGCTGGAAGAGTGAGCAGACACTTCAGCATCATAGCCTTGGATCCCTCCCAGCCCTGGGAGGACAGAGAAAGGAGGGAAAAGGGAGGGGGTGGACCCTACGCCCAGCCAGCCCACCCGCCCACTGCCTGACACAGGGCAACTGGAGGGAGGTACCCACTTCCAGGCGCCCTGGAGGCTGGCCGGCCATGGGCTTCCTCCCCCGTTGACCTTCAGAGAGATCCGCTCCTGCCACCCGCCCCCTCAGTGGCCCCTGCACCCACTGGCTGGTGCTACAGTAACTTTTGAGTGAAGGACTTCTTGGGCTGGCAGAACAAAGGCTCTGTGCCTGTGCCAGGGGCCTGGGGCAGAGCTCTCAGCAACATGGCTGCCTGGCTGTGCCACCCACCTTCCTACCCAATGCAGGTGGGAACTTCTGCCCTGAGCTGAGCCGGGGGGGGGGGGGGGGGGGGATTTGCAGCCATGGGCTATGTGCTGGTCCAAAGGCCATCAAGAGCAGGTCTGGACTGGCCTCCCCAAAGACCCCCAAACCCTCCTGGCTCTGCCCTCCTGCTGAAGCACTTCCTAGACTCTCCACCCCAACAGATTGCAGGATGCACAGGGTTTCAAAGAGGGGTGCAGCGATCCTGAGCCTGACCTCCACTCCTACCCAGAACAGAGCCCAAAGGCCAGGTCATTGGGGGTGGTGTGTGGGTAGGCAGGGCTTCTTAATCCTCACCTCCAAAGCCCAGGGAGCTGCCCCCCCCCACGTTACCCTGGGGTACAGAAGCCCCTGTAGCCAGGAATCTAGGACGGAGGGGCAGAAAAGCCATCTTCAGGATGCTAGGACTCCAGGAGTAAGTGCACCCTCTGGGATGCTCTCCAAGTTCTGGGAGGGCTATTACTGTCTGAGGTGCCCTGGAACTGCTGGCCTCTGGTGCAAAAAGGCTCAGCCCTATCTCCAAAGGAAAAGAGGAAACGCCTGGTTCTGGTGTGTCAGACTGTGCACTGGAGCTGTGCACAAACTCCTCCTCTGTGGCTCTGACAACCCTCCCCCCAATCTTCCTTACCACACTCCATCCACCCTTCTAGAGTACTTATACCAGCCTCTCTGCACACAAAGAAGGATGACATCCCTCCCCCATTATAAAAGACACTCCAGGCCCCTGGGGGAAGGGAAGTTACAAAAGAGAAGGGACAGAGTCTGAAGTAGTGGCTATAGGGACCCACGCCTGGCTTTCCAAAAGACGATTTTGTTAGACTGGCAAGACTTTCTGGACTTTCTCCCTGGCAACCCCACCCACCTTGGCCCTAGACCACCAGGACAGCAGGGCAAACACCTGGAGTGCAGTGATGGCTATAAGGAGCCCCTTCCCAGCACATCTGGTCAGACCTCCCAGAGAAGGGGTGGGCCCCCAGCCCCAGTGGAAACAGTGACGCTCCCAGTTCCCCGCCAGCCAGGCCCCAGCACACCTGGGCTGTACTTCCTGTGAGTACATCCTAACCAGGCCTGGGCCTGGCCCAGAGGCCTGTTCACCAGCCAGGTCCCCGACTACAGTGTGGGCTCGGTAAGGCATTGTGTGTGGCACACCCCCCACCCTGCCCAGGCTGGGTCCATTGGGCACTGGTGGCCAGCAGATGAGCCATTTTCTCTAGGACCAACATATGACCCTGAATATTCACTCTCTTCTCTTCCCTCCAGCTAAGATTCCACTTCTTGAGGCAAGGACCGAGATTCCCACTTCTGGGGCTACCTAACCCAAAGCCTTCAATTTGGTTCAGCAAACCTAAGTTTATGGAAAATTGCATTAGGGAGATTTGGGGGAGTGAAGACCCTTTTGTCCACCCATTTACCATAGGACCCATGTAAATGCCACATAGCAAGCAGAAACTAGTACGCACAGGGGGAGGGCCCTGCACTGGGTCCTCATGCCTCAGTCAGGATGAACTGCTTTCTGGCCGCTTCCTATCCCCACAGAACTAGAGAATAGGGTGCCCCAAAGAGGAGGACCATCAACATCTCATCTGTGGCTCTCAGTGTCAGGGTCCCCACCCCTGCTCCATCCCATCCCTCCTACCCCCTTCCTTTCCCGGGCATTCCTCTGGCAGCTTTCATTTGTGCCATCCCCTTCTCTCTTCCCAAATGGACAATGTGAGCCAAACCTTGGGGCTTTCCAGGAGGGCCTTCCCCACCTGGAGGCCCATAGCCAAGGTGGGCCCAGGGTGGGTAGAACCACAAGGCAATGAATGGCCCTGCCCAGAAGCCCTCTGCACACCCAGGGGCTCACACTCTGGTCCTGATCCAGCCTTCTTCTGCCTCCCAGCACTCCTCCCCACCCCCAACCACCAGTTTCTGGCAAGCCCAGGTGGGTAGGACCAAGTAGGGCTCTGCTTGGTGGCCCAGAAACAACTCATCTCATGGATGCCTGTGTTGCATGCCCTGTCCTGCCTTTTCTTTGCTTCCTGATGTGGTTCAAGTCTTTCAAACTCTCCAACCTCAGTGTCCCCTTCTGTGCGAAGAAGATGATAACTTTTTTTGTCAAAGCCTCTATAGAGAAAAAAATGAGGATGCAAACCAATTCCTTGGAGCTGGGTTTCTGAATCTCAGGTTATCTCCTCACTCTTTGGAATGGGCTTTGGGTGGAGTCATAAAGACTAAGAAAAAAACAGCGTCCAGAACACTTTATAAGCCCCCCCTCCCCGCCCCATTCCTGAGCCTATAGCCCCCTTCCAGCCACTTCTCATCTGCCCCCTGCAATTGTTAGCTGCTTCCTGCTCCAGTGAGGCAGATGGGGAAGACTCCTTTAGGAGCCCCTTTCCGGTAGTGCTTTATTGCGGGGGGGGGGGGGAGCTGTCTCCTCCATCAGATTTTGCCTCCTTTGTCTGCCTGTCTGCTATGGAGAACAACTCTTCGCAAGCAGTTCAGAAGACATCAAATACTACAAGATTAATTCCTATGTTCACAAAGACCACTTCACATAGACTTCTGGAGGAAAGGGCTGCTCACCGTTGCCTGAGTCTCCCCCTCCTCCCGCCCCCAGACTCTGCCACTCCTCCTGGAAGATCAGAGGCTGCCTCTCTCTCTTTCCTCCAGGTTTCAAACCTAGATGAGTCTTCTGACCCAATGGAAAACACCGAGGGAGGGGAGGCGGTGCAGCGCCCCCTCACTGGCGGCTTTGAGCCCGCGGGCCGCCGCCCCGCCCGGCGGCGGCTCAGCTTTCGGGTTACTGCAGTTCAAACAGCACGTGCCGCCCGCGCTCCGAGCCGCAGCCGCGGCGGCGCAGCCCTGTGAGGGGGCGGGGAGGCTCGCTCCGTGCGCGCTGGCTCGCCTCCTCCGCGCCTCTCGCAGGCGCTCGGGAAATCCACAGGATAAACACCCACTTTCTCTTCCTCTTTATGGGAGGGGGTAGATGCACTTTGATCCCCCGCAGCACCTCCGCTGCTCTCGCATCTCTCGCCCTTCCTCCACCATCCAGACTGGTTCTCGCAGTGGCCCAAATTTCAACCAACCCCTCCTGGGCGAGGCTCTGCAACCTTTGCGTTCAGGGTGCTCAGCTCCCAGCGCTTGCCCGCGTCTACCTTAAGCAACCAGTGGCAGAAAGGCTAGGCTTGGTTTTAGAAAGATCCGTTTCCAGACCTTGGGAGCATGGATCACCATCTGCCTTCTTCTTTTTTCAATTTTGTGGAGCACCGCGAGGACAGGCGTTGGACGCTCTTGTTCCTGCACGTTCAAGCTCTCTCTAAACCACTTCCCTCACCCGAACCACCCGTTGGGCCTGGTAGTGGGGAAGGCATAGCTGGCCAACAAACAGGCCGACCCAGCGGAGGCCTGCAAACCCTGGATCCGAGACCGCAGACTTCTAGGCACGGAACTGTGGGGTCGTCTAGTGTACAAATGGGGGCGCAGATTCGAGTGGGGGCGTCCCCGGGGCTCTGTGAACTCTTTACAGCCGAGGCCGGTGCAGAGACCAGCAGGTCAGAGCAGGGCTGCGGGGTTCTTAACCCAGAGCTCTCACCTTGCGCTTGTTGCGGTGGATGTCGCCGATGGAGTTGGCCACTGTGTTTGGGCCCAGCAGCATACGCGTGCTGCGTGGCCACTCTGTGCTCACGAGGTGGTGCTCGCCCATGAGTATCTTGCGCACGTTTTCTGCGCCGGTCACACGAATCAGCGGCCGCCCCAGCAAGTGCGTCTTGAACACGTTGCCATACTTCTCCCTCCTAGAGGACTGGAAGCCGGAACCCTGCGGGAGCCACGGAAAAAAACCTTCTCAGGGCGTACATCTCCAGACGAGATGTCCCGGAGGCCCTCCCTCAAGGGCCCGCAGGGGAAGGGCGGAGGACCCCGCTCGGGCCACCAGTCTTCTGCTCCTCCCCCACCCCCCAACACACACACAAACACGCACGAAGGTTTTATTTTTCAGAGCATGCACAAGAACTGGAAAGTAGGGCCTAGAGGATAATAAATAATGCAAGGAGGCGGGAGGCCCGGGGCACCCCTCGGGAGGGTGTTTTTTAGTAATGACTTGCGGGAGGAAAAAGGTATCCCGGACGGCGGGACCCGAAGCTAGAGCCTCCGCCCCCCACTCCCTCGCTCCCCGCCCCACGCTCCGGAGCCTCTCGGAATAAATATTTCCAGGCTCTCGGCCACGGGCTGGCGAGACCCCGCGGGGTGGCCGCAGGCCAAAGATTATTTATAGCGGTGAGCGGTCCGTGCCCGGAGGCAGTCACTACAGAAGGGGGTTGGGGTTTCCTTGGTTCTCAGGGGTGGGCCGAGAAGGGACCGGCGGCCCTCTGAGGGATCTGCAAGTTAAGGTCACGGGCCGAGAGCGGCGATTTTCCTAACGCAATGTGCCGTGGGAATAACTGAGAAGGATTTTCGTCGCCGCCCAGGAGTTTGGAACGGGAGCTCCAAGAAGGCGCTTCCCGCGGGGCGGGGCAGGGCGGGGTGGCCGCCACAGGTAACCTGATCCCCGGCGGCAGCCGCGGCGACGCGAGCCCAGGACGCCTGGACCCCGGCCCCGGCCCCGGCCGGGCTCTCAGAGGAGCTGGCTGAGCTGGCCCCCGCGCGGGTACCGGAAACCGAGGGGACCTCCGAGGGGCGGGGGCAGGGGCGTCCCGCTCACCTTTGACGTAGGCACTCGCCACCCCACATTAACCCTTCTCCCGCCCGGGCAGCCCCGGGTGGGAAGGGGAGGGGCGCCACCTGTCCGGCCCTAGCGCTCCGCGGTGCGGATGCGGACTCCAGACCTAAGTCACGCACCCCCGAAGGGACACCTCGGCCGTCCCTTTTTCCCGGGTCGGTCCCTCTCCTCACTTTCCTTTCTTCTACGGAAAAGTAGTCTCCAACTAAATTTGTACACACCCCAGCACAGCCGAAAAGTGACTCTGCAGAACCCGGATCCATAATCACTTTTCCACATGCGCCTCCAACCCCGGCGTGCGACCGGGAGCGAGCCCGAGCGCCCGCGCCTCCAGGAGGGGGTCTGGGCCGCGGGGGGACGCCACCCCAGTCCCAGGTTGGCGGGGATGGGAGAGCTCCCCGACCCTGCGGCAGTTCTAGACAGTGTCTACCCCTTTAAGAGAATTCTAGGCGAGGGTGGAGGTGTGACCAAGGGGGGCTGAGGAGCGGGATTCCCTCCCTCCGTCTGCTATACCCGTCTCGCTCACTCCGTCTGACTCTCCACCTCTCCTCTCCTTCTTTTCCTCTGTTTTTCTTTTCTTTCGACACAAAAGTTGGGTTGTGAATTTTCCGAGGTCGCCGCCGCCTCTCTCCCGCCGTCCCCCTCCCGCCTCTGATCTGCCTAACTATAATTAAAGTGCGTTTTTTGTGGCATTAATAAAGAGTTATTTGTCCGCCGTTTCCAAGGTCTTCACAAAGAGGACTTTCATAGGGGCGGCCGCTCGGGCCGCGAGTCCAATTTATACAAAAATGTTGTATTTTTAGCCCTAGGCTCTGTTTAGATGGCGCACGGTGGAAACGGAGAGCCCTTGGAGGTCCCCCCGTAAAATCTGATAAATGACTCCAAAAAAATAAAGCTGGGATTCAGAGGGCTCCCATTAACCCCTTCAGCGCTCTTCTACTCGCATCCCCCATTTCCCTCCCACGGAGGAGTCTTGGGCCCCGCGGGCTAATGGAAAGGGACGCGTAGGCCTGCTTCCCTTTTCCTACCTTCTGTGCGGGTTGGACGAGGAGCCCCAAGGGCCCTTGTGAAATTCGGAGAAAAGGTCAGGGGGACATTGGGTGGCAGAGAAAGGTCAGGAAAAGGGGGCGGGGACAGACCACAGATTCCGCAGATTGGTTCTAACAAGACTGGAGCTGATGCCCCTATGAGTTATTTTATTTCCTTAATTCTCGGCCAAAAGCCTAGACCACCGCCGCGGTTAACTCTTTAAGTGTGGGAGAGATATGGAAGAGGCTCTGGGGATTTCTTTACGGAGGGTAGCCCTATTGGTTAAAGCGAACCCCTCCCGACTGCATGAGCAACCCCAAAAGAGATGGGCCGATTCTGGGACTTGGGAAGACCACACCGCAGAGGAACCGCGCGTCCTCCTCCCCGTCCCCCCCCCCCGGCCCCCGCCTCGCTCTGCTGTCACTTGGCGCGGGGCGGGGCCGGGCAGGGTGGAAGTGTGCGCGCGCGCGGATTGCACGTGTCTGTTAATTTCAAGCCTTGCTTTCGCACTTCTAAACCCGCAAGTCTCTGCGTTCGCCTCCCGCCCCACCTCTCCCTTGCCCGGGTTGTCTTCAGGACATTCTTTCTTCTCTTCTTAACTGCCATCAGCATCCTCAGGACCAACACCGGTGCACACACGAACACAACACACTTCCCGCGGTTAACCAGAGGCGTCCCTCACTCCCCAAAAGAAAAAAACTCCTGTGTGTATCCACTTGCAAAAGCGTTTGCTTAGCACTTGGCAAGGTTAATACCAGGTTAATCTCCTCATTACCTTACCTGGGTCAGGTCCCCGAAGCGCCCACCCCCATTACACCGGCAGTGTGAGGTCGTGCGGCGTCTGGCAACAAACGTGCACTCGCTCTATGGCTCTCACACACCAATCCCAGGTTTCTCTCCCCTGCTACACTGTCCCCACCCAAAAAGTAAATAGACCCTTTTCCTTAAAAGCCAAGAACCCTCGAGTCTCAGGCTTTTCATCTTCCTTAGGTTACCTCCTTCCTTCCCCACCACAAAATACACAGACTTTCTCGGACCTTGGACCAAGGCAGTTATACCTAGTAGCCCAAGACACGGCGGGGAACACAGCCGGGGACTTAAAGGGGCAATGCTAGGGGCCATTGGCTCCTTCCTCTCCCGGACTCAGTTTTCGGGTCCCAACGGCACCGCCGGAGCCCGGGAAGCCGACGGCGACGGGGGTCTGGAACGTGAAGGGGAGGCGAAAGCGGCTCACCACCGGACGCCCCCTCTGGCCTGCATCTCGCTGGGAGCCCACGGGACCCCTGCTGGGTCGCCCGCAACTGGGGAAAGTCGATCTTTAGGAGCCCTCTCGGGTCCGGGGACATCTCGTATCAGCTCCCAGAATTTGCGCACCGGCCGCCAGTGGGCTCCGAACGGTGCCGCAGGCGTGCAGGAGAAGCCCGGACGGCACCCGCAAAGACTAGGGAAGGGGCGGGGCGGGGATCCGTGTCTCCAAGGTCCCGGCGCCCCCTGGCCGACCCGCGCGGCTCCCTCTGCCTGGCGCTCGCCGCTAGCGGACCCGGGAGAGCATCGGAGCGAGCGCGCCCTTACCTGTAGCAGCCAGTGGCCGGTCTCTCCGATGAGCGGGAACCCCATGGAGCCCTTGGGGATGGGCAGCTTGCAGCTCTTGTCGCGGGTGGCGGCCCAGCGTAGCTGCCACAGCTGCTGCGACACGGCCAGCAGCAGCGTCACCGACACCAGGCACGCGGCGAGGGTGGCCAGCGCCGACACCAGCTCCAAGCCCTCAAAGAGCATGTTGGCGGCCGCTCGGGGGATTGGCTGTGCCGGCCTCGGCGGGGGAGGGGAGGGCCGGATGAGAAGAGGGACACGAGCGGCGGGGGAGGGGAGGCTGCGGCCGGGGGTCCCAGTACCTCCAGCCGAAACAGAGAAGGAGGAAGGGGCCGAGGGAAGGGGAGCGGAGGCTGCGAGGGGAGCGGAGAGAGGGAGGAGAAAAATTGCCTAAAGGAAGAGAGAGAGGAGACACGAGGAGACTCGGAGTGTAACTTTGTTTGTTTGTTTGTTTGTTTGTTCCCTTATAGCGGGCTTGGGGACTGCTCGAGGGTGGTGAGATGAAGCCGTGAATCAAGCTGGTGGATTAGCTCTTCCCGCAACCATCACACTCGGAAAACTTTGGAAAACTTTGTCCAGCGGGAGCCTCTCTCGTAAGAGCTAGCGGAGAGAAAGTGCGATCAATTTGTCAAAAGTTTTCCCCTCAATTTCCTAGGTGGAAAAAAATAGGGAAAAAAATTCTGAATCCAAAAATTCCAACGAACCCAGAAACTTTGGGGGCGAAGGGGAAGGCTCCCCCGCCGGCTGAGGCGAGTCGAGAGGCCTGAGCCCAGCGTCCCCAGGCTGCCCCGGGCGGCGCGCCCG